>NW_024884756.1:6771692-6868637 GCF_019232065.1 Centrocercus urophasianus
ATTAAAAATGACCATCCACTTACTGCAACGAAGTTGCACAACAGAGAATTTTCTTTACTTACAGCTTCATTTCCAGATTGCTTTTGTGCATGTTTTGAAGTAAAAATCTATGAGTTCTTGTTTGTTTCCTTAGAAATATCATTGAATTGCTATGCTTTTTGTAAGGCAGCTTGTCAAATGCAAGAAATGTGGGCTAGAATCTTGAACTTCGCAATGTCAGCCAAAAATTAGTTTCTTTAAGTTCTCTTCTACTTCCTTATGTATAAATGCATGCTATGGGAGTGTTGTGAGCATTAATAATCAATTATTTGATGTTAGGATAAGGTATAAAAAAACGTACGGAAATCAGTTTGTCATTTGTAGCCTTTTCAAGCACAGGTTTGGGTTGTCTTTGAGAAGGTGGAAATAGTCATTAGTGCAGGAAACATCATCTTCTGAGGTATTTGAAGAATGAAAATGTAGAAAATACTGCTGAAAATAATCTTGGCTACTTACAGTACTCCATCAATATCTGCTCCTTGGTTGAGAAAACATGCTTGTTGTGTCCCCTGCCTGCTTGTAATACATTCCAACCAGGAAGCCTGAGAAGCAGAAATGTAGACTTTAGACATCTTCTAAAATGAACGATGCAGTGTCATTAACGTTAATTCAGGCTGCAAATAACACAAGAAGATTAACACTTGCTTCATGTTCTTTCCAAAAAGCCTTTTGCAATACTTTATAAGCGGTAGAAGCACTATTTATGGGACACGAGACATATTACATTAAGAATGTATAAATTAAAAAATATGAGTGACTTAAACCAAGGCAGCTGACTTTTGACAGAAGGAGATATGGACTACCCTTCAGGATCTGTTCACATTCAGGATAGATGAGGGTTTGCTGACAGTCTGTTGACTGCATGCAAAAGGCAAGTTGTTGTTTTTTGCTGTTTTTTGTTTTTTTTTAATAATCTAGGTCAATCTGACTGCTTTCTGCTGTGGTTTTGCTCTCATCCCTGTTTCCAAGATGGCCCCTCCTTTGAGTTTTCTCACAAACTAGTTCAATCTTTTACCACATCAAGAATGGCTTGCATGTGGTCAGCTGAAAGGCAGAAGGGCCACATAGTCTTGAGCAGAACTACAAACAGAAGAGATGGATACAGGTGCCTGAAGACTTAAGCTTCTGTACATGTCTGTGTCACTCAGTGTAGCCCTTTGGTTTCATCAGATATTATTAAAATGGCATGTCTTTGTTTCCCTGTCTTCCAGGTTTCACAGCTGCTCTCTACAATGTATGAGTTATGGAAGGCACTGAGGAGGGGAGACAGATACAGAGGAAAGGAGAGTAGTATGAAAAACAGTAAATACTGCTAAAATGACAGTCTATATGAGAGATCTGTCATGGAGTTTCATTGAAAGACTGGGTGTAAGAATGGAGGATGAGTTGGAAGGAAAGTTGCAGGTTTTAACGTAACAGTGTTAAAAAAAAGTCTTTAAAAGTGGCCAGAAAAATGATGAGCAACATCAATATTTGAAGGGTGATCAAACTTCTACAAAAGGGTAGTCAAGCTTCTACAAAAATGAAAGTTATGATACATTGACCTGAAGGGAAAGCAAATGGGAAATTGGGAGAAAATAACCATTTCAAAGAAAACATACATCTGAAAATCATTTTCAGTTGTCTTGATGGACAACTAGGGGAGTTATTGTGTAAAAGTGAGTCAGAAGTTCTATTTATTTGGAACCCATGAAAGGACGAAGAATGTAAATGTGTTGGGACTGTGTCTTGTGTGCAGAAATTCATGTTCCTATCCTTCCGTATCTGGAAACAGCTTAGGAGTTCACCTTGCTCCTACTGGCAGCTCCTTTAATCTAACAGAGAGTAAAATGTTAGTGCTGATGGTTATTACAGCCATCTTCTCAAAACTAGCTTAACTAACCTGCACGTTAGTCAGCACTCTGGTACAATTCTGCTGAAGCCAGAAGCAGATGGAATTGTTTTGTGATGAGCTCAATTAAAATAACAGAGCTGAAGAAATTTGGAATATTTCTAAAGTAGCCTTCTTACACACATTTACATTAGCATGGTCCATATGTCGTATATATTTAAGCAGCCATGCAAATATGGAAGAAAGAAAATTAGATGGTTACAACCCTGGTCTTCCTTTATGTGCTGTGCTATGTGATTTTGAAATCCAGGGCTTCCCTCTCTCTGGTAGGCGTATCTTTGCAGCTGTGAGGTTTGGGATATGCAGCAGTCTTCTGATGCTCACAGCTGCGAACTGCTACCTGAGGGGAGGAAAAGCATAAGTGGTAAAAGAAAATTATTGCAACAAAGATAGAGCATTACATTTTTCATCAGGGTACTATAAGATATAATAAAGTTGTCCGGAGTGTAAATGGTCTACAACAGACCTGGAGGAAGAGTGGATCAAAACAGTCATTTTTTTGCAAAGGAAGCACAGAACCTCAGCAAAACCAGAGGCCAATCCTTGCCCTTTTAATTGCAAAAGTTCACGCAAATGCAGCTAGTTATGCTTAGGAAGTAATTTAAGAAGAAATAAACTGAAAACCCAGCCAACTACTGGGTTGCTTGAGTCACATAAATGTTTACAAATGCAAAAAGCAGCCTTCTTTTTATGCAAGCACAAACCTAAAATGACAAAGATCTACATGATCTAAAGGACAGTTCTGTTTTTTTTTTTTTATCCTATCTGTTATGATTTCCATTGCTCTGAATAATCTTGTATAAAATTGTAGATTGATGCTCACTTCCAGGAGGTCAGTTGGAATTTGGAGAAAGAATCAAAACCAAAAAAAACCCATGCACATGTGGATTTATCAGCATTACACATTTAACTCTGATTTTTTTTTATTAATTATTATTTTACTCTGGATTTTTTTATTTCTATTTTAGAAACCAAGGAGTGTTTATTTTTAAACTGCTATAAAAATATTTCAGTTCTAAAATAGGCAGAGTAAAACAAGACTGACTGGGAATACTTCGTTAATGCAATTGAGCATTCTTATTTTTATGCTGTTGTACGAGCTGTTCCACAACTGCTGTAAAGGAGCTTGTGTATGCCTGATAATCTGTGTTACTATTAGCCATAGAAATCTACTTCACTTGAAAGGTTCCTTTGCAAAATATTAATCCCATGAGTATTAGTTCTTCCTGTGAAAGAAGAAATCCTTGGAACTATTTTGAAAGCGTAGTTACATACAGCAAATGTGTTGAAATACCATCTGTTCTGGATGTGATAATCCAGTCTGAAAATTCGCCTATGTTTTCTAAAAGGCCAAAGCAGGAAGCAGGTGATATAGAGAGAATATACCAGAGGACATGGCTGGAGCTAAGCGATCTGCAGTGTCCATTCCAACCTAAACCATTCTGTGAGAGTGAGGCGTGGATTTAGCAGTGTCTTATGCAGATAAGGAAATGCTGTCCTTTTAGATACAAAGTCTGTCTGCAATATAAATGTTTCTCTTCCGATGGGGACTGTATTTTTCTTTCTTGCATTTAGCATTATTGCTTCTGTGGGCCGCTAATTTTTTGATAGAAGTTTCATCATTCTTTTCCATCAAGAAATGGTCTTTTTTGAAAAGGAGTTTATTACAAGGAATTTATTTTCCTCTGAAATCTAATTAATCTTCTAAACAGCTGAACTGCTTTTTGTAAAAAGCTCAGCTTTTAGACTATATTATACTCTCTTGAGGTCAGTGAAATTAACAGGCCAGTGACAATTGATTCCACTTAAGTTTCCATTCCACTCTGTGAGTGAATTGTTGGATGAAATTAGCTTTTGAGAATCTTATCAGTGTTTCCATTTTATCTTAGTAAAATTTGAAGACCGTTGAGAATGTTTAACAAAACAAATTAAAAACTACAGTTTTACATTATAGTAACTTCTTGGATTTGTTGAGTGAAACAAAAGTGTGTGAGGAAACTGAGGAGTCAATTCTCATCAAAATGTTTCCCTGAATATAAAGTGGAGTATTTGCAGGTTGCATCCGAGCCTGTGAAAATCTGTCCTAATTACTTTTTTTTTTATTTATTTTTTTTTTTCCCAAAGGATAGCACGTGTGGTGTGTTGGTTGGGTTTTTTTGTTTTTTTTTTTGGTTTTTTTTGTTTTTTTTCAAAGTTTTTGGGTGTTATTGAGGCTGGACTTCCTACTTATGGCCTTTTTTGAGTGTCTCATTTTTTTGAAGTCTTAAAATTAAGGTCTAAATGGAGGTTGGTTAGGTAGTCTATTTCATCTCCTGAGGGACATTTATACATAGTTTTACAGGGTGGGACTTTATATTTATTCAAACTAACTCTGTATGAACAAATTGTACAATTATACTGTCTGCAGTTTGGACAGACCCAGCATTGAGTATTACTCAAACAATATCGATGTATAAATCCTGTATCATGAAGAGTTAAAGCTTCTTTTGTTTAGGTAAGGCTGAATATAGGGATATCATACAGCCAGCTCTAGGAACTGCACTGTAATTACTGATTCTGAGATATCTGATATATTGTGGAAGAATTTGATGCTTCCTAGCCCTTGCCTGGTCCAAATCCCCATTTTCTTTTGCGTCATACCTGTGCAGCATGGTGTCCGTAGAACTCGCCTTTCAGCCTGTTCTGGGGTTTCCATTCACTCCTGAAATTGCTTAGCTAGTGTATTGCATGAAATTGGATGGAAATTGGATTTGATCTTGAGCTCTAGGGAAATTTGTGACAATAGTGCACCCTTCTCACAGGTCTGTCCTTTGTAAACTTCAGGGAGCTCAGACAGTGCTAGGTGGTGGGGATGCACTTTGGAGACAACAGGTTATTTATTGAAACCCATACTGAAAAGTATCCTGAAATCACTATATGGTATCAACAGAGTACACTGTAATTCAAACAAAGCAAAATCAACAGCAACAACCAAAAAAATTATTAGAAAATAAGCACTGATTTGGCTTTTTTACTTTTTTTCCCCACTATGAATGCTGCTGCTGTTTTCATTTTATCCATTATAATAGTAAGCCTTTGGCAAAAGAAGCAAAACCAACATAGTTCTCCACCCAGTATATTGTATGTTCTTGTATTCTACAGGCAGGAGAAAGGAAGCAGTCTTCTTGTTTGTATGTGATAGTGAAGGCTGTGTGGGGCTAGCATTTAAAACTGCAGCGTTATAGTCAGTGGAATATGACAGTGTTAAAACATACATAGACAGGAATGTTATTAAATAAGTGGATGTTTTTAAATGACGTGTAGGTAGGCTTGGCACACTGAGAAAGCTGTCTCTGTAACCCTCTGAACTCTAAAAAGCATGAATAATTTTCCATTCTTTTCCATAAAACCTATTATAGATGAGGCGTTCTGTTCATCTAATTGTGCTGTTTGACTCATTGAAAGAAAGCAATGTAAATGAAATCTGAATTACAGCTGTGATGTGTTATAATGAATAATGTCTGCTTAGTAAGACACTGAGTCAAGGACCGAGTTCTCTGTGGAAGGAAAATATGTGCAAATTTCACTGGAAAAGCTGACAGGCATACATCTGTGTGTTCTGCTTCACATGCTGAATGCTAGAAATAATGCAAATTGTTGACTTGGCTAGGAGCAGTGAAAACACAGTTTGAGAATCTTGCCATGTTCTGCGTGACTGAGTTTGAGAAACAAATGTAAAGTCTTAAGCATTTTTATTTATTTCTTTATTTAACAAAACTTGTGTTAGGTTTGTCTTGTGTATTTTTGCTATTTGTGCTATTAGCTTCAGTCTGGAATGCCTTAAGCAAAGTTCAGCGAGCAAATCAACACGTATTTTTGTCCAAGACAGATCACTGATTAGCAAAGCAGGATTTAAAAGAGTATCCTATTATGGTCTGAATTTTTCATGTATGTGCACGCAGCTTTAAATAAACACGGTAGCTTCCTGAGCACGCAGATTGTTACAGGGTTTGAGGTTTGTGTGATTTATAAGACGGCTGCCCTAAGAGAATGGTCTGTTTTTCAGTTTCACTGCAAAGTGAGCTCTGGGTATGAGCAAAGCTTCAGCATGACAATGGGCTTTCCTCTCTTCATGCCGTTCCTCTTGCATAAGCTGTTTGAAGAATGTGCAAGGCTTCTTTTATCTTAACACCCAACAATTTCTAAAAAGTCGTTTTACAAATATGGATGACTTCAATTTGCATTTTGTGTGTGCTTTTGTGTCTAATGCTTGTTCTGAAGCTGAAGGCAGAGTTCAGAAAGTTCTTTTTTACAATGTTTACAGAAATGCAGAAAACCTGTAGCAGACTGATGCACTCAATTTACTAGTGATTTAATTAAGAACGTGAGAGTTGTGTAGGAAATACAGATTTGTTCTGAGCAGTTGCACAATACCCAGCCTGCTGCTACTAGGAAGATGATGGAGTGCTTGGGGTACTGAATCCTGCTGTCTGGCAGGACCAGTAGAGGCCAAGAGTTGAACAAATCACCTAGAAACAAGACCAGAAATTCAAATCTGTGCTGGTAATCCTAGTGCCCTACTTCCTTCGAGCATTATTTGGCTGTCCATGGTGATGGCACAGGCTCGTATAAACCTTAAATAGTGCTTACCACCCCAAGGAAAACTTGGATAACTGATAAAAAGAATGAATGCTGCTTCAACCTACCATCTAGGTGACTTCTTCTTTGACGCTACAATCTCCTATATACCCAGAGCATTGTTTCCATGCATGTCCAGAGCTGCCTTCATCTGGATCATTTGCAGTGTGTTTTCTACCCAGACTTGGTTTTGGTCCAAGAGCTCGACAGTAGAACATTAAAATGCAAGGTACGTGCTCAAGGAGCATATATAATGCATTCTTATGAAGCTGAGAACTTTCCAGTTTTAAAAGGTGTGGTAATTTCAAGAGGGTCAAAAGAGTTACCCATCACAGAAGGGGATACAAGTGTATAAGCACGTGTTCCTGCCCACAGACTGCAGGGGACTACTTTTTTTTTTTTTTTTTTTTTTAATTTAAAGCTGTAAGGAAATGTCCTCTTAGAATTGTTGGGTAAGTCACTATGTATGTGATTTCCATTCCTTGATCATCCTGCAAGGACTAGTGTTTCCATTTCTACAGGGAAAAATTTGCACCATTGGTTGCCGTTGGTTTTTCCTGTGCTTCATAACCCATCCTCTTTTTCCTACTTGTAAGCTTAGCCTGAATGCTTTCTATATAGCAATCATATGGCTGTAAATAATATATTTTTCTTCCTGGTTGGTGAAGAATAACTTGTCTGAATAATGCATTCCTATTTGTACAAGTAGGAAGACATCGTTTTAGCAGGGACACTAATTGTCTTGTCTTTAAAATATTTGTTTTTTTTTCTTTAGTGTTCTCCCCATGTGAGATCAGAAACGGTAATGCTAGATATTTGTTACTTGATTGAGTTTAGGTTTTAGGAAACTTGTTAGGTTAAAAAGAAATATTGATGTAGTCCATATAATATATATATGTGTGTGTGTGTGTGTGTGTGTATATATATATATATGTATATATATATATATATATGTGTTTGTGTAAGTATATTGCTGTCTGAACTTAGTTATCATACTTAATTAGCTGCAGTTCTCAAGCACTTAGGTATTGGATTTTTTTTCATGCTGCATTTTTATTCCACTTTTGACCTCAGTGGTGTCATTGGACACTAATGAAATCCAATGAAGTCCCTTCTGAATGACTGTAGAAAAGTTTAAATACTTTAAAAACCGTATTCAAAGTGCCTATGACTTAATTTCCCACTACAAGAACAATGTCACTGAGTTATTCTTTCCCAACAGTAAGAAAAGTGTCTGCTGAGATCCTTTGTAGCTTTTATGTCGTTTGATCTGAGTTACAGAATGAAATTACTTCACCCCAAGCAGCACATATTCTATTTCTGCTTTCTTGATGTGTTTCCTTAATTATTATTATTTTTTTTTTAACTGAGGTCTGTGTTAAGTAAATCAAGTCTTGATGCCAAGTACTTTATACTTTAACCTGGAAAAGATCTGTTCAGGGGCATGAAATAAAATTTGTGTATTTCTTCCTGGCACGAGTAATATTTTACATGCGGAACACCCTGAATAGATATATTCTTGAAAGGAAGACTGCTGTAAGTATATGTTACCAAGAGGCTATGTGGGAGGCCAAGATTGTAGAATGTGAGATTCAAACTTTTAGTAAACCAGAATAATTTCCCTTTCATTTGCAGTCCTGCGAATGGTTTTTGATTCGGGTCTTTTCAGTAAATCAGCCTTACTTAAGTAGTCAAATTTGACTGAAACCAGCAGGACGTAAGGTTCTCAATAATCAGACCTTACATCCATTGAAATCCAATCTAAAAAAAGATCTCCACATCTGCTTTCCTTTTTTTAAGATACTAGCAGAAGTTCTCTTGCAGTTGCCAGTCTCTCTGGCATTGCAATGACACTTGGCAATTAGGCTTCTTGATTTATTTAAATGTAGGCAGGCTCTATGAAACTCCTGTGAAGCAAGATGGAAGAAGAGCAGAAAAAAAGCAACCATTTAAAAATATGCCAATAAGAAAAGTCATCTGGGAAGGTAAAGGAGTAGTCTGAGGTTCCATCACTTAACAAAAATTATTTTCTCTGAAAACATCCCAAGCGAATTTTGCACGTTTCTCTTAAGGTTTTGTATTAGTCTGCATTCAGTGACCCTCTTCTGGCTTACATCAGAAGTAAAAATAGAGGGGAAACAGGCTGAGGCAACAGGTGCAGTTTTGATATGCTGCCAGATGACAAATAGTTCTGTCAAAATTGGTTTTCTGGGGTAGTTGTGCACTTTTACGTAAGCAGGAAAGGAGGGAGGGACAGATGAGGACACTGATTTCAGCTCTCACAGAGCCTTCTCAGCACTACTTCAGTGTGCATCAAGCTGTTCTACTTTAAGTGAGGTGATATCCAAAGCCCAGTTTTCATCTTCACATGGACAATTGTGTAGTGAACTGTAAGTCACGGCTCTGCTCCCCTCCACCGTGAGCTGAATCACAGCGCCCAACATTCTCAAATCTGTATGAAAAGAAACTGCAGTACAAAACTAGGTGTGAATCCTCCCTCTGTGTGTGATTTCTCATTCACTGGAACTTTATTGCTCTTTGTTGCTATTAAAAGAGACTGGTGCAGAGGTATAGGAAAGTGCTTACATCAGCCAAGTATAATCATCAGTTCTCTGCTCTGTTTTTTTCAACCTTTACAATTGTAATGATGGGAGAACTACAGACACATCTGGCCCAGTCGCCTAAATGCAAAAAACACACAGCAGAGTTCTAGTTTGGCAAGCTGAGTCACTACAATTTTTAAGCCAAAGGGAGAGGTGGCAAGAGCAGCACTTTCAGGAGAGCAACCACCTAGGCCTATGCCAGGAGAGCACTGCCAGAGTAGGCATTGACAACTTCAGCAGCCTTTGGCAGTAGTGTTAAAAGAGCGTGAACCTTATTCAGAGTCTTGAATACAGATTGCTCTGGAAATGCTCCAGAGCAAGATGTTGTGTAAATTGATGGCTTTATCCCCAAGAGCTGAACTTCAGCTGAGATATGGTAGCCCTTCCAGCTCCGAAGTGTTCAATGCAGCACAGTACTTGAGACACTGTGAAGAGTTGGTCAGCATATCTGTAACCCCATGAACGTTGAAGGTGTTACAGCTTTGGGGTAATTAACAGTTTGACCCCAGTATTTATTCAAGAAGTGTGCAAGGATCTGTGCTGTAGAAGACGCGCTCAGTACCAGCTTCTTGTTATCTCTTTTTTTTTTCTCTATCTCTAAAAGTCTGTGAAGCATTAGTGGGAAAGTATTAATTTTATAGCTTATTAATGTCTTAATTAAAATTATCAGTATCACAATGACAAATCAGAAACTCTGCTGTGATATTCCACTGGGGTAGAAATGAATAGCTCAAAGAAAATAGTTTTAGAACATCCCACTGAAAGTGTAAGTTAGGATCAAATGCAAAAAGCTCTAGAATGTAAAATGGGTCAAATCTTCAGAAACGTCGAGCAATTCTATTCTCTTTTCTCCCATCAGGACGTTCTACAAGTAATAGAAGTAAGCATGTCAGAAGAGTGGCTTTCAATGGGTCGTCTTTTTTTGGTTGCAGGTTTTTCTAACATAATTGAAACAGGGATTCTTGATGAATTGTTTTGTTACTTCTGACATCATTTTCCAAAGTCAAGAACATCATAATGAATTCTTGTTTTAAAATATCGTTTTCTTTCAATACTACTTATAATCACGTCATAGCATGAGTTTGTTTTTTTTTTTTTTTTATACTGTATTTAAGTTCATAATTATACAAGGGCTGCTCCAAAAGTGATGCCACCTACTTTATTGCATTGGCCCATGACAGCAGAGGCAGATAATGGTGGAGTGGCAGCTGAGGTTAGACCTTCCTGACAGTATTCAATTACATTTTGCTGTGTGAACAGTTGGCATCAGAGGGGCAGTGCAACAAAATGATACCTGACACGATGCAAAGGTGTGTCATTGAGTTCCTTCATGTGGAAAAAATGATGCCCACTGACATTCATGGATGCTTGCTGAATGTTTATGGAGACTGAACAGTGGCTGTTAGCATAGTGGGTGTTGGGTGATGTGTTTCATTAGTGGCAACAGGGAGGTGAAAAGCAAGCCACGGCCATGCAGATTGTTATGGGTGCAGCATGCAGGCTCGTGTTCATTGTTGCTGAAAAGGCACATCTAATATTAGTGGCTTTGTTGAAGAAGAGTGTCGTGTAGCTGGTAATTTGCTCTATTAAATAATGTTATTGTATTCTTTGTATCAATTGTAATTTCCATGGAAATAAATGAGGCTTTACTTGCAGAGAGACCTGTATAATTTAAGAGTGCGCCAAATTTCTGTAAATGCCATCAAAAAAACTGGACTTCTATAACTATCTTTCCAAGTAGCACATTCTGATTTACTGCTTTGCTAGAAACACAGGAAGGAACAGTATGACTAGAATTTCTTTCAGGGCTGTATTTTAACAGACATTGCAAAGGCCAGGTACAGAAACAGTTCATCTAATGTTCATCATCCCTGCCACTTTTTATTTTTTGTTTTAAACTTGAATTTAATTATTTCTGTTAATATATATGTCTTCTGTTATATAAGCAAGGTGGAGGTTCAAGTGTGCTTAGAGTAAGGTCTAAGTCTTGCTTTGCACTGGAACTTTCAAAGTCTTCTTCCTTCTGGCATTTTCCACCCCAAACTTTCAGCAGTCATTTGGAGAGATGAATGAGAGAGGAAAATTTCTGGGGGCTGAGCAGCAAAGTTTAATATCCAAAACTAAAAAGTCTCCCAGATGAATAGTGCAAACCAGACAACCCACCAGACATGAACCTTGGCCCATAACCTGCAGATAAATCTCTTTGCATGGACAATTACCTACACAGTCAAATGATGTCAGTGGAAACCAGTGCAGAGGTAAGGATTTGTAGGCAGAAGCTTGGCTCTGCTCAGGTTAGGGAAGCTACTCAGGTATTTCATTTCTTTGTAAAGTGAGACTGATGTTAGATGCTTCCTTCCATTGCATGTTTTTTCAGTACACCATTATTCAGTTCAAGCTACTTAGAATTCCTGGCTGTCAGGCTGAACTGGGTATTGCACTCATCCATCATCACTGGGAAGCAAGTTGAGTATTGCAGAGAAGGGCATAAGCGGAAATAAGATTTTTCATCCAGTTATGATCTCCTTGTGCTGCACAACAAGGTTTTATTGAATCTCATATGGTTTTTTGGTCATGCCCAAGGAAAGATATGAAGCAAGAAAAAGGTAAACAGGATTTATAGCAGAGTTTCATGGAAGAGTTGGCTATTATGTAACTAATTCAAAATAATGTCACTGTAATTTTGTGCTTTCATGAGAAAATTCTTTGTGACTAAAATTCTACTGCAATTTATAAATGCCAACGTTATTTTCTATGGATGCTGTTTTATAGTCCTCTCATCACTTAAGAAATACAGAAGAAATGTGTTTTATTAACTTACTCAAGAATGTTTTTATTCCTAATTTAGATATGTACTTTATAAATATTTTTAGGTCTACTTCGTCTTATTGTCTCTTCTTGCTTTCTCCTGTTTTTGCATACTGGCCAAAACATAACAGATGTCCCACTAATTACTAATGCAGAAGACTGAATTGCCACTTGGAAGTCTTCAGAGGACAGAAGAGAAGTCTTCTAAATAATTCAGACTTCCTTGTCTCTTTTTTTACTCTACTCTTGTTTGCTTTAGTTCTCTGTGCTCCTTAAAATTACCTTTTTCTCAATATGTTCATAGTGCTCTTCTGAAAGTGTTTTCTCCCAACAATTGAAACTAGTTTAGACTAGCTTTTGAAGGACTGAACCCAGAAGGTATCAAGTGCCCGAACTTTCCTCTAAAATGTATGATGCATTTGTCAGGTTCAGACCTTCTTTACTAAGTTCAGAAATTGTCTTAATACCCTTCATCCTAAAAGGGTCTGCACCAAAGTCTACCTGAGAAAACTGACACAATTAATACTGAGTATAAATAAACTTTTGTTTGAAAGTGAATTGTTTTTATTTAAAAATGTCCTTCTGTCCTGTAAAGTTCTGGGTTTATGCAGTTAGACAGGAAACATGCAAGCTTAAATCTTCACATACTTAAAAGAATATGTATCTATGCATAGATATATGTACTTGTTATTTTCCACAATCGCAAAGGCAAAATTCTCACTGAATCCAAACTGAAAAGCAAAGTTTCTGGCTTAACTTTCAGGTGGGCAGAAAAGAGAAACAAGTCAAATTGTTAACCACCTGGAAGTTTTTCTCAAGTCTCTCTATCGCTAGATAAATTACTTCTTTTTATAACTACAACTTAATTTTATTTTGTCTTGCTTCTCATCATCTCTTGTTTCCAGGAACAGGTTACAGCCATCATTTATCTCATTTTGATTGTAATGTATTTAGGTGTACCTTTCAGCTTGAAAGGATATTTATGTAAAACAATTAATTGTCCTAATTTCGGTTGGTTACATTGTATATATATTTAGCTGATGGTTTCAATATGTGAAGTAATACCATGTTTTCATGTAGAGAACGTGGCTTGGAACAAACATAGGCTAGGCACAAAGCACATGACTGAAAAGGAGTTCTGTTGTCTATGCCTGTTGTCCTGCATGACTTTTTTAGGTTAACATAGATCTGCTATTTAAAGCCATTTGGTTCTTCCATTAGCAAATCTCTCAGGTAAAATAATTCAGTTAATATCTGACATAGATGTCTGTAAGAATTACAGCATGGTAGCTTATATGTATGCTTTAAGTTAATACAGTGAAAGCACTTGGAAAGGCAATGCAAGAATCTTATGGTAGAACAGTGAAGGTTGATGATATTTTTTAGTGTAAATGATATTTTTGTGTTGATTAGTTTTAGCTGTTATCTGCATTACATGAAAGTCATTCAAGGAGAATCAGTGTAGGGAATAGTAGGCCAGCATCTCTGTGGAGCATGTTGGAAAGGCTAGAGCTTCTTAGGTCTGTATGAAGAAGGCTATAATGGGCTCTCAGCTTCTCCAATAGTTATTTCATGACTTGGTTCACTTTAAAAAATGCAAACTGCTCTGATTTTGACTAATTCTTTTCTCTGGCACAGCTGAACTATTTTATAGGGTACAAATCTTCCTGTGTTTCAGTGGACATCGCTATCAATACACCCAAACTCTGCTCCTAGTAAACCAGAGTGCATGGAAGGCAGCCGTGCAGCTGACGTAGGTAGATTTGAAAGAGGAATTAGAGAGCAGAGAGTCCTTGAGAATGGATGGTTCTCAGATGAGGCCATAGATGTTATATTTGACAGACCTTTTCATTTATTCCTTCTGCTAATGGTGTCCCAGTCCTCACAAAACATGCTTCCAAAAATGTTTTTACTAAGTGGAGAGGAAAAACGTTTTACTTGCTGCATGCAAGCTTTTTATTATAGATGTGTGTGTTTGGCATTCAGAAATCCGTAAAGTTTGTTTTCTTCTTTGCCTCACATTCTGATTCTCTTTCAGGTATTACTTGAGTGGGACACTGAGTAAATCATCAAGGGGCTTTGCACTCACTGTGTGCTGTGCATTCATGTGTGTAACAAGAGCACACAAAAGGACAATCATGGTAAGTATAATATTGTAAGTACACAGTAAGTATAATATATAATAAAATTCTGAATATCCTTGTGTTTTGCTGCTTAATATCTTGGTTATGCATAGCAAACAATGTTTTCATGAACTTCAGGGGATGGCTTTCTTGATCATTTGTGTTGTAGTCCAGCTCTGTTGCTTGTTAAGCACTGTCAGCGCAAGAAGAGTATTCCTCTAGGTTACAGTGCTTCCTGCATGTTACTGATATAGCTCATGAAATATTTAGTTAAAATATATTATGCCAGATTGCACAGAAAACTGTTTTTTAAAACTGACTCATTTGTGTATTTCTTTTTATTACAAGCATCAGAAATCCTTCCCATCCTCAACTTAACTGTTTTAGGCTTAACTTTTTAAGTGCCTCTTACCCACTGAGAAAGTGTCTCTAGAGAAAGCAGGAGTTAATGCCACTACCATAGCTTGTAGCAATAAACTCTGCATTCTCATGTGAGAGTATTTTGTAACCCATCAGAATCCCACAGCGTCTCTTCCTCATCTCTCAGCCTTAAATAATTTCCTATCACATTTTTCAGTTTTGAGAACAGTAAGTATAGTTTGCTGTTGTGTTTACTGGGGTTAATCTCAGTATAAGAAAAGAAATAAATGAGAAGGAGCACTGGTACAAGTAAATAACTTGTTAAAAGTTTTAAGATACTTTAGCTAATTCAAGGAAGATTATCTCATAGGATTATGTTTTGCGAAGATAGGAATTGTAACATATATGAGGTAGCTTGTAGGTCATTTTTAAGAGAGTACTCCACTTAGCAGTTTATTTTCCTCTCCTCTTCATAGTTTATCAAAATGCATAAACCATGATACGATGTTTATGTATTTTGCTGTGTTTTCTTTTTAGAAAATTATTGTTTGTCTTTTGGTAGCTTTCGATGAGTGTCATATGATTCATCCCTGTTAACTCCAACAACCATAATCAAAACAGCTGATTTCTCTAAGAGAAAATATTCTGGATGTTCCAGTGATTACTGTCCGTGAGACCAAACTGTTCACTCCGGGTCTTGTAGAGGTTTTGAGTGTTTACATAACATACAGTTCTTGAACAGTGGTCTAATCTTAGTCATTATGCAATCTTGCATTATGATTCTCAAAATCATTTAAAAATATAGGTCACAGAGCACCACAGAAATGATTCTGAAATGAAAAAGTTGCAGTATAATATACAGGAAATATTCTGGTGTTTGTTTTCTCTGTCCATTTCTGACCCAGCCTCAGTGTTGCTTTCCGCTCACTTTGAAAACTCTGTGGTTCTCACTCCTGGCAGGATCATCCATGTTCTTTTTACCCAACTGTGAACAGACAACAAGCTGAACTCTATGGGGATGAAAAAAAAAAAAAAAAAAAGAAAAAAAAAACCAACCAAACAAACAAAAAAACTTTCTTTTCCTTTTTAAGTCCCTTTTGCTGAATCACAGAGCAGTGCCATACTTTTGTCTCCCTGCATGTTGTTTAGAGACCCTAAGAGGCAAACGGCTGAAGGAAGATTTTGCAGAGATAAATAAAAAATGACTGTGCAACCTTTAAACTGCATTGGGTATCCAATGAAACTTTCAGATCGCCTTGTCAAACGACACGGATGATTATTTCTTCATGCAGTGTAGTTCAAACTGTCAAGGCCATGGGCCTTGCCATGGGTTCTACTGAATGCTGGTTGTACAGGTTCACATGCCTCCTGGAAGATTCACAGAGGGGAGATTAAAAAAAAAATTAAAAAATAACATTTGGAAGCTATTAAACACAAAACATCACTTGTGGCTTAGGAAATCCCTTAGCTGTTAATCACTCGATACATTCTTATTGCCAAAGGGTATCAGTTTATAATTACCCCATTTTTGCTAGCATGTTCTTGTTCTTCCTGAGGGATCTGCTGTTGGTCACTGCTCAGAGCAGCACATGGGGCTGAAGGTGGCATTTGTCTGATCCAGTAAAGGAAAATGTTCGTGTGCTAAGCAGTGTATGCGGGATTTGGAGAAAAATCCATAATATACCACATTTCATCATTTAAGGGACAGTGTTAAGTGAAATTTAATATGTTTCTGACCTTGTAACACATTGAGTGAGGTAAAGAACGTGTAGCATGGGGTAGTTAATTCGTTGCTAAATCACAGCTCACCAGTAAAGCCCCAGAAGCGTCTCTTAACATGAGATGGATGTTTGGCAATAGATAATTAGGAAGTCATTTTACCCTAGAAAAGTGACAGGTGTTTTTAATTGGTGACCTAGATTTTCTGTTGTGTTTGCTTCTTTACAAAATAAGGCCAGACTAAGAATTCTTGTCTATGTTAGTCATATGTGGCTAGAAATATATATGAATTGAATGACTTGTCTTGTAAATCCTAGGTATTTGGCATTTATGTTTCATTTACATATAGAAACGTGAATATATTCCTTGGGAAATCCCCAGACTCAATGGAACTGTTAAAAAATAATGTAAAACAGAGGTTATAAGAAAAAACATTCAAGATTTTGAATGTGTGTCTGAAGCATAGCAGTAGAACTCTTATTATTGAGATCTTTAAATTAAAGTCTTATTACGGCAGATTGTTTCACTAAATACTCTGAGGGAAATGTGGGGAAATGAAGGAAATGAGTTATATACTGTAGAGCATACAAAAGCAGTAACCAGATATCTGTGACTGCAGAAACAGGGCATACACTAAGTCGATAGGTTTCATAAAGCTTTGTGTACATCACAGTTACCAGTGACATAGCCACGACCAGGGTATTTAAAAGATTGTTCCTGATGCTTAGGTATAAATAACACACCATGCTCTTCTTCACAGTTCTGTTTCCCTACCAATTGATGATTACGTTTTTGCTTTCTATCTGATCTGCCTGAGGAGCTGACACTAGATCATCTGTTTTTGTACATTATTTCACATCTACATTTTAAAAATAGGATTCATTTCTATTTTGAGACTGACAGTGGCCTTAGAATTAGCTGTTTACATAAAGTTGTGACAACAGCTATTTTTTAAGGGCAAGTGTTTTCTATAATGTATTATTCTGCTCTGTTTCTATATTCTCTTCTTCCACCATCAGGCTGTCATTTCACCATTACCTCTGGTTTAAAATTGCTTTAATCTGCTCCCAAACCAAACTTAATATACTGCTACTTGGAGTCAGTATCAGAAGTCAGTCAAGGGATCTCCTCTTGTATTCTGTTGTTTTCTGTTTAATGCTCTACTAAATTGCCCTCGGATTAGTTCATGACTTTTTACTTCATTAAGGGTCTTTGGAATTTTAAGTAACAGTGTAATAATGTTTGTTTTCTTTTTTTCATTTATTTAGTTTAATTCTTGATTCTTTACTTCTCTTGAAGTGTGCTCCTGTATGTATTTTATAAACAGCTCTTACTAAGATTACTGATCAGAAATGTTTACTGAAATTATCGCTGACATTAAACATACATTTACTAAAATCATAGACTCATAGAATGGCCTGGGTTGAAAAGGACCGTAATGATCATTTAGATTCTGTTGGAAATATCCACATAGTTTATCAGGATGGTATCTCTGATAAAGCAGATTTTATTCACAATTGCAATTGGAGGGCCTCCTGCAAGCAGGAGAGCACGCAGAAAACAGCTTACATCTTTTATGCTCTATTACTCTGCTTATCTCTTTCTCCCCTGATTCCTCATTGGCTGAGTATTTGAGGTTCACAATCTTCCTGATGCTCAACTAATATATGGATACTGGATAAACATAAATTTTTGCTAGGTAAGCATATATCATTAATTAGTTAACTTCTCTCGTTTGCTCATTTAACACTCGGTCATTGTTTCTGGACGTCTGCTTGTCCTTGCATAGAGATAAGCTTGGAAGGAGGATAGAGGGGAGTATCTTGATGCCTGCCTGTTGCATCCTAACCTACCCATAGAGCGAGGCAATCCAGCCTTGTGTAGAGGCCCTGGCTTCTTTGGTGTTTAAGTTGTTTGTTTGTTTTGCTGAGGTCTCTTATCCAACTCTACAATATGCTTTCTAGTCCATATTGCTATACCTGTACTATTTGGAACGTTTGAAAACTATTGCAGTTTTGCAAGCAAGAATTAATCACATAATTCAGCAACTATATTTCTAAAATATGCTACTAGCATATATGGTATTTCTACTTTTTCACATCAACCATTTCTAAGGACAAGTTGGAAAATACAATCACACTGTGCTCTGCTTCTTCAGATCAGTTCCCCCTTTTGAATATCTAATGCAGAAACAACATTCCATTCCTACATTTCCACCCCCCTGCTATGTGCAGGGTCACCAAACACTAGACCAGTCTGCCCAGAGCCACATCCAGCCTGGCTTTGAATGCTTTATTCGTTGGACTTCCTTATATTTCTTGAGAAGAAAGAAACACCAATTCAAGGAGCAATACGGTCTACCAAAGCAAAGTACTGTGTTTGGTTTAGTTTGGTTTGGTTTTGCTTCTACTACACAGAACTTTACAAAAAGTTCAGTGTGAAATCTAATGCTACCCACACTATCAGGCAATATATTTTCCCTTACGTAGCGTCTCACATCCCTAAAGAAAACGTGGGCTAAAAAAGTCTGCATCATGTTGTGTTAAATTCATCAAGGGCAGCTTTAATTTAATTGTTCATGTTTGTAGGATGTGTTGGTAACATAATCCTATTACTTTGAGACTTTCTGAATCATCATCTTTTAGAAATCTTTTAAGAAATGTTTTAAGATGCTCAAATGTACTTAAGCAGGCAGGGAATCTTCAGGGAAACGTGGCACAGTTTGACTGAATTAGAGCATGTTTAGCTAAAAAGTATTATTTAGGGCACTGGAAAACTGATCTGTAAACTGTACACTGTAAAACTGTTTTTTGTTTTCAGCTCAGTCTTTGCTTTCACCCAAGTGCAGTATTTCCTCTTTGCACTGAGTTATCTGTCAGACAAGCCAATTTTAATTGTTGAGCAGCTTCTGTATTCACATGGTGGTGATTAGGACTACTCAGAAATTATGGAGAAAAGATTTTTATCTTTAAGAAGGATTTCTGCATCAGTTCTTTGGTGTGAACAGCATCAACAGTAAGCATTGACCAATTTCCCTGTCTTAAAGTAGGCACATTTTTTTT
Organism: Centrocercus urophasianus; assembly: GCF_019232065.1. Classification (NCBI taxonomy): domain Eukaryota; kingdom Metazoa; phylum Chordata; class Aves; order Galliformes; family Phasianidae; genus Centrocercus; species Centrocercus urophasianus. Next base: position 6,790,915 of record NW_024884756.1, read on the forward strand.
CCAAAGAATAATGGATATACAACATCTATCATGTAATAGGACCTGAAAATAATTAAGTAGGTGGATCCCAAACCGGGCCGTGAAAACATCATCAGTAGCATCCAGAGTGGAGACAGGGGTCAGAGCCACAGAGTAGTTAAAGAACAGCAGTAAAACGGTTAAGCTGCTAAATGCAAATCATTTTATTTGATTTCACACTCCAAATTATAAGAAGTCCACGAATCATTGTAAGGTCTTCTGACTTTTTATTTTGCATTTTCTTGGTATGTTACAACAAAGATGCACGGAGATAAATATGTTAATAGAATTGGTCATTAGTAAAAGATTGTTTTGACTGGTCTTCACTTGTCACTGGAACAGTATCCTAAAAGTATGCATTTCTAACAGAAGTAGGAAAGGATAGTATTGTATTTATATCCATTACAAAGTGAACCGTTACAAAATGTGACACAAAATTTAGAACTGAAAAAAGTGATGTACTGTAAACTATTGTTCCATCCCTGGCATGCAAGAAGGAAATAGGAGGTTTGCTAAGGGCTATAGTGACAGTGGCTCTCTGGCCTGGTATGCCTGTCGAAATTGCTTACTGCTCTGAATTCCATCGGATATGGTGTCAGCAGTTCATAATCCTGCATTGAGAATTATTCCTCTTATCAAAATGGATAATTTTCCAAATAAAGTCATCTTCAGTTAGCATTTTCGTAAAAAGACTAATCATGCATCTTGAAGACTGGAAGCGCCAAGGACTTCTTAGGTTATCTTGTTTATCTGTCTGCCTATACATGATCGTGCACTTGTCCTTCTTGGGACAATGGCATTTTAGTTTTACAAAGAGAAGCAGGCATTATCAATTCAGAAAAAAAAACCCAACAACCTGTGGACCTTTCATTTGCAGACTGTATGCATCTTGTTAGCCTTAGCAAGCAAAGGCTGAAAGGTTTTGGATTTTCTTCTTTCAAACCAAGGCCACAAACAATATTTTTTTCATAAAATTAGATTGAAACTAAATAAAATATGTTTGTAGCTATTCTTGAATTGTTCATTTAATCTGTTTGCATCTGGGCTTCCAGAGTTCACTCTCTAAGGAGTAGAACACGGAAAGGGGTAAAATTAATGATTTTATGATTAACAATTTAAACTGTTGAAAAACATGAAACTTACAATTTAACCTGTTGAAAAACATGAAGTTCTCCCTGTTCTTTTCAGTACAGCTTTGCCTTTACTGACTTAATAAAAGCTCTGGTCTTTCAGAAGTTGTAAGGATGTAGTAATGAGACTGCAGGTTGTCTCTCGCACTGGCTTAAACCTAATTCATTTCTTTTCATGCACAAAGTTTGGTGCTTTTTGGATTTTCATAGATTTACAATTGGGTTGTTCTAATAGGTGGAATCTCGATGATATTCTGTCATAGAAGCAGTCTCTGGCAAACTTTTTTTCAGTGCAAAAAGGTACGTGGTAGTTAGAACTGCTCAGAAGAGGAGTGCTTTAAGTGCTCTTATGCAACTGGTAGCTTGCTCTGTTACTCACAATTCTTTTGGAATTAAGGATTCTCAGAAGTCAGACATCCTTTTCTAGTTAGTTGTACTCACGTGGATCCAAGGTTTCAATTACTATGCTCACAAAGCTATAAACTGTGATGTGAAGAAACACAAATGCTCTGATATAACTAACATCTGCATGGAGCTCCAGGGTCTGCTTTTTCAAATTTCCCACTAAATCTAGCTTAGTTCTCTTTGTAACTGTTCACTACCTTTGTTTGGGGATTCCAAGCAACCTTTTCTTGCTTCAAGACTCAGGACATAAGACCTCTGGAGCTTTGCTGTTTACTGGAGCTTATCTGCCAGAGTAGTTGCCTGAGTGTGTGGACATAAGTTGCTAACTATTGACATCTCGTATGTTCTATTTCAGTTCTTTTTGTTTGCTGTAAATGCCTTGGAGGAAAAAAAAAAAAAAAAAAGTTCTAACATATACATGTTTTTATGTAAAGCAGAGCTTTGGAATTGAACAGTTTCTATTCATTTCTGTTCATCAAATGTTAAAAATGTTTATACAAAAATTATAGTTAAAGGAGAGAAGTAATTGCATGTGTGCAACTTACGTTGTTTCCTCAAACAGCCACATTTTGAATTCAGTTTTTCAAAAGCTCTCTTCACGCTGTTTTCTAGGCTGACCTGATTGCTTTACGGAATCAGAATTGTCCCTGAAAGGGGACAGTGTCCTTGTGTGCAAGAGCAGTAGTGACGGAGGGGTTCCATCAGAATCTCTTGTTGGCTTTGAAGAACATTTACTCAGAAACTGAGAGATGTTAGTTCATGTCAAGCCACTGAATCAAGAACAAAGTAGTCTTCAAATTTGATATCTAAATATTGGTTATAATAACAAAAATGTGCTATTTACATATTTGTAATAAGACATAGATCTATGACATCAAACCACAAATTCTAGCCATTTATTTTTTCAGGCTCTGAGTAAATGGACAGGAGTGTTAATAACCTATTAAAAATTACTTATTCACTCTGAACTGATTTAGTTTGTTCAGCAGCTAAAACATCTGAAGTTTGTTTGCCTCACATTTTTTATAGCATTCATTTAGTTGTCATTAGGATATAGAAAGTTACTGACATTGTAGGGTTTTTCTAGAAATAAGAAGGCAATTGTTCATTTTTTCCCAGACTTTCACAGATCTTACTGCTATCTAATCTGACATCCAGAAACCCATTGTAAACACAGTCTGATACAAAGTAAACATACAAGCCTCAGTATCAGATGAACAGAACACTCAGGATTCAAACTGTCTTCCAGACGAGACTTCCCAACTTTATTCACAGCAAATTTTCCATATATATATATATATATATATATATATATATATATATATATATGTCAATTTCCATGGGACTTTATAAAGTTTATGGTTTATTTTGATGAGATCTACAATTTTACTGACTGCCCTGGGGATTTGATGGTACTTGCACATTTAGTCGATTTAAATTCTGTTGTTGGATGTGTATTCAGAAAGCAAAGACAGTGTTGTGTACAATAACAAAATATGGGAATGTTAAGGAGGTGAAGAAAATATTTTTGCTTTTTCCATAAAAAGAAGAAATGTTTTATTGTTTATGTGAGATTTTGTAGAACTTCTCTACTTCTCTGACATTAACTTCTATGGAGAGTTGTGCTAGTGGAATCTTCTGTAGAATGACAGAAGTTGATTATAAAAATAGCCCTTTTGATAAATTTCACGGAAGCTAACAGAAACAAAACAGAATAAAAAGCCTGGAAATTGGTTTACAGTAAATTAGATAAGGGTACTTAAAGGACATTTGATAATTAACACTGTATAATTGTGTAAAAAAAACAGTGAATCGTTTTGTGAAAAAATATGGTCTTGAGAAAAATCGTATTATCAGTTTATTAGGGTAGGCCAAAGTGATTAAATAGGAAACCAAAATCTGAGGACTGTTATTATGTCTGGATACTAGTATGGGTTTTATAATGAGTTTTTGAGCAGAGTAAGCAAATTCATACTTCCTTATCTCTCTGTAAAGGCAAAAACTATATAATTGCATGCAATATAGATACCTAGTTCCTTGTGTTGTTTTTTGTTTTTTGTTTTTTGTTTTTTTTTTAAGTTGGTTAAGAAAGCTTGGACAATTATAGTTAGAATTTTTCTGATTTGGAAATATGAGGGATATTTTTTATTGAAAGTGTTGCAGGAAATGGCACAGTAATGGTATTTTCATAAAAACAATCAATTACATTTTTGTTTATTTGAAAAGAAAATACAGAATAAGACCAGTGTTGAGAGAAATGAAAAAGATAGTGAAGAGGGCAGAGGTGTAAAAGTCAGCCTTGAATGGAAAAGGCAGATGGGGATTGGATAAAGGAACTGCAATCCAAACATTCCTGAGAAATGCGCAACAGCTTTTGCAAACACTCCCCTTGATAATTAGTGCCCTGCTTTGCATGCTCTGAGGGTCAGAAGGATTTTCAAAGCAGAGAAGGCAAAGGATTTCAACACTGATGCCAATTTCTAACCTTCTCACTCTTACTGTAGTTAGGCACTCTGTAATTAATCAAAACATTAACAATATTTTGTAATAAACTTATGTCCACCTATTGCATAATGTAGAAGTTTCTCCAAATTACTGCTGTCCCAGACATTAAACAGGAAATCAGTGAGTGCAATGTCTGCAGCTCCTTACAAGGAATGAACAGTTCAAAATTCATAGCCAGCATCAGAAATTCCAGTTTACCCGGGTGCTTAGAACAATCCCTGTGTCTGTGCACATTATTTCTACTCCTTGTACATTCATGAAGAAATGTTGCGTATAGATATATATATGTTGATAGATAAATACAGATATCTATTAAAGTAGCATTTAAATAAGCATATGTCCTTGTCCTTCAGGAAAATCAGACACAGAAAAATAGCCAGAAGTTTCTTTATGTGAGATGATGGATGGTCAGCAGACAGATCTATATCTCTGTTCTTCTGCTGAAGAAGAATTTCTGAAGAAACTGGCTGATTGTTTTGTGAGTGGCTCTTTTGCTTTTTAAAGTCTCAGCTGAATAACTATGGCTCTACCAGGCCCTCTGCTTCCCAAAGTACACAGAGAATTGGGGAATAACTAACAACTGTGAAAATAACTCAGACATCCAAATACGCTATCCGAAGCAGTCATCTCATGAGACAAGGCCAAACCTTTGAAAATCAAGGCCAATTTATTATAAAATTTGTAGAAATGTATTATTTTAAAATGTGTTATATACAGAAATCTTTTAATAAACCTCTAAGAACCATTTTTTGAAAATGTTGCTTTGTGTCATTAGGGTAAACAGGGTGGAACTTAAAAGTTTTCAGATATTTCAAGACAGTTCAGGAGCAGAAATCTGTCAAAAAAAAAAACTCCTAATATCATTAAATGATTTTAGTTTCCTGAGGTTGCAGATAACGTGTTATTGTACTTTTCATTAAGAAAACAAATTATTTATGTACTATTTGAACGGAGTTAAAAAAGACACTTGATTTACAAGTTCAGAATAACCCTAAATTTCTGAATGCACCGAACTGCAAAGGTTAAAGGCCCATTAATTGCTTTATGTTGCAAGATGAGCTCATTCCAGAGCGTGCTCTACCACAAAACCCTGGTCAATCCTTGTATTGATTTTCTTCAGATATCTTAAGCTTCTTTTATTAATTTGTCAAAACATTCTTCAGCTGGCACAGCTCTGAGCAGCTTAAGTAAAGCTTTGGTGCTGGGGTTTTTCTATTTCTGCAACCTGATTGATATGAAGTGGGGTCCTTTGTTGAAAGAGAAGAAGCCTTGGAACAGAAAATGTGATGCATACATACAGCAGGCAGGCATGCATCCCTTCCAAATGTTGGTAGTTGGCCACAGATGCTTACTGCTAGAAGTAACACAGTGTGTATAGGAGTCCTTCTGCCTCCTAATCTCTTAATGTTATCTAGAAGCAAATTAGTAGTCATTTTTTAATCTTTTCTCTTTTTTTTTTTTCTTTTTTTTCTTAGCAATGCACTGTCTTGGAGGGCGTTTGCCTGCATTCCCAAGGAGACTAATCCACCTTAGATACAGTCCGTGTAATTTTCAGGAAGCCTGAACTGCTTCAGTGGTAAGTACATGGTAATTCTCTTTGTGCTGACATGCTTGGGCTGTGGTGTTTAAACTGTGTTTGACACATTCCGGGGTTTAGCTTATGTGTTTTGTGTTATTGAAAATAATATACTGCACTTAGTGATTGCGGAACAAAATGTCTTCTCATCTTCTCCATTCTGTGACATTTGCCATAGCAAAGTGCTAAGAATAATTCTGAAGAGAGAATATTATTTTGTTCATGTGCTATTTCTTACAGAAATAGAAAATAGGACAATGTTCTTGTTTACTTACAGTTTCTTTCAATGAATCAGTTCACTAAAAAAACCCGTGATATACGTGAAAATGTAACTCTTATCTACTGTAAGGTTGGGTAACATTTGCCTGAGTGTCTATGTATTTTGGTGTTCCACTATTTTATTCTAAGAAGAATGTCTTCAAAATTTCCTATTATTTTGAAACCTATTACTAGCTCAGCCTTCAACAGAAGTTCAGTCAGATGCAGTGTTTCTAAAAAGGCCTATAGCTGTCTTTCTCTTTAGAGAGGTTATTACCTCTACACCAAGTATATTAAAACAAGCTTCCTCATTGTCTTCTAAATTAGCAAATTCACTAAGAAAACTGGTTCATGTCATTAAGTTGATAGCATCAAAAGTTACTCAAGGACAAAATCTCTGGATTTTTATGGTTTGAATTATTTTTCACTTTTTGCCTAATGGAAACTGCAGTCTACACTTCTCGTGTACTTTCACAAGTACCACGTTAAAAACATCTCATGAATGTTGAAGTGCTGCTGAAGATACTGAAAGGTGAGTTTTCCCAACTGCTCTTAATTGAAAACAGAATTTCTGTAAGGTTTTGGAGAAAAACTCTGATAAGTTCCCTCATTCTAACTTTGAGAAGATGTTGTTTGTTTTGTTGATTTTTTTTATTTTATTTTTTTTTTTTAAAGGATAATACTTCTTGCCTCCCTGCCCAGAGCTTCTTTGTTGGATATGTTTGATAAGATGTTCTTCTACCTATATGGCATTTTGTTCACATTTAGTAAAAAAGAATATGATGTATCAATTGGAATGCTGCCTGTTGGTTGTCATTATAAAGCTACTATAAACTAGAATTCAAAAATCATTCAATCTCTAAAACGATGATGCTGAAAGTTTTTGGTTGATACGCACACAAACTATACTACAGGGTATAGCTAAGTATGCTTGCTCATGCTATTCTTCCTCATGAGCCTGTGGAGAGTGTGTTGAAGCATTCAAGTGCACTACAGCCCTAGATTTGCAAAGTCATGTTCAGACCATGCTTTATAGAGCAAGCTTTATATCTTGCTGTTTCTCTGGATGGTAAGTTCTCTGGAGTTTTGGTAGCTACTTCAGCACAAACCAATCTACTGTGATAACTATTGTTTTATTGATATAACATTACCTGCACAGAGAGGCAGGTATGCTAGGGCTTTACTGCTACAAATTTTGTGAGATCTTATTTTATATGAGAAATACTGTCATTCAAAATATTTTAATGATACCATCCTCAGGCACCAAGCTTTTAGACCGTGCTGTGTAGCTAGCTGTTCTTAATTCCTTCCAAATTTATCAGGAAACTTCAGTTTTCTTGACATTTCTTGACAGTGTGCGCGCTGGCAGTTGGCTCTGTCAAGGTGCATGACCTATGCAGTATTCTGGAGTTGGGTTCTCGTTCCATGGACGGCTGCCAGCATGAAAAGCCGGGGCAGATCTAACATTGAGAGTAGTCAATATCTATCCTAACAGAAGTTTCTAAACTTTGTTGTGATGTATCTTCATCATCATAATAATAAAATGAAGTAATGCAATAACACACCATTTAATTTAATTAACCACTTGATTTTAATTACAAAATAATTCAAAGGTCTTATTGCAGTGGTATCATGTGGCGGCTTGTTGCAATGCACAGTAAATTTACCTTTTCATGTTTTCCATCAAGCTTTCAAGGTACATCTGTACCATAACCCTTGGCAGGTCCGACATCACTCCCAGTGCTGGACCACCTCACTGTGCATTCTGAGGGGTGTGCAAGAGAAAGCTGTGAGGCTGCTGAAAGTGAAATGATCTTTTATTCTGTTTCGTTGCATAGAACAAATATTTCTGTCAATGTTTTCTTCCTGATGAATAACCTCTGGTGTTCTCAATTTGTATGGTGGTGTTCTCTAAAATCGTTGCACTCAGGCATATCTGCATGCATACATCTGCAGGAGACAACTCTAAAGAATCATCCTGAAGTCATCCTAGCTAAAAAAAAAATCAAGCAGCCACCAGCCAGAAACCACCAGGCAAGTTCCTTTATTTTTTGTCTCCCTTAGACAAGTGACCTGAAGTCATGAAAATGGAAAAATTGCTCTGAGAACAGCATTATAGCATTCATGGACCAAAAAAAAAATTAGTGTCTGTAAGCATTACTGTCTGTATCGTCAAAACTCTTAGTTTTTTGATAGATTTTATATTTCAATGCCTGATTTAGCTTAAAACATAAGTATCACCAGCAGGACAGCTGTTTGTCAGTTGCACTCATGCAAATTTTTAGAGGTGCTATCTGTTCTTACAGTAACGTTAACTACAAGATTCCTCAGTAGTGTTTTCTACTCTGTATTCAAGAAATGTGTTCTCATCAGAAGTCCAACCAAAATGCAGGTGGCCTGAGTGTGGTGATCTGTGCTGTTTGAACATCGGTAGAAGATAAACGAATAAGCAGGATAATACTTGAAAAGATTTACTTTTTCACTTGGTGGTGTTACGTCTGTGGTTCCAAAGATACGAGTTTGACAGAACGCCAGTGATGTTTCTAAGAAACAACAGTAAAAGGCATTTGGCTGATGAGGATCAAAATTGATATGTGTGGCAATCTTCACATATTCTTATTCAGTAAAAACAAAACTAGTTCAGTACCAGGATTAATGACACCAAGCTGAGTGGTGCAGTTGGTACAGCAGAAGGGAAGTATGCCATTCAGAGAGACCTTGGTAAACTTGAAAGGTGGGCCGTGTGAACCTAATGAGGTTCAACAAAGACAAGTGCAAGGTTCTGAACTTAGGTCAAGGTGATCCCAGATATGTATACAGACTTAGAGAACTCCTTGAGAGTAGCCGTGCTGAGAAGGATTTAGGAGTCTTCGTGGATCAAAAATTTAGCATGAGCCAGCAGTGTGCACTTGCAGCCCGGAAAGTTAATGGCATCCTGGGCTGCATCAGAAGAGAGGAGGTCAGGAAGTGCAGGGTGGAGATTGTCCATCTTTGCCCTTGTGAGGCCCCATCTGGAGTACCGTACCCAGGTCTGCGGCCCTCAGTTGAAGAAAGATGTAGAGTTTTTGAAGAGGGTCCAGAGGAGGGCCATTAAAATGGTGAGAGGGCTGGTGCAACTATCATATGAAGGCAGGCTGAATGAGCTGGGCTTGTTCAGTGTTGTGGAAGAGACAGCAGCAGGGAGGCCTCATTATGGCTTTTCAGTATTTAAAGGGAGATTGTAAACAGCAGAGAAATCAACTTTTTAAAAGATAGACAGTGATAGGACAAGGGGGGAGTTTTAAGCTGAAGGAAGATTTAGATTAGATGTCAGGGGGAAGTTTTTCACTGAGAGGGCGGTGAGGTGCTGAAATAAGCTGTTCAGAGAAGGATGTGGATTGTGGATGCCCGTCGGTAGAGGTGTTCAAAACCAGGTTGGATGGGGCCCTGGGCAACCTGATATAGCCCTCGATCTAGCGATTGGCAACCTTGACTGTGGCAGTGGGCTTGGAATTTGATGATCTTTGACGTTACTTCCAATCTAAGTCATTCTGTTATTCTGTGTTTCTTCTTGTATCATCGTTTGTTCTGTTTTCTTCATGTTACAGTTTGCCATAATGCAAACATGACACCTCATAAATTCTCAGAGATCTAGAGATGGCACGTGAAACTACTCTTCACTCTGAAATTTCATTAAGCTTCCAAAAGGAAATATTTTTTCCTTTTTCTGAGCAGTTGTTAGTGGTCATGGGTGATCTTGAGAGCTGGAAAACATAACAGCATGCAGTGCTTTTGTTCACAGTGACAAGACATAAAGAGGCACAGTAAGACAGCTTATGGGAAAGATAGTACAATAACAACACTGACCTCCTGACCTTTATAAATTAGGAAGTGCAATTTCTAAATCAAAAACAGGACCAGAAGTGCTGGGAATGGAAACAAACTTAATTCTCTGTTGTGCAAAAAACCCTAGATTTTCCTAACAGCAGGTCAGATTTTTAGTCCTTTGTACGTGTCCATTTGTTTCATAAATTCCAGACAGCTGTGTGCTTGGAATGGCTTTGGGAACAAGGACAACCAGGGGAACAAGGGAAGACAAGAGGAGAATGGCTGGGGATCAGCACTCTTTGCATGCCAAGGAGATGCTCCCTCTGGAGAGGGAGATTTGAATATTCCCAAATGAGGAATTTCTTTTTCTTCTCTCCTGCAGTATCTACAAAGTTAAGTCAAGACACAGAAACTTCAAAAATCAATATCTGTTTAGCATCAGAGAAGAATGACCCAGACCTGATCTCTAATCTAAACACCACTATATCTTGGTGGCATCCATCAAGAGGTTTTTTCTGCTTCTACTTCTTTTAATTTTCTGTAGGGAAGATTAATTAAGTATTGTGGATCCTGGAACTTAACTGATCTCTATCAGGAGGTTAGTGAAACATCCTTTTGAGGATGGGGAGGTCAGCTGAGGGTTGGGAAGGTGGGATTAGGTATATTTTTGTTTCAAGGCATACTCTATTTCTTTTCTCTCAAAATGGCTTCTGTAATTACATTGCTAGCTTATAGACTTATTTCAATACAGCCTTATCAGTGTATTCAGTGCTCTGCCATTTGAGAAGAAATGTTCCATACCTTGTAACATTGATATAATCTATGGGAGTTTTTGAGTTTCCTGATGTGTAAAATGATCTGTTGAGAAGAGCCCATTTTATATCCTGGAGTAAGAAAATTTTTCACCTCAAAAATACTACGTTGTTCTACTAGTAATGTATATTTTTTTGTATGATATTTATTTCTACTTTTCCATGACATGTAATTGTTAGGAAAGGATACAGAAAAAATTCTTATTTTGGAATATTTTAGAAAATTTCTTATTTAAGACAGAAAATTTCTTACTTAAGACACAGTGAGTAAATGGGTGTTGAATGAGCATATCAATTTTTGTATTCACAGAGTAGTTAAAATACAGGTTTTTGGGCAGGCAGTAAATTTACATTTTATGTGGTAGCTCGTCTGGGGAAAAATACTTTTCTTGTCACAAGGGTAACAGGACTGCCCAATAGCAGCCCAGGCCTGGGTCAAGGCAGTATAAATAGGGTGCTATTGCTGCTATTGGAAAATAAAGCAATGGCAAGCACTTAAGAAATACAGATTTTGTAAATGCATTAAATTTACAAAATTTACAATATGCATAGTTTTCACACTATAAGACCCACTATATGGGTCTTTGGGGCAATGGTGAAGATAGAAAAGTATATGTCTTAAGAACATATAGATGCCTGTGTAAACGTAAGTCCTCTCTGTGCATGGAAAGTCATTTCAGTTACATAAAGTTACATTACAGTCAGGCGATGAGGATGTGCTTACAGGCAGGCTGGAAATTTGGATAGGCTGAGGCAAAAGGAGTACAAAAAAGTAGTACAAAAAAGAGGGAATTCAGTGTTTGCTGGAACCACACCACTGTTATTACGATTTGTGCTACAGAGTTCATAAGGAAGAAGAAGAATGCTTGTGTGGTATTTTTATTCTGTTTTCTTGATTATTTCTAACTACTTAACTTTGTTAGCAGACTGCTTTGTTGTTATTATGGAGGGGTGGTTTTGTGGCATCTTTTTACCCAGATTTTCTAAAAACAAAAACAAAAACAAACAAACAAACAACAAAAAAAAAAAAAAACAAAAAAAAAAACAACGTTCCCACTCTTGTCTGAAGAGTTGCTATCAATATTGGTATGTTTCTACTTTTTATATGTCTGAGTATAAAATATAGGACTTTCTGTTCTATGATATTAAGACAAGAACCTGCCAGCCAATAGAGAGCTTAATGATAAAAGAGGTTCAGATCAATAGTATAGGAGTTCTTCTGTGCATGACAATGCACAACTTAATTCCTAACTTTTGCCACTTTCTGATAGCAGATGCATCGTGGGCTCTATGAGAATACATTAGAGTTAACAAGAGAGGAATGCATGTAACGAGGTCAAGGATCAGAAGAGATCCCATAGAACAGATGTGAGGAGCCAGCTTTCAGGCCACCCAGCAGCAGCAGGGCTGGTCATCTTCCACTCCGCTCAGAGAAGCAGCTGAGCGCTGCCTCTCTGTTCTAGGAAGCCCATGTGCTCTTTTGACACGTGGAGCACTTCTGGTCCAGAAGAGAACATCATACCCATCTCTTGCAGCCACTCAGGGAAAACTAGTCCAGTGCTGATCTTGAAGACCAGAATTTCATTTTTTGTTTTTAATCTTTTTTTTCTTTTTTTCTTTTTTCATTTTGAAGACCAGGATTTCATTACTTGCAGAAGAATCTTGTATTGCTGCATTCTCTTGACCTACTCATGTCTTCGTTTTCCCTCATTTTGAATAGATTTTTCTAAAAAAAAATTTTTCCTCGCTAATTTCTTCTGCTTCGAGTCGTGTTAATTCCAAACAGATCAAGAGTTAAAACACTTAGTCCTGTATTCTTTTCTTCTTTTTTTTCCAAAAGATGAGTCATATGAGTACGGATAGCCTTCTGTTACTCTTGAGTAAACTCAAACAAGAATATTTATTCCCTCATTAGAAAAACAATAAATCAGAGAACTGAAAAATGTGGAACAGTAATTTGAAATAAATAACTCCTGCCTGTGTATTACAGTTGTTGTTCTTTTTTTGTTTAGAAGATGCAAAAAAAGAAAATCCCAAAAAACTTCATAAAGTGTGCAGGATTGCTAGTCCTGAAACCTAAAATCTGGAACCTTTCTGTTCTGAGGTCCCATGTGAACCAGCTGAAGTGCAGCACACTTGAGTGTTGTTGGAACTCCATGTACTGTCTGGAACTGCAGAGCTTTGAGTTGAGGCAGCAGAGCCAACAACACAGTTGGGCTTACCTGGTGCACCCCTGCTTTCTGTACAGATTCTGTGCTATAGGGATTACCTCCTGTGTATGCTAGTGTGATCTCAAGCTGCTCTCTTGACATACTTGGAGATATAGGAGAACAGAGTTTTGGCAGTCATGTAAAATCAAATATAGCTCATCAACTCCCAATCAAATTTATTTTAAGTTGTTTGTATACTTTCTGCTATTTTTCTGTACTTTTGGTGCTCATCTAACAGCTATAATATATAGAGTGCAAAAGTCTTACCCAGAAATCCTACTAAGTATTTTAAGTGGGTAGAATTATGCTATTTCTTTTAAAAAGCGAAGGTCTGGTTTTTTTTCAGTTGTACAGTGGAAATCTGAATTAGAGATGAATAGAAAGGATTCCTTGCAAAGTAAGTCTAACACCTCAGTGAAAAGGAGGAGCATCTTCTCCAAGGCAATGCGCCAGTGTTCTAAATTAACAGATTTCATCATTGGCGACAAAAGTAGGTGTGTGTTCAGTACAAAAACCACGCCCTGGCCACAGATTTTGAATTCCCAGCATTCGGTACACCCAAAGGTCGTTAAACTCATTTGGCTCACATTCCTCCTGCTGTGAAGAGAAAATGCTGTGGGTGCTGTCTGCTTCACCCTAGTGCAGTCATAATGTTGGCTTTACTTTAAGAGCCTTTACAGCTGTGCTGTAAGACAGTTAGTTCCCAACATGACTCAGAAGAAGGATTTTATTTAATCTGCAGAGGACTTCTGCAAAAAAAGAATTTTAATTTTTGAAAAGAGTTGAAGCTGTGCAAAGCTAAAAGCAGAAGAATGTGAAGAAGAAGCTCATCTCAAAAGCATATTTCCCATTGTCTTTGGAGATAATTCCAGTGAAATGGAAAGATGGGAGACTACCTTAATTCCTGTGATCTTTCTATAAGTAATCAGTGCTTTGTCTGTAGTTTGCATTACTTCTAGGGCATAAAGAGAAACAACTAAATTTGTTCTACATATTGGGCTACAGCTTGGTACATCCTCACTTGATAAAGAGGAGGGGCTTAAAGTGCTAGGAGGTTGTTTGTTTGTTTTGTGGTTTTATGTACAGCTTTTCATATAGATCAACTGTTTCTAAAAGATGACCTGGAAGAGAGAACTGTGTAATAGATGTATCTTAGCAGTGTGTGTTTGTTCACTAAAAGTACAATCCAAGGAAAATAATAGTCCATGGAGGAAACTTTGAAGACCTTAACCCAGACTTTGGTGATGTGGTGTTTGAGGAAACTTCCCTAAACAAAGTATCATTTTCATTTTTGCTTGCTTTTACCTTTGAACATCATTTGCTCTATTTTCAGCTTCTTACTTCTTTAAAGTCATATACCCCTTTTTCAATTCCACAATTCTCTACTGTCATTAAAGTCTTCTCTGAACAAAACCAAATTTCTTGTTTCTGACATAGTGATAATTCTGGTGTCAAAAATTGAAGACTGACTGTTCAGATTAAGTGCTTGGATTGACGTGTCTTCCATGTTATCCACAGTAAAGAGAAAATATCTTCAATAGCAAATAAGTGTTCCAGATTCTCTGTAAATGTGAATGTTCTGATTACATATGAATACAATATGAATACTTTTTTCCAGTTTAATCCAGATGCTGAGATATTACATTCCCGATGAAGAGAACTGCCCACTAAATACTCCTACACTGCCTGCAAGACTCAAAAATTAAGATAACTGGGTTTTTTCTCCTGCAGAGAGGATGCGAAAAGGAGGCCTCTGCTCAGGAAATGCCCATGAGTACTCAAGGCAAGCTGTAGCACTGTCTGCTCAGGTACTTAAAATCAAACAATTGTGAATGTCCTATAAGAAGGAATTGATTCATGGTAATTAAAGGCAATTGCATCATAGTTTTACAGTAGTAATATAAAATCGAGTCTACACCCATTGTTACGTGAAGCTAGCGTTAATGAGAATCTCCAGCGAAGCTGATCATTGCCATTCATTGATGAGACACAGCAAAGGTAACACAGAACTCAAGGAGGCTAGTGCCCATGGGTAATTTTGTTTTTTTTTATGGGGTGTAATCATCAAATGATACTGGTTATTTTTCTATTTGGGAAACTCATAATTAATTTCTGTATGAATTGAAGCATGAAGATGGGTTCCACAGTGCCTACTGGAAATAGCATGTCATGAGAAATATGGCTTCATAGTCTGGTTGGAGTGTAATTTATTGTAGAAAGTGAACAATCCAGGTTGCCCTCAATCTTTTAAAAGGATAAACTCAGGAACTGTAAGGAAATATTTGGTGTTGTCAAATGGGCAGAAGAATTCATAGAATTCTATATGAAAGTGCCTTTAAGTCAAATACCATGGTCAAACTTCTTGCATTTTTCTTTGGCTATTTCAGTGTGAACACTTACCATGTAATAATCGTGAAATTCCATGTACATTGAATAATTACTGTGACAAACATGTAAGGGTTAATACAGAGAAACAAAGTGCCAGTAGAAAACTGATCTGAGTACACTTTTAATAAATAGTTAATTCAGTTTAACTATCATTGCATAGCTGAGAATGGTTTGAATCCAATGTCTAGGTTCAATTAACCTCATAGCGATGGGCAAATACAAAGCATTTTGAGCCTGGATTCAAGTTTGCACTTACAAAGTTTTGATTTAATGTTTTAGTCTGTACCCTTGGCTGTGTACAGTTGACCCATTTTTTTATACCATATTCCACGAAGATAGAAGCCATTTTGAATGCAGGGGCAGGAAACTACAGCAAGCAGTTTCACAGATAGGCACTTCAGTCACTGAATAAAAGTTCTGCTAACCCACGCAGAGAAACAATCAGAAGATGTTCCTTTGGGCTGGTCCTGTTATACATCTCTATTGAAGGGCACCAAACAAATCAGTCCAGTTATTAGTAGATACTGTGGTTCTGAGTTGTGTCCTGAGCATAACTTCAAAAGAAGAGAAAGTTTACAGCTTTTAGGCATATGCATAAAGATTTGAAGCATTTTAACTTGCCAGCCAGGGTAGCTCAAGAACAGGTGGTTACCTGTTTGCTTATTGCAGCTAGTTGAAATTTATAAGCCAAATAACCTAACCTATTATGTAGCAGGATACTGCATATGAAAAACTAAAGCTATCTAAAATAACCCTGCCATCCTAACACAGATACAATGGACAATTTGAGAGTACTTAATTCATTTAAAAAAAAAAAAAGCTGTGCGTAATACTTTTGGAATACATGAAGCCATTCATGCCTTATGAGTGTGTAAACACAGAAGAGATCCTTTGCACATGTCAAAAGTGGCATTAAGTTAAGAATTCTTCATACTTGTTTCTGTCTGCCTTGCCCTAAGTGACCCAGGAAGAAGAGAACTTCTCCATTAAAGTGCAAATATGTTTCAGATAAATAGGTTTTGAAGTAAGACCAATGCCTATCAGATTAAAAGATGCTTTGTTGGATTTTTTTATACGTACAGAAACATTAATCCATTTTTGGAATTTGGATTTTTGGGATCTTGGGATATAATGCATAAATGCATTTTGACTGACAAGAGACAGTTCCCTAATTGTAATCTTAGCAGTACTTAAGAGTAAATGAGTGAGCACTCCTGCAGTTAACCAGCTGGAGTAAATTAACTGAGAATAGTAATTAATTTGATTGCTGATTTATCAGAGGTGCACACTGACATAGCTTTCTGCATTTATTGTGGAGTTCTCCAAACTTTTAATTAAAGCTACATTCTGAACAAATCTACATTTGTAATAAAATTTGCTTAAGGCATCTGATTTGGGAAATAGCTTTCTATGTTCTGATCCTCCTTGTTCTCAGTGAAGTGTTACATGGAATAAAGGAAGAAATGAGGCTAATAAAAAATAGTAGATTTATTTTCAGCTGTGCCCTCCTGTTTGAGGAGCAGACAGTAAAGACAAAGATGGTGTTTGTTCTGCATTTCTTCCAAATGCAATAATAATATCATGAAGCTGAATTATTTGAAAAGTATTAGTTTTAGAAATCAGTGCCTCTGAATAATAATTTTTTAAATTACTTTTTATAATGTGACTTTTCTCCCAATGTCACACTAAATCCTGATGTGAGAAAAGCACCGCAACAGAAGTGTTGCAGTTTTTAACCACTCCCCCCCCCCTCCACTAACTCCGATGGCTCCTCAGCAAAAATACCTAGGTATGCATAGCTGAGATTTCTCAGTTTGTGGGGTCACCTAAGGTGCTCACCTTTCATTTCAAATGGGGCACACTAAGAATTAAAAATTCTGTTTGGGCTG
Source organism: Centrocercus urophasianus (assembly GCF_019232065.1). Classification (NCBI taxonomy): domain Eukaryota; kingdom Metazoa; phylum Chordata; class Aves; order Galliformes; family Phasianidae; genus Centrocercus; species Centrocercus urophasianus. The sequence goes on from NW_024884756.1 coordinate 6,807,913, forward strand.
TACCCAGTGACTGCTGATTTGCATGAAAAACCCTCTGCCCCAGGGAGGCTATGGCTGGATTCCTTTTCTCACATCCATACATCTCACACACAGCGTGCACTAACTGCGCGTGTATAGGCTCAGCATGAACTTCAGGCACGCACAAAAGCTCCAGATGTGCTGTGTATCTTGTTTAGTTGACTTTATTCTTCTGTAAAGCCAAAAGAAATATTAATCATTCATTTAGTGTTAGGGGATGGGTCGTCTTCTCAAATTTCAGTAAAGGGGGTGGAAAAGTAAAGTAAGCCAATTTTTTTCCTATTTAAGGCCAAAGCTGGGGAATGCTTGTGGCTGAGTTCTGTACATGGCCCGGTGCTGGAAGGGCAGGGAACAACCGATGTTGCTAATTTGAATAGATTTTTCTTTCCCCCCCATTTTTCTTTTTGCACAGAGAGTCTCATGTCTAATATTTAGACATGATGAGCTTTGTGCAAAAAGTAAGTTTGCTCATTCTTGCCGTGTTTCAACCCTCAGTTATTTTGGCACAACAGGACGGTGAGTAATTCAAGTTTCTTATGATTTAATGTTTTTGTTTTATTTTTTATTTAAACCAATCATTTTAATAGCTGGTAAGAAACATGTACTCACAGATCTCACCAGAACACTCTTCCTCCACTAACCCAGCAGTCAGGCAGTGAACGCTGAAGCTGGAAGCTCCAGGAGTGTGCTTTACCCTCCTAAGTTTGCTCTTCGCTTTGCTGTTTTTCTGTGGCTAAGGGAACTGTGCACTGCTCTCTGCCTGTGCTGCATTTCTTCTTGTTCGTACTTGTTTTCTTGTTACAGACATTGAAGAGTTTTGTGACTGTTTCCTTTAACTTGGAATAGCATTTGAACTGCTGACTGGGTGCTGTCTGGAAGTTATTTGTCACAAGTACTAAGTCTTCGCTTCCAGCTTTGTATCTGAAGCTCTTCTTTTGTACTTGCCTGTTTTTCCCCCGGCAGCATGAGGCTTTGTTTAAGCAATTTGTGCACAGAAAACAGCCTAAAAGTTCTCCTCATTTGTGATGAGGTAGTTTTTTTAGAGTGATACATGGAAAATATGTCAGTGTGCAGGATTTTTCCTTTGACATAAAGCAGGGGTGTGAAAGAATTCCCGCAGCTGCGACAGTTTCTGTTGCACATCTGCAGGCTGCTTTGGTCCCTCCTGGGACTGACCAGCGGCTCATGGGGTCTAGGAGTGTGAGCGGGTGTGTGTGTGTGTGTCCACTGAGCAGCCATGAGCATGGAATTTGGAGGGAGGAAAGAAATACTTCTCACTGGATGATTGAGCTTACTGTGGAGATAAGCGTGGTATCGTTATTATCGTTATTTAAGTTAAACAACAGACATTCCACAAGTATATCTGACCTTTTTTGGATGTGTTCTGTTCCTACTTGCCAAGCAGTTTAGACCAGACCTTCCTTAAGATAAAACATTTCTCCTTCTGGTAAATATAGAAGATCTGCAATGTATTTATTCCTGTATTAAGTCAGTGACTAACTTCACAAATCACTCGTTTAGTGGCAGCCAGATAAGCTGTAGCAAAAGAAAGCCAAATGCCTTTAAAACCACACCCTTCCCTGGTCTGTATGCTACAAATCATAAAAGTTACTCCCTTAGCCATTTGATGGCATAGCTACCTGCCTAGGCCAACCTGGAAAGGAGGAGGATTCCCAAGACCAGCAACCAGCTCTGGTTGCATCGCCCGCAGCAGCAGGAGCAGCCCTCCTCACCGTGCTGAGGGGCAGCTGGGAAGAAAGCTGTCTTGTGGGCAAGAAATGCACTGTACTGTACACTAGCACTTTTCTATTTCTGTTTTTCCGGTATACACTGCTTTCCAGTAATCCTCAGTGATGACAATACTGCAAAATTTGAGCAAATGCATGCATTGAGTTCTTTCTAAGCTTACAGCAGAAGGAAGTATACATATATAATTTGTATTAAATATGTGTTGCATATAATCTCTCTGACTTCAGAGGGATAAGGATTATCTAACATAAAAAGAACAAACGTCAGTTTTATTTGTTCCAATGAAGTGAGCCCTCCTGTGTGTCAGGTCTCTTTCCCTCACTCTGGTTGCGTCCCTGGACATTTCTGAAGTGAAACACATATTTGGCTTAAGAGATTATATATCTGGGGTAGAAGAACAATATACAAATGAAGTGTGAGGGAGTACTCTCCTTTTCCCTCCTACATTCCCATTTCATGGTGTAGTAACATTTCCTTACTGGGCTCATTTCCATACTACTTACGGAGATGCAGTTACACAGAGGCTGATAAAATGTGAGTTATCCCTTAGTCTGTCCAGTGCTGTCCTCTGTTTGGAATGCTCCTTTCCACGCTGCTCAATTTGCTTTTCTCACGAGGAAAGAGACTATAGTTGTTGGTTATTGGCATTGTGAATCCACGTGCAAGGCAGCGATGGACTGGGAAACCACATTTTCCACAATTCAAAATAGACTTTCCAGACATGCTAAAATGCTCTCTCTTGTCAAGAAAAATGTTAATATGGTTAGTATCAAATATAAGTCAATAAAAAATTTTCCTTTCCTTGGGAAAGCCTGCCAGCAGACAGGACTTGGAAAGATATTAAGGAAACTGCTCAGTATGCACTAAGTTTAGGATTGTCAGATGTAACTCTGGGCTGTATGTTTCTTTGAATTGTTGTAATAGATGGAAAGGCAGTTTGAGTACAGCTTCAGATTGAACTTCTTCAAAAGCTTGGAATCTGGATATTGTGGAATAAGAAATTCTCTGCAGCTTCCAAGAAGAAAAGTTATGTATCCTGGTAATCCATTTCAGCTTGTAAATGGAGTCAGTTTGAAACAGTTCAGGTTTTCTGATGTGTGTTGTGTCTTGCAAAGTTCTGAGCATGTTTAGGCTGAAATGTCTGCTGGCGGCTGACAGCTGGACTTCAGGCATGACCAATGCCAGAAAGGTGTATCAGGTGCCATCATTTGAAGGCACGTTTACCTGCTGCATGTAAAAGTATCAATAGCATTAGAACTCTAAATCCTTTTTCAGGGAAGAAATCCATCCCGTATCCAGCCCACGTGACTTGTATAACATGTGTTAGTCTTCAGGCTTACATTCATCATCAACTTAGGCATGAAGAGTTAACAGGGACAGTGACTTACAGAAGACAACATTAATTTTGGGGAACTGGCTGGATGACTTGGCGGATTCCACATGCTACAAATGAAGCACGTGCACATCCCCCTCACAGTCCCAGAAGGGAGCTAAGATGAACCTGGGCCTATCTTAGCTGTAGCCAAGATGTGTAGATGTCACCTGAGTGATCTGTCGTGTAACGCTTCTCCTAAGCACACCCAGCAGTCCATGAGGAACTTTGTTGAGGTCATCAAGAAAACACATCTGCTCTAAAAGCAGGGAGAGACCAGAGTCAGAAACCCTTCATTGTTATTCCATTTAGGTTTTTTGCTTTAATGTAATATAGTGTTTTCATTGTAATGTATTATCTTGAACATCTGGTCAGGAAGTTCATTTCTGAGATAATGATTGAATCTTTAAATATCACAGGGAAGACTTATTGAACTTCCTTATTAGTTTGAGTTCGGAGTTACAGGTTTAAAATAAAATCTGTTATATGTAGGCTTTAGGAGGCAGCATGCTAAGAACTCTTTATGCTGAGTCCCTGTTTGAGATTAAAACACCCAGAAAGGAAGAGTGATATATTAGGAATGCTTATAAACAGGTGTTTAATTATTTTGTGTGTTTTCAAAAGGGAAGAATTAGATGGGGAATGGAGTAGCTGGGTATGGCTTGGGTGCAGTAAGAGTTCCAGTCTGAAATTTTTAACGCTTACCTATATGCAACCTTGCAAACATTCATTCTTTGTTGAATGTTTAAATTTACTAATAATAATGGCAGTCAGGGCTATCTTTTCTGTGGTAGCACCTCCAGGTTTCTGAAGGTAAAAGCACATGATAAATATGTACCTATCAACAGATAATTACATGCTCTTAGATTGTCTAGAAGACTGAAAGTACAAAAGGTCATGGGGCTACTCCTCTTCTTCCATTTTTCCAGACTGGTTTATAGGAATACTACATTCCTATAGTAGAGAAGTCATGCTGAATGAAAGCCTGGGGAACCCATCCCCTCAAAACGTTATATATATATATTCTTGGAAATATGTCAAATTTCTTAAGCACACTGTAGATCACACATCCTTGGAAGACATTAAACTTAGGAAAATGAGACCATTAAATATCCCTCTCATTATTTTCCATACTTGTTTTTGATTTGAAACCAAGTCTGTGCAGACTGAGTTTTTAAAGGAGGAGGTGGAATTGGAATTGTCTCTTGCTTTATTCAAGGGAGAAGAGGCAGAGGTGTTGTCTCTGGCACTGATGTTACTGGTGATGCTTCAGAGCTATTACATTTGCTCCCTTATTTATATTGCAGATTACAAAGTCGTCATATTTCTTCACCCAGCTTCTGCCAAAGTTTTGAGATTTGAAATAGGAAAGTGTCACTAGCAAAATCTTAGCTGATACCAGCTTTACACAATGGCTGAATGTTAGACATAGTTAATGCTCTTGGGGAGGGAGGAAGGAAAAGGAAGGAAGGAAAGAAGGAAGGGTGGGAGAGAGGGAAGGAAGAAAGGGAGGGAGGGAAAGAAGGAAGGAAGGAAGGGACTGAGGGAGGGAGGTAGGCAGGAAGGAAGGTGGGAAGGAAGGCAGGAAGGAAGGAAAGAAGGGAGGGAGGGAGAGAAGGAAGGGAGGGAGGGAGGAGTTACTATGACTTCTTTTGTTTCACAGACTAGTTGATAAATCAGGCTGTGGTGGATGTACTAGTTATTTTCACAGTTATGTGTTAATGGTCATAGCTTGTTTAAATCAGAAATGTGCAGAAAATAGGGCATATCTAGCTTTATAATCAAGAAAGCATGCTGTAGATCAGTAACAACAGTAATGCAGACAGTCGCCTAGCAGCATGGATTAAAAGCAATCTCTTCAAAGTTGAAGGGTTCAGCCTACCAGTATAGGAAGTAACAAAGTGTGTTTCCCCAGGCTGGTGGGCAGTCTGAGAGCTGCATTGCTCTTGATACTCTTATGGAGGGTTAGTAGTCTGGAGAAGAGCACAAGCGGCAGCTGCTCTGGCAGTTGCATGTTTTAGTTTGTTGGTTTGAAGTAATGATTCCTTAGAACCACCAGAAATGGAAACTAGTGCAATAGTCTTGTCCGTTAAAACTCCAAATTGTTATGCTTTAGCTAAGCTTAAGAAACCACACAGAAGATCTCAGCTTAGAAAAGGAAAACTACTGGCAAAAGCAAATATATGTTGTTAGCAAGATCTTTTTGTTGGACTTGAAGTAACTGGATTAGATTTCCAATTAACCACAGAAATTTGATGAGAATAAATTAAATTTATTGTTGGCAATTCCCAACAAATAAAATTCAAACTTGAAAAGGATTGAATAAAATGCTTTCTGATTCAGCAGAAAGAACATCGGCTCGTTCTCCTTGAGGTTGCTTGGTAAACTGTTGTTACACAACCTTAAAGTGGCTTAAAGGGTTCAGTACCTGTTGCCTACTTTTATCTCTACTGTTCTGAGACTTTCTGGTTTTGAGTTTTGGCAGATGAGTGAATAACCTTCAAACCAAAACGGATCTAAAATGAAGGTATTTTAGCAGCAACATTTTGCCTTCAGGTAGCTGCTACAGTACTTTACCGAGTTGTCCGTACATCAGTACAGCCATGATATATGTACTGTGCATAAGGAGCACTGGGCATGGATGTGATTCCATCTCCAGGAGAGATACAATAAAAGAGTTATTTTGCTTCTGTTCTGTCATGAGGGGCTGTTGAGAGAAGTGTTGATGGGTGCAGAAGGGGGTGTGCTGCAGCCCCAGCCCTCAGTCTGCAGCCCATTTCCAGCCTGAGGCCCAAGGAAACAAAGATATTTGATGCTATGCTGCTCATAGTGCTGTTCTCCCTGTTACAGGGATGCCACCTGGTAACTCAGTGCAGTTGTTTTCCCAGTAGCTCATAGAAATGGCACCTAGATATGGCTTAATTACTGCTGCAGGACAGCTACTACTTCATGGACCGTCTTTCTTACACTGAATCTTCTGATGCACAGAATTTGTGAAGCTTTGCCTTCTGTCTTGTTCTTGGTTTGCATGACAAGAGAAGCTTTGTCCCTATGTAATCTAGAAGGAATTCTCTGATCCTTCTCCATTCATCTCTGTCAGACACTTTGTTTTTCAGGGAAATAAAAGTTCCAGGAGACCGTGTCATTAATATTTCTCACATTGCTTTGACATTGCATAGTAGCTTCAAAGATTATCCCTTACTCTGCTTCTGGTTCTGGCTGCCAGACTGATAACTGCCACAGGCATTTAAAAATTAGTGTGTTTGTAGCGCGTTACAGGAGTTAGAAAATTTCTTCTGTAAGTACAACAGAGTTGTGCTTATTCTATCTTAAATGCCAGAAGGATGCAAGGAGCAATGAGCTCCATCACTGATCTAAGCAATACATCTTTCACACAAAGACACAGAAAATTCTATGTTGCATTTATATTTTCAAACAACTATTACTTATTCTCATTTTATTACTGCACAGCAAAAGTTCTCCTCATTTTGCTTGAGGATGCTTTTGCATCTATTTATTTATTTTCCCTTATTAACAATCTCCTTGTCTCTGAGCATGCAAAGTTGAAGTCTGTGCCTGCTTCATGTCAAAATGACAATGGAAAACATGATATAACCCCCTCTAATAGCAATCGTTTGTTGGCTTTAGTTTGGATAAACTTCAACTCTGGGACTTCTGGCTTTGTTTAGTGAAAGGACAGCAGAAGAGATTCCTTTCAGATTAGCTAAGAGTGCTTCCATTTTCCCTCATTTAAGTCCACCCCCTCATTTAAACATAGACTATCAGAAGGAGAATGGAGGCAGTACCTCCTTTAAAAATGTCTGCAGTTTTGTCTTGTTTTGAATCACACAAATACTCCATGAAGAAAGAGGTGGCTGCCAGGGGAGGGAAAGTGTGCAGAGGACATCAAACAGGAAGAATGCAAAGATAATGAGAACATACATATTTTAACGCTGAATGTGGTGTGCTGTTTTGAAAGCCCAGGGCTTCTTTACAGCTAGCAGCGGAGTGAAGTTTAAGATCATATCTGACTTAGTGCCGGAGCGGCCTGCAGCATAATGCAGAACAAAAGGCTATCCATTGCTGCAGAAGTTACTGTACATCCCACCCTGTAGGGTGGCACAGGCACTTCTGCTCTCCTACAAGAACAGCCAGAAGTATGCTTCCATATGAAAAACTTCTGACAGCAGAACCCAGGAACAGACCATGCGTGTTTGCAGCAGCATATATCAAAAGATGATGATCTGTGTCTGCAAGTTACATCCCACAGCAATCCAGCTCTGGCAGCTCTTGGAAAATTTCTGGACGTAATTAGTTCCCACTGAAATTCACACCCACTGACTGGGTTTTGAAAGCCATCTGCAGTGAATATCTATTTTTCCCCTATTCTTTCTCATCCACTTTATGCCACTTCTTTTTCTCTTTTCTTCCTTTTCATTTTCCTTTAGGGAAAGAGGCAAGAGCAAAGTTGGAGTTGCTTTTTCAAATGGACATGATAGAAAAAATTGTTTGCTTGCCCAGGTACAGCTCACGGAAAATATGGGCAACATCACTGTGTATTTCTTTGATGTTGAGGGTAATAGCTACACTGAGGCTCAAAGGAGAATGAGCTCCATCTTCCACATTCTCCTTCAGCTATAAGTAGTGAAAAATAAAAAGCTTTCATATTCTCCTGGAAGGCACTTCTGTGTTCATGAGAGGCTCTTTTAAAAATTTGTGGTTTTTTCTGGGCTTGTCTTTAAATCTGCTGTATGGTTGCTCGTTTCTCTGAAGAGCAGCAACTGTGCCAGTTGTTTAAGAGAGGAATGTTCTAGTGAAAGCAAACAATAGGCTGTGTAGTGGGAATTGCAGGTCTTTGAAAAGAGCAATTGAAATCTGCTCAAATGTTTGCAAGAGTCTTTGTGCAATGTTCTGAGCCCTTTGGTAGCTTCACTGTTGGCAGGGTGGTCCTCTTATTAGAGCTTTCTTTTTTGCATGGACAGAATAACATGAATATGGAGAAGGGGAAAAAAAAAAAAGGAAAGCAGAGTTCAGATCCAACTGATTCTTTTCTTGCTAGGGCAGCTGTAGAAATAGTGTTGTACACTTCTTTCAGTAAAAAAGAAAAAAGAGAAAAAGGACAGAACCTGTTCATTTATCAGGTTTCCTTTTGCTCAAGCTCCTTCTCCTGTACATGTTAAGAATTCCAGAAAATAAACTGATTCATCTGGCTGTGCCTGCTCAAGATGCTGCAGCCCTCCTGAGATCTTTATCTTCACTGAGCAGAAAGCGTGCAAGATGCTGGGCAGGCAGCAGGAATGCTGGTCATCTTCGATAGGGACAAAAATCATCTCTGGCCTTTTGGGTGCTTCATTCAGAAAACTTTCAGGACTTCATAGAGATATTTGAAGTGTCTTTTTTACGCTGAGAAAACCGTTGTAATACTGACTTTAGTAGCCTCGTCAAGTTGATGCTAAGAATGTTGTGCCCAGCGTACAAATAGCCAATTAATATCTGCTATAAAAATGAAATACTGCCATCTATACTCAACAAACTGTCCAAACTGAATGTGAGGTGAATTAGTACAGACTGGAATAAGGAGTAAATGAATACAGATCATTTTGCAGATGAAACTAGGCTAATGATGCTCTAGGCATTCAGAGTCGCCTGATGGTTTTTCATTTTCCCCTGACCTTGTGAATTACAAATACCCTTTAATTTATTGGCAGTCAAAGACATGATTCTTTTCTGTGGACTATATGCCAGAGTTCTTTAATCCATCACTGGAATATTAAATACAAGAAACAAATCCTTCATTTACTTCCAACTTCTGAAATTACAGGGAAATCAATAAAACTGTGCAGGGAATAATGTGAGTTTAGAACTTGACCCCCTGCTGTTTTACTCATCTCTGATGGAAATCCACCGCAGCCATGGAGTTACAAGGGGGCTAACTTTGCCCAATGTATCTGAAAATATAAATGCTGTTACCATATGTAATACTCTGCACTGTAACATTTCCCATCTGTTTTAGTCTCAAGAGAGGAGTATTGAACTAAGCTGATCTTTCCAAGACAAAGAACAGAAACTGCATTGCACAAAGTTGTTAGCTCTCTTACTGAGATAAGAGAGAGGAGGTCATGTCCCACTCAAAACTTGAATCTTCTTTTAAAAAATTGTTTTAATTCATAAGTTTGGGAAATTTCCTTGTACAGAATGAATATCCAGGTTTTATTTAGGCCTAAGGCAAGAATAGGACCACAAATCAGAAATGTAGAAGACCATCTTGGTGGTGCATGTTAAAATCATTTCTTTTTTTGTTCTTGTTGCTGTTTTTTCTTTTTTAAATTTCTGACAAAATGTTGTGCTGCATTTTGGTATTTTTTTCCACTTAATTAATCCTAGTATGAAGCTGTTGCTTCTTTATAAAAAATATGCTAGGCCAGTCTTTGAAGGGATAAAATTAAGATTACCATTACACTTGAACTCTGACCATACAGGCTTTCACTGACTGCCCAAGGAGAGGGCAGGATGTATGTTTAAGGAAACTAACACATCCATAAAGTCATCGGTAAGCAAATCCAAGCATGGATTTATGTCATTTTCTGTCTGGTTGAAGGTTTGTACGCAGATCTTTGTGCCATTTGGCATTGTCTACTCTAAAGACAGGGAGCACATTAAAATCAGATTGTGGCAGAGCAGTGAGAATTCATACCAGCACTAGTGATTGCAGCTTATTTCTTATTTTTGGAGTGACACTAAATGACACAAAAGGTGATATGTCAAAATGCATTGTAATGTAAGAACAGATGGAATGAATAAATCTCGTAGGCATTTTACCAATAATTGGAAGAGTGGCTGAGAAATTATGCAATGGGCCCTCTAAAAGACATTGCACTGAATTAAGGTGAAATTGTTCTTCCTAGTGTCCTGCTCAAATATGAACAGTTGGTCCTATTAAAAGGTTGGATTCTGTAGGAGATCGAAGATCTTCAGTTCCCAATAGAATAGCTAGATTAGAGTCAAGGGAGTTTCTGTATTTCTAATCAGGTGGTATTTTCAGAATCACAGAATCATGGAAGTGTAGAGACTGGTAGGGACCTCTAGGGATCGTTGAGTCCAGCCCCCATGCAAAGCAGGCTCCCTATTGTAGGCTGCATAAATGGGTGTCTAGGCAGGTCTTGAATATCTCCAGAGAAGAAGAATCCACGGACTCCCTGTGCAGCTTCGTCCAGTGCTCTGTCACCCTTACTGCAAAGTTCTTCCTTAGTTGGGAATGAATGATGCGATGAATGAATGATTGTAGGAGGACAGGTCTATCTCTATTAAATAAATAAATAAATAGCTTTTTTTTTTCTTTTTTTTTTTTTTTTTAGTAAAGATGGAATTTCCTGATTTAACATATTTAGAGATTGAATATTTAGATATTTGAAGAGCAAATCCAAGAATAACATCCCAATATATATGGGTGTTTAGGATTTATCCTTAACAAACAAACAAAGAAGCAGCATTTAGCCATGATGTTTTTGAGAAATAGCCAATAATAAAAGGAGAATAACCGCCTCTTGCGTCCATCAGGTGGCTTTCCCAGAATGACTTTTACTATTTCAGAAACAGGAAAAACAATTTCTCTGGGCTACCTTGAATAAACAGCAAGATGATACACATGCAGCATCCTGCTGTACCCTACCCCTCCTCTGACTATCTGAATTGACAGTTCTGACAAATAAATAGTAAAAATACTCACCCAACAACACAAACTAGACCAAAAAAGTTCTTCACTTTGTTTTCCTATTAGTAGCTTTGAATCAAGAACTCTCCTTTGCCATTTTTCTCCACACCATCCCACAGCTGAAGGCAGTGAGGCTGTTGTGCAACAACATCCCTGATGGGTTGGCATAGGTCCCTATTTCAGAGCAATGCTTTTGCGGCAGGGTGACCTTTAGGAGTTGCATAAAGAATGCCATTCAGAGATGTGAGATGTCGCGAGACTGAAAGGAGCAGTTTGTGAAACATGGGTGTTGAAACAGAGCTGTGACTGCCTGTCACTTCAAGCTACAGAACAGTCAAGGAGAGGAGGAGCCCTCTGAAGATATTGGAGAAAAATTGGAGTCCTGAGCACAAAAGAGGAAAATGCCTGGAACTGCAGCAGTGGTGCTATTCAAATATCAGCTTTTTAATACACATTAACAATATCTAGAAGTTAGAAAGCTTCACTTTCAGTCTAAAACTCTTTTTGCTGTGAAACTTGGGAAATCTGGGAGCCATTTAGTCACACTCCCTTCCATTGCACCTAGTCACAGCTCTTCTTTCTGCAGGCAGTGCAGAAGGACAGACTTTTAAGACGAAATTTCTGATATTTCATGGTGGTATTTGGTGTTTTACCAAGGGAGGCTTCATCCTGGACACTTCCATTTGTCCATAAACACAGTACAAAATTTGCAGCTGTTATAGGACAATTCCAGCTGAGAGCATGTCTGGGAGGCTCAGTTTAAAAACATCTTGTTAAACCACTTTTTTTTCTTATATTTCCACCTCTTTTCCTAACTCCTATGAAACACAAACTACCTCAGGCTTTTTGAGTGCTCAGCACTTACCTCACTGGAGACCGCATGGACTAAGCAGGCCCAGCCAGCCAATTAGTTGGTGAGGAGAGTCCATTTGTTTCCATTACACATCACAGGATGGAATGAGCATGTTTAATTTTCTTATAAACATCGTTATAATGCCAGACAGCAAGCCCAAGCTGCTTGCTTTGAGGTAAGCTCTGTAGCATTATTTTTCTGCCCTGCAGATGGAAAGCAGGCATGATTCAGGAGCTACGGTAGATTCCTCAGGCTGCTCCAAGGTCAGGGAGAATGGGGCTATTTCCCCTGAAAAGGAACTTCATCGTCTATCTTTGGTCTTTTGATGAAACAATATATAAAACGTTGCTGGATATACAGTAGTAGATGCAGTTACTCTAGAAGAAATGCGAAAATAATTTCTGAAGTCATACGGGAAAGCAAACTACTAGGTCAGAGTAAGGAATTAGAGGATTTGTATTGTTTCCTGTTTCCAGCAGGCTTTGGACACAGTTAAATTTAGGGGTAAGGACTCCTTCATTTCAGACCTTGAGACTTGACATTAAATAACTGCAAAACCCTTTCTTGGCTGATGATAATGACCAGAATCTGGCAGATCAAACCTCCTCAGTTCTGATGACCACTGGGATGTGTGAGTTTACATCTAATGTAATAGCTGGAAGCCTGCTTTGTCTGAAGTGGAAAAGCCTGTGGTTTCTGAGGATGCTGTTAGAAGATTTTTTCCTTTTGCCACATGAACGTGGTTAAATCATGATCACAGTGCTTGCACAGGTACAAAGCCAAAAGCTACAAAGCCAAACTACAAAGAAGGCCAGTTTCTCAGGTCATAGTACTGGCTAATGTATTCCTCACCTCGATGGTATCAGAATTATGTCCCATATGACGTCAACTTTCAGGCCTAAATGACTGTATTTGTTTTACCATGTACCTTACCAAGTTTCTTCATGTTCCACTCTTATAGGTCCTTCAAGAGTGGATGGTGCTTTTTCTTTTAGCTCTGCCTGATTCATCTGCTTGAGTACAGCTGCTAGTGGGCTTAGAAAATGGCAAATAATTCAAAACTAGCATATGTCAAACACCGTGTTGCCTTTTATTTACCTCTTTCTATTTTTAGTGTGACCAAGAGGAATATTACAGCAAAACACAGAAGTATTTTAAAATGTGAATACTTGCTAAAAGACCAATTTAATGTTTGCTAAAATGATTCAGAGGCCAGCAGGTCAGTGCAATAGTGTTTCTGCCACAGAAACAAAGTTCTCCTTGGCCACTATATCCATAGAATCATAGAATCATAGAATGACCTTGGTTGAAAAGGACCACAATGATCATCTAGGTTCAATCCCCCTGCTATGTGCAGGGTCGCCAACCACCAGACCAGGCTGCCCAGAGCCAATCCAGCCTGGCCTTGAATGCCTCCAGGGATGGGGCATCCACAGCCTCCTTGAGCAACCTGCGTCACCACCCTCGGTGTGAAAAATTATATTCAGACTTTGAGGGGCAGAATAAGATTCTGCACTGCCTTAAGCCAACACTGATCAATTCTAACATTTTTTGAAAACTTAGGCTAATATATGTGTTTAGGAATCCATCAGAAAATCTGGTTAAGGCAAATATGCACTGTTTTATCCCAAGTCCGGAAGCAGGGAAGTCATCTTTTTTTACAGCCTTGCTTCCTATATGTTGCTTGCCAGTGCTTTAGCACAAATCAGCTTTCCAAAGCATTTTGGAGCTAATGTTTAATCTTTATGAGCGATGCAAAATGCATTATGTCATAATATGCTGACACACAGATCTACATCTGAGCTCAGAGGGGGTGTCTTGAACAGACTAAGTCTTCCCAGATGTAAGTTTCCTTTGGAAACCTATTTAATACTTTCATTCTGCCAAAGGCCACAAAGATTCTCATTGCAACTCTGCTAGCTTATTTCTTAATTCATTTAACAACGTCCAGAAAGTTAGAGGCAAATGTGAATGTCATTATATACAGATTTAAGCTTTTTTCCTCTCTGTCCTGTTGAACGATGCCATCTACTGCAGAATAATTGAATGGCAGCCTTGCAAAAGTAGTGAAATTTGCTTTATTTCCATTCTCCTGTACAGTTAGGTTAGTGATTTAATTGTGTGTTACATGCACACACTATAACATTATGGTTTTTTAGATATATGTAATGGCATTTTTATTTAACAATCCTGTGCAAAATTTTATTTTACCCTAAACTAAACAAAATAGATCTCTTCCCTTTTTTGTGATGTTTGTAAATGAGAAGGACTTTTTAACCTGCAGAGGTAAATAGAGTCTGCTAAGTGGATCCACACCTATCCAGCTCCTTCCTTCCTCAGCAAGGTCTAGGGTCCCCAGTAGCTTTGAATGTATTCAGCCTCATACAGTACATTGCCTTCTGGGTCTTCTTGTACACAGTGAGTCACTCACTCATGCACTGACTTACTCTGCTTCTGGTTCATTATAATTCATTTTTTTTCAGGAGCTGTTAGACCATAGAGAAGACTTCATTCATAATGCTCTCTTCCCATTTGTAAAGTACTTTTCAGCTTTCTTGTTTATCAGAAAGCATTTCTCCTTAGTATTGTCAAGTTTATTTTTCACTAAATGTCTACAGGGAATTGCTCGTTTTGTAGACAAGGGAAAATGTTTAGTAGACAGACATGGGCAATACTCAAGGAGATAATTGGTTTATTTATGCGAGACCTACTGACACGTTTATGCAGGGTGACAGCTGCGAAACCAAGCAATTTTTTTGAAACTAAATCTAGCCTAAAAGACTGAAGATGTCAAGATTCTACTGTGACATAATTGCTGTACTTATCAGATGCAGTGGCTGCCAGGCGGTGTCTTCTGATGCCGTGACTCTGTGTGTAGGAAATCAGATATACGCCTCTCAGCCAGCCAAGAGGTCTTGGTTGTCTGCCCTATTGCCTTCCTCTGAAAGCTCAGCAGAGGAAGAGGAGGAGGAGAACTTCATGGGTGACACAAAGGGGAAAGTCACTTCAACGGGGCCAAGAAAAAGAGCTGAGTCAGATGCATGATCTGACTCGGAAAATAATCTCAGTTGAATACAGGGCAGAAAAGTAAGCAGACTGTTCAGGTACCTGACAGGAGGATGAAGGGAAGATGAGAAGGGAGGTTATATATTATGGACCTGAGAAGATAAAATGGGGAAAAAGAGAAGTAAAAAAAGCGTGAGAAACAAGGAAGCATGTAGAAGTGGATGCCTGCCACAGAGCATGGGTATGGGTATAGAAATAGAGTCCAAGAAAAGCAAAGAGAAGGAAAAACAGAATAAAGAGAAAATTGGACCAGTGTGCTAAAGCGGTAGTGGAAAAATGAAAGGGGCTGTATGTGAGAAAAGAAAAGGGGCTGCATAACTAATGCTGGTGGGCTGCAATATAGTTTTGGACTCAGTCTTGTTCCATTACATCAACTTGATGGCATTCAGAATTTTTCATGTGGAGCCAGAGGTAATTTTAATGTTAGAGCTCTGAATTATGTGTTCTGGCATTTTTATTTTTTTTTCTTTTTGAAGAACTATATGTAGTAAGACGACTTTTTATAATGCCATAGCTTCACACACATACACAAATAGCAATTGCTCCATCATTTTGTGTTTGCGAAGTTATTTTGAATTATTCATGGAAAGAATTTCTGTTTATCAAAGCATTCACTGATACCTGTATTTGTAGTCTGAGACTTCTGATATTTCTACAGAACTTAGAAGGAACTTAGATAACTTTGTGTATTTTTATATTGCATTATTAAATGATGAGGCTTTCTGGATTTGGTTTCTTTAAGAATATACGAACCCACAGCTTAATGCTGCTTGTCATCAATCTCTTCAAATTAATTACAACAGATTTGATCAATAGAACAGCTGTTGAAAGGAATTTGCAAAGACATTAATATTACAGATCCAAAAATGCAAAGACTTGTGGCATTTGAGCAGTTGAGGGAACATCCTTGCAGGACAAGGGGTAATGGTTTTAAGTTGGGGGAGGGGAGATTTAGGTTGGACGTCAGGGGGCAGCTCTCTACAGAGAGAGTAGTGAGGTGCTGGAACAGGCTGCCCAGAGAGGTTGTGGATGCCCCGTCCTTGGAGGTATTCAAGACCAGGTTGGATGGGGCCCTGGGCAGCCTGGTCTAGCATGAAATGGGGAGGTTGGTGGCCCTGCATGTGGCAGGGGGGTTGGAGATTCACGATCCTTGAGATCCCTTCCAATCCTGGGCGTTCTGTGATTCTGTGATTCAGTCCAGATGACAGGTATGTGGCAAACCATTAATGTGAGTGTTCTTATAGATCTATTGCATATGTCAGCTTTCAAAAACCATTTCAAAAACACTTGATGCTCTCTATTGATGCAAGATGCTAGCAATGAAAGCTCATGCTAGACAGACCCATTATTCTGCATCCTTGTGTAAGTGCTCATGTTGGCACAGTGATGCCAGTGATACACTCATCTGAGAGATTTGGAACGTTTGCTTTTTATCTGCAGCAGACAATTCAGTTGCTAATTATATAACAATAACACTGACACTGATATTACTCGAAATATTATTACAGATTTAATTAGGCTTTGGCTCCGCTCCAGGAGGTTTCTGCTGATGTCTATTCATAGATTCAGAAGAGACTTTGCAATTAATGTAACAGATCCTCACAGTGCGTGAAGAGAAGCTTTTAGCCTTTTACCACACACAGATAAACTATATTGCACAAGAAAACAAAACAGGCTATCTGAAAGCTTTCGTCTTATGCCTCTTTGATTTAGAAAACACGCTTGAAATAGTACTCAACACTGTCTTTCTTTCCAATAGCCCTAGGAGGATGTACCCATCTCGGGCAGGAGTATGCTGACAGGGATGTTTGGAAACCAGAGCCATGCCAAATCTGTGTGTGCGACTCTGGATCTGTTCTCTGTGATGACATCATCTGTGATGACCAGGAGTTAGACTGTCCCAACCCAGAGATCCCCTTCGGAGAATGCTGTCCAGTTTGCCCGCAGACAACACCACAGCCTACAAAAGTAAGTTCTCAATATGATTACTTGGGTGTTGCCAACTTTGATTGATTTTCTTTTAAATAAAGAGTGTGTCACTTTCTGACTACTGGCAAATACTTAGAATGGGCAAATTTTAACAAAACATATGAAAAGCAGCCTGAACTTACTCTGTTTTCTCTCTGTTTTGGTAAATTCAAGAATACTTCACTATGTCTGTGTTCCAGGAGAGGAGTAGTAGCAGATAATAAAATACTTGTTAGTCCCTTGGACTGTACAGCTAGAAGCATGAAGTCCTTCAGCCCACTTTTACATCACCAAAAGGCAGAGATAAAAATAATGGGACAGAAGGCGATGATCAGCTATTAAATTTTTCTTTTTTTGCATAAGAATAAAGGAAATAGCTTGTTTGTTGACATGGTGCTCAAGGTATATATAATGCCCACACACTTTTCACAGCATGGTGCAAGCCTGCGTTTCTTATCATCTCAATTCAATATTATCATATAGTAAATTTACTTTTACAGGATTATTGCTTGACTGAATGCATTGTAATTAGTGCATGCCAGCTCTCCTGCCTAAACTGTTAGCTTAAGCTAGCTATACAGAGGTCTGCCTTGTAGAAATACTCAAAGCTCGTCTGAACATTTCATTGTTCATGTTATGATCCATGAGATCAAAAAAAAAAAAGTATTAAAAAAAGTTGAAGCATGTCTATTTCTACAGACTCATAAAGATTCTTATGTGGGTATTTCATTGGGACAGACTTCTGAGATTTGCATTGCTTCCAAGTTTTGGCTGAATGATCTGTCAGTATTTCAGTATTCCTACTTTCAGCATGAATAAGACATACAGATTGTCATACAGTCATCTTCTGCATTTGTGTCCATGCGTCGGAGAGAGGGGAGACATACGTGTTTGTGAGAGAAAAAGAAGAGGCTGAAAGAGTTGTGTAAGCAGAAGAAGGAGACAGAAGATGCACTACTACAGTTCTAAAAATAGTGTATCTTTTTAAACATGAAATGTCACATATAAACCTGTCTCCTAGTGCTGCTAGCATTATGGTAGTGCATTTGTACATCTTCCAGAATTCCCTGAGCTACTTCACTGAGCGGGTTGCAATGGTGCAAAGGAGTCCATACAAGCGTGATGGACATTCAAGCACGGCTTCCTCTCCCTTGAGTCTAGGACCTGCTTTCTGGTCAGCTGCTGGAGTGCAGGATTTTTTATTTCAGGACTGAAATCCCCAAGCAGGTTCAAACCCTGTTGAATCAGTTCTGTCATTCCTGATAACAAAGAGCACGTGGGCTACTTTCTTCAGTCTTCACTTTACGAGAGTTTGGTCAGCCCACTGGAAGCTATCCTGCTGACCTTGGGTAATGGATAGGGAAAATCCACCTTGAAAAATCGGAGGCAGTTTCAGCTGAATAACCCTTGCTGTCTCTATCAGCTGAATTAGTAAAAAAAAACTGTTCTAAAATATGAATTAAGAATCCAGATATTAATCTATAAATTAATCATTAACTGAAAAAAAATAGGTAATCCGGGAGATTAGGTCTCAAAGAAAGTTAAAAATAGCTACATCATTATATTTATTAACATGCCTTTTTAGTGGATTGACAGGAATATAAGAAAACTGTCCCTTGTAGACTTAGTGGCAAAACTCTGCTGATTTCATTAGTGCCAGGTTTTTACCTGGAGCAGGTACACACACTTTATGAATGCACCATAAAAATGTAGATGAAAGGCTGACAAAAAAAACCAACCAACCAAACAAAAAAACTCGGCTTCTAAATATACTGAGCAAGAGTAAACAAAATGTGCTTGATAAATCTATATTCCAATATTTAAATATCTTTTCATCTTGTTTCATATACGTATATTCAGTTTTCAGTTTGACTTTGGCTTTCTTTCTTAATTTAATTAATGTTCCTTTTTTTTCTCTAGCTTCCGTATGCGCAGGGCCCCAAGGGAGACCCAGTAAGTAAAGGGTTGTTTGTTTTTTTTTCTCAAGAAAACTAACAAAATAAAAAGCCAGTTCTTACAATGCTATAAATCCCATTCGGACTGCTGAAATAACCAGTTTTACTTGATGTCTGCACTGTCTTCAGATCTGCCTTAAAGTTACTTTGAAGTAATTTCTTTAGCTTCAACACAAATAATTCAGATTGGAGAAAAAGAGAGAGAACTTACTTCAAACTGTATTACTTGTTATTGTTTTATTTTTTCCCAGTAAAAAAAAATCTGGATTCAACTTGCAGTGTTAATTTCACATTCAGGAATTGACTAGTTTAATATTTCTAATGTGCTTGATCAAACTTAGGTTGCAGTGAGGCTCTACCTGCTAGTAATTTTTTCATCATTTTGCCTACTGTCTATTTCTTGAATGATCAGGTGTGCAACTAGTTATGCTTCATAGAGGAAGCTTCCCACCCCAGTTGCATGTGCTTTGCTATGAATCAAAGTGTTTGTCCCACAGTGCCCTTGCACTCTGAGGCAAGCTTTAATGTCTGTACGTGCTATGTTTGTGTCTTGGCAGGGCTCTCCTGGATCTCCGGGCAGAACTGGTGCCCCTGGGCCCCCAGGACAGCCAGGGAGTCCCGGAGCTCCCGGTCCCCCTGGTATCTGCCAGTCATGTCCCAGCATCAGCGGAGGTGTAAGTAATCACTGTGATCAGCTTTTACTTTGTTGCTCAGAAGCAACATCCAACCTTTAGCCAAAGCCAGGCTCTGTTAGGCTGGCAATGATTTCCAGAGGTGAATAAAGAATGAGTGGGGTGGCAGTAAATCTTGGGTGTCTTTCAGCCTTTTCCAGTCCTCAGAAAACCGTCAGGCAGGTAAATCAGCACACAGTGTTACAAGGAGCCCACGACTGAAAGGTGGCCATGTCCTGGAGAAACTTTGCACACAATATAGTTAATAGCAATATGTCATTGGATGCTTCGTTTCACCCACAAGGCTTATGGTGAATTGGCAATAGGAGACATCCTGTAACATGTGAATCACAGTATTGTCCCTTTGGTTTTGTTTTAAAAAATACATAGGGGAGTGATTTGCAAAACAGTGAAGAACCTATTCATTGTACCTTCACACATACGATGCTTTCAGAGGCATCTGTCTGTAATTTGTCCCTTTGAAAAACTCAGTTGAGTAACAGCGTTTGGGATTTTTATTTATTTTTTTCCTGTAAGACTTGGCTGAAGTGCAGTTAAATTTCAGTTTTATCTTGTTTTTAAAAACATCTGGTGCCATACCTGATGATGGTCTTAAATGACTCAGAAATATCTGATTAGTTTGCTGGAGAAAGTATGTTCCCTCAAGCTTAAAGACTAGGGATCTCTCTTACTTTCCTTTATTTTGCTCAGTGCATGTTTAAAAAGGAAACATCCCCAGGCAACTAAACTGAAACTCAGGTCCTCTGTTTGCAGAGGAGTGCCATTTTGGTTGCTATTTGTTACGTTGCCTCTTTATTTTTGGCCCACCAAACCTTAAATTCTGTTTTGAACAGCAGACATAGCAAAAGAACTCCTCAGATCTTAGTGGGGTAACAGCCCAAAACCCTGTGACCCCGGCATAGCATGAATACTACCAGCATTAGCTGAATCATGAAGACATTTTAGTATTGTTTCAGCTTTGGATATCTAAAAATCCATCCTCAAGGGAATTAGCAATGATTTTTAGGCACAAGTAGCCTTGGTAGCTGTGCTCAGCAATGTATTTAAATTGAATTAAACATTTTCTTCATCTTAACTTTTTTCAGAATGTGGCAGTGTTCTTTGTTGTACTCTAAGTGGTTTGTGCTGCATCATTGGGAATTCAAACTGCAGATCCTGTGCAGCTGAATTTGTTAAGTTGTTGATTCACAGTTAGCACTTAGAGAAGAGGTCTCATTGTTTCCCAAGCAATCGAGCAAGGCCAGCTTTACAAGATGCAAAGTGCAAAACTGTTACAAATTTATGATAAAACAGTTGTTCCTTTTGAATATAGGCTTCCACAGTTTCATAGCTTCCATATATTCTTCCTGTTCACAGGTGAGCCAAAATCTAAGGAAAGATGCCTTTTATTTTCCTTTTTCATTCTGAAAGCAATTGTGTGATAAGGACTGGGCAGTGGAGAGATGTACAGGTGGTTAGCTAACCACCCTCAGTGGACATCACAATAACACAACAAGAGAGCCAGCACTTTGGGCCTGGCACATGCAGATACAAGACAATATCTAGTATCTAACTGAACTAGTTTCCCATTCCAGTGGTGTTGAAACCGAGTGCAGTGACTGATACCGGTAGCAGAGGATCCTTCTTCACCAGGCCAGTGGAAATGCTCAGTCCTAGGTGGTTTGGATCATCGACAGAACATTGCTTATATTCACTCTTTTCTTTTCAACCACTTATCTGCATTAATGCCATATTATTCAACTAAGTTCCCCAACATCTGAGGAACAAAATCAGCGTCAAATAAAAGGCTTATGTAGGCTTTTCTTTAAAAACTGATTGCAAAATTCATTAATATTTTATGTAAGTGGGCATGTCAGAGATGCTGTCTGCTGTCACAAAGCCCTACAAGACATGTGTTCATGTCTTCATAATTTCAACTGAACTTCATTGGTTTTAAGACAAATTGTCCGAAGCATTGAGGCTATACTGCCTGGCCTCAAAAGTGAGGGCTGTTTATGAATTATCAAAGTGGAAAGGAAGAAAGGAAAAGATGGAAAATGGCTCTATGAAAAAAATATGTAACATTTCATTTTTGGAGATGTGTAAATTCCCAGTCAAGAGGTAAAAAAATTTCTTTGAGACTCAGAGAGGAATAGGCTTATACGCAGGCATGAGATTTTTTTGCTACAGAATGCCTTAAAATGACTCATGATTTAGCCACAGATAAAAGGTATTTTGATAATAAACTGTTGGACTGTGCAAAATAAAATATTTCATCAACTTTCTTGGGAGACAACTAAGTCCAAGAAAGAAAAATTGGGGGTGAGGGGAGTTAGAGATGGAAGAGAGGTAATGGAGAATGAAAAGAGGAGACAATGACAGTTTTGGGGTTCAGGTGATGCCCAGTTGTCAGGACAAACAGTGTACGCTCACAGCATAGGAAGCTGATGTTTCCATGACCAAAAAAGGTACTAGCTGGGCTAGTCTTATGGATGATACTAAATAATATATATAAATGAGTTAATTCTATTCATTTACCATACGAACATATGAAAATGCTTGACTTGTAGCTGTATGAGAACTGCTGAATCGCGGCCTGAACCTCTGGTTGATCACCTGAGGCGAGCAATGAGTCAGCCACAGGAGCACAGGTGAAGGCAATTCACCTGTGCTTCTGGAAGGGGTGGAACCTGGCTCCATCTCTCCTAGAGCCTTTTGAGAGCTGACTGCCAGTGGGAAAGGATCTCTTTTGGAGGTCTCTTCTCTGGAGTTTTGCATTGAGCCCAGGATGTGGGTTGAGCATTGTATCCATTGTCTATTTGTTGTTATATCATGCTTTGCCAAACTTTGCCAAACTGTCTTGCTTATTTTGTAATTATAAGATCTTTACATTCATTGATTATACACTTGCAAACATTTTTTTTTTTTTTTTTTTTTTTCTTTTCTGTTTTTCTCTATTTCTTTTACAGAGTTTCTCTCCACAGTATGACTCCTATGATGTGAAGGCTGGCTCAGTTGGCATGGGTTATCCTCCCCAGGCCATTGTAAGATGATCAACTTTTTCTCTGTCCTGTGATTTAGAAAAAAAAACAAAAAAACAAAAAAAAAACACACAAAAAAACTTGCTTGTAGATTATGCCTTGGATGTCTGTGTATCCTGATTATAATTTAACAAATTAAGTTTAAATTTAATTGTTGCCTACAAGTGTAATGTGTGCAGATTTCTTGTCATTATGATTCTAGAAAGTAGTTAGAGATTATCTACTGTGGTTTTTTTTTTCTTTGCCTTGTTTTTTTCTTTTTTTCCTTGTCTCACCTTCTGCTTTCTAACGTCTTTGTGATTCATTTTCTTATGCTAGCCCAGCATTTATCTTTTTTCTCTGCGTATCCTCATTGTCATTTATTTGCTTGGTATTCTTCTCATGACAGCTTTCCCCAGTCTCCACTGCATTTTAACCTTTTCTACTGTGCTAAGACTTCCTTTATTAATTCAACAGCATCTTGTCTTTACTCAGTCTGATTTTTCCATACGTGCTCACATTTCCAAAACTTACATTAACTTGATAACAAGTAAATAAAGCCCTGCTATAATCTCCTTTCGTCTCAGGAGTCAAAGCTTTTTACATTCTCATTTTATGATTATGAATTTTTTTACCCACAGCTACTCAGACTGTGTACTGTACCTTCCTGCTAGGCCTGACCCAAGCTTTTCAAAGCTTTTTTTTTTTTTCTTAGTGAGCTAAAGCTTGGGTTGCTTTGTTTCCAACATAAAAGTAGATGGCAAAAGTTGAAACTCACGACTTTTCTTTTAGACGCTAGGAGTTTCAGATACTCAACACTAGTGACATGGTGCATTCTTACAGCAGTGATATCATACTGACATCTGAAAGTATCTTTCTTGATTCAGGCAACCTGTTATGTGATGGATGTAGTTAATTGCTATTCTTTGGAGTGAGCTGCTGCTTCATTTAAGAGTAATTTTGATTTCTAACCTCATGCTGCATAGCCATGTTTGGTACCACGTGTTGCAACGTGTCCAAACAGTCCCAAGCAAATTTATTGTTTTTCAGGGTTCCATCAGATCATCCAGTGAAATAAATGTTGCTTAATTCTGGCAGCTGTTTGTCCTGGACAGTAGTTCATTGTTTTCATACCTTTCATTTCACCTGTTTATTTTTTAGCTCATTCATTTGCCAATGTGATCATTCATACACTGGTCTATTAAGTCTTTCGTGTTTGCATTTGTTTGTTTGTTCATTTTTTTTCAGCTCATTACAGTTTTTCCTACAGCTTATCGTATCATCTACTTTTGGTAACTTACGGTCTTCAAATGGGGTGTACTGAACCAGGCTGATAACAGGGTTACCCTTCAGTTAACAAACATAGTTACTTCTCTCTAATAAGGTATTTTTCCTCAAGAAGCTTAGTGACATCTTGTTTTGATTTAAGTTAAATTCATAAATACAATTAAATATTTACTTAATTGGTCATGCTAGAGTATTTTCAACCAGAGGGGTGTGTGTGTGTGTGTGTGTGTATTTGTCACCTGTTCTTTTATATTGCATCATGCAGTATATGTGAGGGTGACAGTGAAGGTGATAGAGAACTGGACTAGGTTGCCCAGAGAGGCTGTAGATTCTCCTTCTCTGGACGTAATGAAAATCCATCTGTGTTACCTACTGTTGGATAACTGCTTTAGGAGAGACTGGACTCAATGATACCTATCTTCCAACCCCCTCAATTCTATATTTTTGTGATCATGCAATATATGACTGCAAATTCAGTAGCAGAGCAGTGCTAGGCAGGTGTGACTGAAGTCACTGAAACTAAGCAACATTTATCATTAACATTACATAGATTCTTCTTGTTAACTCTAATATCCAAACTGAAATAATCTGGAAGCATAATAAAATTAAAAACAACAGCTGTAGTATTGACTTCTGTCAATACGGTGCCTGGTTTTTTATCAGTCACTCAGAACATCTCTGTTCCTGTCTTTCCAGTGTCCTTCTACTGCATGTGGACTGATTTTTGTATTTCACACTTCCGTTTCTCTGTACTTGCTCATATAGCTGCCATGTACTGTTTTGACCCTTTACCTTAGAACACATCCTAATGAAAATCCAGTCATTTATTCGCAGTCTGGAGACACCGGTAGTGAGCAAATGCCATTCCTAATATTGAGTTTATCTCTCCAGTGTGTACCCTGAAAAAGTATAACATCTGTTTGTTTGTAGGCAGATGTCTGACCAGTAGAATGCACCTGCTGAGTTCATGATTCCAGTCCATGTTGAATCCAGGCTTAGTTTGTGCTAAAAGTTTTGCAGCAGTTAAAAGAGGGACTGCCCATTGTATTCTTATACTGACAGCAACCCAGTCTACACTGACTACTCTGCCACTTGGTACACTTTTTGACGTAGAAAATAGCAGCTATTAGTGATTCTCATCTTTAGACAAAAGACAAGAAATGTGAAAGAACATTAAGTTATATATGTCCAGTATAGTAACATACTCTATTATATATACTGCTGTGCTAGAACTATACCGTTAATCTTGTATTACGAAAACAAATTTCCCAAAACATCTGTATTACATGACCTTTTCTGACAGCGTTTAATAATATTCTGCAAAACATGCTGTGTACTACATTAAACTGTAGCATATATTGCTGTATAGCAGCACAGTTTCTCATGTAATTCCTGTAATTCATTTTCTTTGGCTCTATCAAATATATAAAAAATTAAATATAGCAAAAGTGTTTTTTTTTTTTTTATATTAAAGAACCACTAATAGCTGCAGTAAACCACTGTGACAATTTTCCAATTTTTCTGTTTACAATTTTAAATGATTCTGTAGTTGTTACTGCTAAAGGTAGAAGAATTAACATTTTTCTCAAATTTTGATTTTCCTTGCTTTTTTACTCATTTAATTCATTTTTTACCCATTAAATGAGGAACAGTGCTACTGATTTTAGTTATTCTTTATGTACACAGAAATTTCTTCCTGAGTCCTTTGATTAGTCCAGGTAGCATGTATGCTTTATGACTTCACACTGTTGTGTTCAGGAAAGAACCCAATGGCAGAAGTACATGCTTTGTTGACAAACGACAAGAACCTTAATTCATTAAGTCCTAGCATCTTAAACTGAGTTCACTTACTGCACCAGGTGCATGTCACAGTGGATTTTTCTCAGTACTAATAATCATTCATATGTAAAATTTGTTTCATAGTTGTTGGTGATATTGCAGCTGCACTAAGCTTTCTATCTGTATTACACTGATATAATGACTGTTTTTTAATCTGCAATATAGAGTGGCTTTCCAGGACCCCCTGGCCCCAGTGGCCCACCTGGTCCGCCTGGTCATGCAGGTCCCCCTGTAAGTAATATTAATGTTTTCATTAATGTCTGACTTTTTTATCTGAGCCTATCCTTTTTTCTGTCAGAAATGCTAGATAGAATTTTGACTGTTAAGACACTAAGCTGAAGAATTTTACAGATAGATGTCACCTCTTATTTTGGGGGCTCTACTATCTCAGTGGAGAGACTCAGTAACTGAGGGTTTTATACTGTGCTGGAGTCCATGAGTGCCCTGGGTTTACAGCAATTCTGTGGGGTGTCATCCCCAGGGCTGGATTTTGCCCTTAAAAGATATTGCTGCCTATGAGCCATTGCAGAATTCCCAAATGTTTGTTCCCACAGAAATGTCACAGGAGATAAAGGGAAATAGAAATCTGAGTGCGTGCTCAGTGAACACACAAAGGTTTTGAGGTTTTAGAGATGTAGTTTTAATTCTGTTTTCATAGAGGTGTATTCTGATTGGTTATGAGATCATCATAAAATACAGTAGCACCATAGCACAGTGCATGGAATTGTTCATGTATTAACTGCCTTTTGCTGCATTATAGGGCTCTAATGGATACCAAGGTCCCCCTGGAGAACCGGGACAACCTGGCCCTTCTGTATGTATACTTTACTTACCAGGATATTTGTCAAAGGCATGATCTTACAAGCATGCATCTCTGTGTCATCGCTGAAGTGGGTTGTAATCTGACAGTTCACCCTATCTGTTTACTATTGTCTGTGTCAAATGCGCAAATGTTTTATGGCAACTAAAGCATTTTTAATTTGAAATTACATTATTACATTATACTTAATATTCATTATTTTTCTTCAGGGTCCTCCTGGCCCTGCTGGAATGATAGGCCCAGCCGGTCCACCAGGAAAAGATGTAAGTTCACTATTAATCATAATATTTATAGATTCAGGAATGGGAAAAGCAGGAGTTCATCAAATAGAAAAATAGAAGAGCGCACAGACAGCGTTGCATTTAAGAATCTTTAACTTGCCAGTTTGTTGGTTGGACACCATGACTGTAAGAAGCTGTTTGTCTTACAGGACGTATTTGTTCCTTCCAAGGAAGTTTCAACTTTAGCAGGCAATGCAATTAAGGGAAAAATAAACAAATGAACGTAAAAGCTTCTAACCATAAATTATTTTTCATCAGCTGCAAAATAATTCGATTAGCAGTTACAAAAATGAGAGGATGATAAAGGTGTTACCTACTCCCTACAAGTCTTGCTTTGCAAGTTAAGGTTTTAAAGCCATCTTTTGACTCACAGCTGGATGTCCCACATAGTTAGAGTACAAAGAGGCAATCGAGTAGTTTGTGTTCGTTTTGAATGTTTCACCATGAAAAACAAGTTTATCTGTGGCGATTCCACTTATTCTTAAGGGATGGATTTAAATTTATTACTTGTCAATCAATATCTTCGTAAAAATTGTGTTAATTCTGCCAGTGTTTTTTCAGAAGACATTTACCCTGGTGTAATTTTCCCACTGTCTTAATCTGGTTTCTTCTGCTTGTTTCCACTCATCTTGATCTACCAGAACCAGTTCTTTGTCAGTAACTGAAACAATAGCAAAGAAGTCAAAAATTCCCTTTTTTCTATAGGGAGAACCAGGAAGACCAGGAAGGAATGGAGACCGTGGAATTCCTGGATTACCGGTATGAAAAATCCACAACAAGCAGTTATCTAATGACAGGATTTGTTTTCTCAATTTATGTTACTCTAATACTAATGAACGTGACACATAATGAGTGATGGTTTGCGCCCTTTGTACAGTAAGCATGTAAATTGCTCATCTTTCTGTGTTTGTGTGTTTAGGGTCACAAAGGGCACCCTGGAATGCCTGGGATGCCTGGAATGAAAGGTGCACGAGTAAGTACTGACTATTCTGGCTATATTGAAATCTAATGATCTACATGAGCCATGGAGTCTGTTGCTCAATCTGAGCTGTAGAATCATAAAACCACCAAAGTTGGAGTCGATCTCCACTATCATCCAATTCAACCGTCTACCTATCACCAGTAGTTCCCACTAAACCATGTCTCTCAGTGTAGCATCTGAATATTTCTTGAACACCTTCAAGGGCTGTGACTTCCCCACCTCCTGGGCACCTCCAGTGCTGGATCATTCTTTTGGAGAAGTATTGCTTAATGTTCAACCTGAATCTCCCCTGGTGCATCTTAAGGCCATTCCTTCTAGTTCTATCATTAGTTACTTGGGAGAGGAAGCTGACTCCCACCTCACCAGAAGCTTTGTTCAGGTATTTGTAGGGATGGATAAGGTCACCACTGAGCCTCCTCTTCTCCAGACTAAATAATCTCAGTTATGGTGTTGCACTTTTGTGATTCTTCAACTGCCATTGAAGAGATAAAATTAAAGGCTAATTTCTGGATAATGTAATCTGACCTTCCGTGATACAGACTGTTTAATTTGATCTCAATTACTGCAATTTATATCAATTTACTTCAGTTGCAGTGCCCTGTGCAAAATGACATGTTAAAGCATGCATTACAGAAAAACGTCTGCTCTTACCTAATGGAAATAGCAGTGTGGAGGTTTCTGAACTTTCCTTCAGAAAATTTTCTGGTAGCTGATAGCATTCTTTTTTAAAAAATAGGCTCCATTATGTAAAATCTTCTGTTATCATGGGCAGATGCAACAGTGCCAGTAAAGTTATAAAATTGCACAGGCAAAAGTTGTTTCCTCCATCTGCACAGCACTTACACTGAGATCCAACTCTACCTGAAAGTGTTTCAGTATTATGAAGATACGTATATGACGTGGTAAATCTAAGTGATTATGCACCACGTAGTACAAGTATTATTAAACAGAATTAATGTTTTGAAAAAAGAACACTGAGTGACCAACAGTGGCAATGTAGGCTACACTGTTAAAGTGAGTGGCTAGAAAGCAGTATTTGTCAGCCAACTTGTTAACTTACTGTGATAACAGTTTTTTCATAATAGATTGTATAAAGTGTAAGACAATATGCAGTTGAAAAATAATTGTTGTAAAAGCAATTGCAGTGCCAAAATAAGTAAACATTATATAGTATGAACTGTACTGATAAAAATGAAAGATTGATTTAGATTTGTAGCTATCGTATAAACAACTGTTTCGTGATTCCATCCCCATCACCCTTCTTTAATTTTATGATGTTATAGCTTTAAATAAGAAGGAAAATAATATAAATGTACATAAAATCAACCAAAGTTCAAGAAGGTACGTAAAGGCTCTTCTTTTCGTCACTTCTACTTTTTGTTTGTACCTCAAAAATAAAGAGTAAGCAATTAGAGCTATAAATTCATTTTAGAAATTGTTTCTATTGTCTGCTTTAAGCAGTCAGCTTGCACCTGTTATGCTAATGAAATAACAACTACATTTAGCTTTTATTCTATGTCTGTTATAATATACAGTCAGTAAAATGTATTTAAACCTCTCTTTTAATATCAGTATTTGATCTGTGCGATGGTAGGAAAACCAGCTGAAATGAGACTGAGGGTGAGCTCTCAGCAGTGTAATCTGGAGCCCACAATTTATTCCATGTACACAGAGATACTCTGTCACTCTAGTTTTCTCACATAGTATTTTCTTAAAAAATAAAATCTGTATTTGCTACTCCAATTCTATAAGAACATGTAAAATATTTTGCTGTTTTTCAAAGGCGTTTTCAGTTCTTTTCAGATTAACAATAATCATAAGAAACAACGTACTTGAATACTGTTCACAGATCTGGTTTTCCTTTCCCACAGGGTTTTGATGGAAAAGATGGTGCTAGAGGTGACAGTGGTGCTCCTGGTCCAAAGGTAAAATAGCTAGTAATTTTTTTTGTACATTACTGTTCTCCATTACTTGTTATGTAGCTATGCTTTGCATGTTATGCTCTTACAGAAAGCAAGTATTGAAATTTATCGAACCTTTCCATGAAAAGGATGAGAATCATGCTGATAAGAGTTGGACTTCGTAAACCATATATTGCACTGACTTTCTAGCTGTGAAAGAGGCATGATTCAAAAATCAGAGGACGTGCTCAGATCATTTGACTTTATTGTATAATAATAAATTACCAGATCTTCCCAATTATTTGTTTTCTGTTTAGATATTTTGTTCTGGCACTTTTTTAGGCATCTCACATTTCACAGACATCAGTGTATGCTGTGGACACTCAGCACCACGTGGTCAGACACAGAGAATTGGATTGTCTTAATTCCATGTCTCTTCCTCTTCAATAAACCAATAAACATTCTCACCACGGTTCATTCTGTAATTGTTCGGTGTTTTCTTTACACCACAGGGTGAAGCTGGTCAGCCTGGAGCAAACGGATCACCAGGCCAACCGGTAAATATTTTTATCGTGTAGCATGTAAATGGAAGTGCCAGTGATGCTTTTTTCTTAACAGATTAACTCATTTTTATTTTAATTACCCTACTACATGTATTGCCAATACTGAGCTCTGCAAAGAAAAGAAATGGTAGACCCTATGTATTCAGGAAGCTGTGTGGCAGACTCGTTTTCTCATGTTTTTTAGGGACCAAGAGGTCCAACTGGTGAAAGAGGAAGACCTGGAAATCCCGGTGGCCCTGTAAGTAATTAATTGTGGCTGTTGATCTTATCAACGAGCAGCACATTTTATTTCAGTATTTTGGGAATTCCCTGTTCATGGATTTATTTTAAAATAGCTGTATTGTAAGGGATTGGATAACTACATAGCATCTGTAAAATCACGTATGGAAACATATTAGTCTCCAGCTGAAGATGACAGTAAGCATGACACATTTTTGACTTACAACTTGTGGGCAATGTTATTATTTCCTTTTTTAACTGAGTAGATTCATTTTGTGGGGAAGCTTAGTGTTTCAACAAAAGCTTAGGTTCATCCAATAAGAACAGGGAGGTGGAGTGGAAGGAAAGAGCAGGAGAGAAAAAAACGTAATCTCAGAACTTCCTTGCAGGAAGAAGGTAAAAGCTGCATTCACACCAAGGTTAGGAGGTATATTCAGTGTCCTGAAAGAAATCACAATTGATAGCATTTGACAAAATTAACAAAGCTCTACTAACTTGTAATAACAAGCAGTGTGTTCTTACAACATCTGCATATCCTCAGTGGCAGACCTAGTCTATCACGTCTCAGTGATTTAAAGCAGTGGGCTTTCAATCACACCTGCTGAGATATCACATTCTGTAGGCTTCTGGAGTGAAATTTTAGCGTTTAATGTGAACTAGAATTAACCAGTATTGTGATTTTTACATATTCAACTTTAAAAACTGGCTACACGGGTGATGCTTGTGACTGTCATTTCATTAAGAAATCTCTTAAGTATCTATTTTCCTGTCGTATTATTACAGTGCAAGGCACGTGAAGCGATAAATATTCCTTCCGTAATATTTAGTTAATGGTTATTCTGGAATGTCTCACCTGGAGAATCCTTGGATTTTTGGTAAACTGAGGAGGATAGTACAAACACAAAAAGATGCTTTGTGAGCAGTGGGACTAGAAGATGGGTTCTGCTTCCAAGCAAATGCTCATACCTTTGTTCTTTCCATAGGGTGCCAGTGGCAAAGATGGAGCCCCAGGAGCATCAGGCCCACCTGTAAGACTTACAGTTTGAATTCAACTGTTCGTGTTCTTCAAGTGTTAGTCAAGATACTTGAAGCCTACAGCAAAAATAGGAGACTTCTAACACTTTATATCAGAAAATGCATATATCTGGAGACGCATTCTACTCAGGGAACATGCAGATGGATAGAACTGTAGTTCTCTATGCAGAAAAAAAATGAGCAGTCTTATCAAAGGCAATATTTAGCTGAAGTGTGCAAAAGTTTTTTTCATCTTCATGACAAAACCTCAGCGTGCCCCTATGTATGTGTAACACTTGCATTGACTTCTTTTTCTTACGTCTCTTTTCTTAATACAAATTTTAATGCATTTTATAACTTAATGTCTGTCATGATGAATTTATGTGGTTTTTTATCTTATAACACAAATTCTGCTGAGCATGGAAGTCAGGGGAAGTGACATATAGGTGTGATGTTTTAGGTCTAGCCAAGGTTCATCTTCTACAACATGATTTGTTTCGGTTATTTTGCCAGGTGTTTCATTATTCAGAGAATAATGTCATAATCAGACATCTTTTTTAAACTTTGGAGTAGTTCTATCCATATGGCTTTTTACTTCTTGTATTAATAGTATTTCTTTCACTTTTTAAGGGTCCTCCGGGTCCCCCTGGAACTGCAGGATTTCCAGGCTCTCCGGGTTTTAAGGTATTTAGCTAAATATATGCGCTAACATCAGATTTTGTCCTTTTTCCAGTTGAACAGCTGTCACCATACATCTTCATTTTATGGGCACTCCTTTTTCTGGCTCCTGTTGCACTGTTGACAAACGTAGAACCTATGTGTTTTCATATGCAGCATGAGCTAATCTTCAAAAACACCCACTCTAACATGCAATCCATTGTTAGATCTACTGCTTTTTGCAGCCTTATGGGAGAGACTCAAAGGAGCAATGCAGCATGCATTTATTGGAATGTACTGGGACCATGAGCCTCAGCTTTTGCTAGCTGAATTGATCTGGCTCTTGCACTCAGGTGACATGGTAGTTTTTCTTAAATCGTGCAAAGAAGAGAAAGAAGCCATGAAGATTTAGTCATGACTCAGGGAAAATTCATTCATTTTCACTGTGGCTGTTTTTTCTTAGGGTGAAGCTGGTCCTCCTGGCCCTGCTGGTGCTAGTGGCAGTCCTGGTGAGAGAGGAGAACCTGGTCCTCAAGGTCATGCTGGGCCCCCTGGGCCTCAGGTATGGAAACATCAAAGGAGGACTAGGAGGCATGGGCCCAGAATCTTCACAAAGCCCAAGGACTCCTTTGGTTTAAGCATGATAGGTTAGCAGCATCAAATATTTACATAATTCTCTTTTCCAGGGTCCTCCTGGAAGAGCTGGTAGCCCCGGCAACAAAGGTGAAATGGTGGGTACTTTTCACATCAGTGTATTTTGCTGCACTGCGTTAATGAGGATCACTTTTGGACTGGGCACAATCCAGCAATTCTGAGCTCTGTTAATCCCGATCCCTTTTTGGCTCTCTACAGGGACCTTCTGGAATTCCTGGTGCTCCTGGTCTTCCAGGAGGCCGTGGTCTTCCTGGTCCTCCTGGTACTAGTGGAAACCCTGGTGCAAAAGGCACTCCGGTGAGTCACTAGTGTCCATTACAACAGTTGTACAAAGTAATGTGGTGAACATAGTTTACCTCAATACTCTCTCTCCTGACAGCTTTACACCATTCATAGTTCCTAGAAAAATGCTTAGGGACTTCAAGTGGAAGTTATGTCAGTGTCTACGCTGGCTCAGAAACAGACATAAAATTATTGTCAGTGATGATCCAGATTGCGTTGTTTTTTTAATGGATTTGTAAAGAGTCCTGTACATTTAACTTTCAGGTCTGACTGATATACTAATTGTGTTGCAATAAGTAATTAAGATAATAAGAATAGTGACTATTTTGAAATATATAATGTGTATCTCTTAGCATTTTAGCATTTTATCATAGCTCCGGAATGAAAACGTGCTGCGGTCAGTAATGAGATTTTCTTCTGTTCAGGGTGAACCTGGTAAGAATGGTGCTAAAGGAGATCCAGGCCCAAAAGGCGAGCGTGTAAGTGATTGTGTAATGCCTTCAGAGGCTTCTTCCAAGGAAGTCTCAACTCTGAATTGTTCCACACGCAAAAAACATGAGTTTTTTGTTGGTTTTTTTTTTGAGATGTCTAAGTTTGCTGGTGGCTTTTGTTTTTGCCAGGGTGAAAATGGCACCCCAGGTGCTCCTGGACCTCCTGGTGAGGAAGGCAAAAGAGGTGCAAATGGTGAACCTGGCCAGAACGGTGTCCCTGGAACACCTGGAGAGAGGGTAAACCACTGTAGATGACCATGCGCACTGTGTACATCTTGAGTTTGTATGGTAGTAACCAACTCTGGATGAAGAACTTGGCTCCTTATTAGTTCTCACCAAATTCAACACGTGAGGTTGGGTACGAAACTTGGGAGAGTTCTTATTGAGTACCTAATCTGAGCTGCAGAGCTTGGTTCTATCTCTGGCTGAAATAATTTCATTTTGTTTTTTAGTTTTTTTTTATATTGAGGAAGTAATGTGGAAGTCATATCTGCAGCTTCGTTCTGAAAATCAACTATGATCTGTGAGAAGCACACAGGGATTGGAAAAAAAAATTAACTTACATGCAATTTTTCAAAGTTTTAAAATAAGGAATATTGACAAAAAATTATCTGTGAAAAGTTAAATCAATGCTAAGTCTTCTACATTCAGGATACGTGTTTATGTCATCATCTTTATTGTTGATGTGCCTTAAAAGTGGATAATGTCAACAACAGTATGATCACCATCTTATAATCTAAAATCGTATGATCACGATCACGATCTATTAGGTTCTATCCAGGCAAAAATTACTGTTCTCGTGTTCTTATCAAAGAGAAATGTGATTTCAGTATATTTTATTCATTAGTTTTCTGAGAGTTTAAGGGTGCATAGTTTCAAAAAAGTATTTTCCGCTGCCTCATTGATATTGTTGGAGATGCATATTTGATTCATTTATTTGGCAGGGCTCGCCTGGTTTCCGTGGCTTACCCGGTAGCAATGGACTTCCAGGTGAAAAGGTACAAGTTGTCCTATAAATCCATCCCAGACTTTTGTGGAATCCATGTTAATTTGAATTGACACTTTCAGATTGAATACAATACTCGTTTTCTTGCCATAAATTTTAATGTCTCTTTTTAGGGTCCTGCAGGTGAACGTGGCAGCCCCGGTCCCCCTGGCCCAAGTGGACCTGCAGGAGACCGTGGACAAGATGGAGGCCCAGGTCTTCCAGGAATGAGGGTAAGACAGAATGTCTGCAGAAAATAATAAAACAAATTCTATTAGAGGTGCTTCATTGAAGCTGATGAAGAAAGCAAAACTAGGAAAGAACCCTAGCAATGTTATTACATCCTTCAAATTTAGTATGTAGGTTCATAGCATAATAGATCAAGGTACAATAAGTTGGAGCATTCAGAAACAATAGGTTGTGTGTGAAAGCATGCAGTTTATACAAAGCTAAAAGTGCTCCACAGCTCTCAGAGTACAACATGCACTGTTACCAGTTATGGCTTTAATGTGAATATCATGTATTTTTGTTTTAATAGGTTTCTAAATTTGTTATAAAATATATTTTAATATTTAATAGATAATTAAATTTTTTATTAAATATATTTATGAAGGTTGATCCGAAAGTAATGCTTTACGTTTTGTTAATTTGATCTGTGGTGTCAGAGGCAGATGTGATATCGGCAGGAAGGTTTAACCTCTACTGCCATGCCATCAACATTATGTTTTGTCACTGTGCAATGGATGGCAGCAGAGGGGCAGTCTGACAAAATGGCAATCTGTAGCAAAAAAGCTCAGTTGTGGCCTGAAGCAGCGAATGAGCACCTCGTGGGAAGGCAGGGCCAACCCAAGGAAGCTCAGGTCCATCTCAGCCATCCATCTGAGTGACTGCAAGGGGAAGGGCCAGAATCCACCCCTTCCCTGGTATTATGTAAGGGTTGGCAGTGGAGGCGAGGGCATCTCCCTGGAGTTCCCTGCGTACCTGAGGTTTTCTAAGGGTAAGCAGTTTCTCTTCGTTTCTGTATCCATAGCTGCTGCATTTGGGCTTGTTCTCATTTGCTGTAGCCTAGGATTGTGCTACTCTTCTGCTATCACTGGACTTTCTGTCACATTTCAGCATCTGAATTGGAAGATGTGTTACTGAATTTCTCCTTGCAGAAAAGACTGCGCCTATTTATATTCATGCTGAACCTTTATGGAGACTAAAAAGGGATTGTGAGGGCAGAGAGGTGGTGGGTGGTGAGTTTCAGCAGTAGTGACAGTGGATCACCTCTGCTGGTGCAGATTTTTACAAGAACACTGTATGCTGGCTCTTGTTCACCCCTGGCAGGAATGCACAGCTGGTAATGGTGACTATAGTGGAAAACAGATTTTTGTAGCCAAGAACTTGCTCTATTGAACAGTATTTTTGTGCTCTTCTTCTGTTGTATTTTCCATGTAAATAAATAGGAGGTATTACTTTCTGTGTGTCTTAAATATATTCAGTATTAAAGTAGAATTAAATTTTAAAAATTGTTTAAGTTGCATGGTAAATTATTTTGACTGTTTAAATATAGTTTAATATTTAGTTCTTTATACATTGTGTAGTTGTAGTTAATGCAAACTAATGAAAATGTAATTGGTTGGATTTTCGTAGTACTAGAAAATAATTTGTGTGCAGAATGTAATGATACTGTGTGAACTGTGCTAAGAATTAGCAAATGCTGTCAACAAATTTGAACCTAAATGCAGGCCCTTCAGAGCTGCAGAAGATTTTATTGGAAATTGAAAGTAACTATTTAAAATAGAACAAATAATTGCATTTCTAAATGTAAAACATGAACTAAGGACATTATATGAATTTTGTTGAAGTACAAGACAGTGAAAATTGTTTTTTTAACTTCTGAAATTAGTTTTAATCTCATATAATGGAAATACTGTTCCTGTGTATTTTGTTTAATGTCTGATTTGGTCACTTACAGTAAGTGTAAGAGAACGATGTTAACTCCTGGCAAAGTAATTTGCTAGCTTTTTCAAATTTTTCTCCTTAATGAAAGGATTTTAAAGAAATTAAAACCAAGAATTTTTAAAAAATATGGTGGTTTTTTCATATTTATGTATTGTAAACTGAATTTATGTTTCTTTAAGCTGAAGAATAACACGATTGGTTTTTTCTTCATTTGCAGGGTTTGCCTGGGATTCCAGGAAGTCCTGGAAGCGATGGGAAGCCTGGCCCTCCAGTACGTAGGCTGCATGTATTTTATGCCAGTCTGCCCGCTGTCCTACATCCTGTGATCCTACAGTGTCTATTCTGTACATTGTTATCATAGTCAGATTAATTTTCTCTCATTAGTTTCAATTTACAGGAGCAGTTCAGGTGCTGCTGCTTTGTAAGAGCTTTCTGTAGATGTTATTTTTCTGTTACTTGAAATACAGCATATATAAAAGCATGGTTGAAATGTAAAATACACTTGAAATCTTGAATTGAAGCATCTTTAGCCTGCTCTTTAATGATTCATAGATGTGCTTTTATTTCACTTAACTGATGTGATGTCTTCATTTCTTTTCTGTCTATCCCAGGGTAATCAGGGTGAACCTGGCCGTTCTGGCCCACCTGGCCCAGCAGGCCCACGTGGTCAGCCTGGTGTAATGGGTTTCCCTGGTCCAAAAGGAAATGAGGTTAGTGGGCTTTTTCTATTTGTCCTGTGTTTATGCTTGAGCAGTCACATGGTAAAATTACAGTGCTTCATGGGAGGTTTGATGCTACAGTTAAGTTATTGTACCTGGACAAGAACAGGTATTTAACATGTGATCTTTCTCTTCTGTAAGGGTGCGCCAGGTAAGAATGGAGAAAGAGGCCCTGGTGGACCACCTGGAACTCCTGTAAGTTTTACTCATAATTTATTTTTAATAATATAGTAAAAACATTAACAGCGAATAACTTGGCTGATATTATAAAAATTGTATCAACCCATAACCTCAGCCATGTTTGTCTTGCTACAGGGTCCTGCTGGGAAGAATGGTGACGTTGGCCTCCCTGGTCCACCTGGACCTGCTGTAAGTGTGGGACACCTGTAAGAGTCACTTATCCACTGTTGCCAAGGTTGTCTGCTGCCTAGACAGACTGCAATTTTAGGGAAAGCATACTTGTATGTTCTAAAGAAATCACCTTTTATGAGGACAAAGACTAGAAACACTAGAGCCCTTGCCCGTTTTTTCATACGCTAATACTCAAAGCTTTAGGAGAAAAAAGGTTAGGAGAAACCTGAGGTAGATATACCCAGTGCAAGTCAAAATGAGAAGTCAATTCACTGCTGCCAGGGGGATGTAATGGCTTTTCTAATGGAGATGTATTAGTACTCCCTTTTGAAGTTGATCAGAGCTAGCAATTTAAGACTAAGGGCAAGTATTCCTGTGAGGTAAATATTTCTGCTGAATTAATCGGATGGTTAGAGTGAAAAGAGCAAATACCAAGATATATTAGCCTTAAAATTGCACAGTGGCTTCTTCAGCTCAAGATAAGGAGGTGTAGGTTAGAGGTGGTGTGGAATTACTTGAGAATATCTCTAACTATAAGCAATTTCATTTTTTTCATCTTTGGTTTGATTTCAGGGTCCTGCTGGGGACAGAGGAGAACCAGGACCATCGGGTTCACCTGGCCTGCAGGTGCTGTGTGTTCTCAACTGCGTTCTTTAAAAAGAAGTCATTAGGATTCATGTTATTAGCGTTGCGTTTTGAAGTAAAACAGATTAATTAATTGACAGAATCCTTTGCTCAATGGTTCAGAATTGCAAACCAGACAGCAGGCTCGGTGGGTTGAGCTGCATTAAACCTCTAGCTATCAAATTGACTCCTCCTCCTTTGTAAAGGATTGGTATCAGTGGGTGCTAGGGAGGAAAATGCACAGTTTGCTTATGTGACATTGTGACATAGACTTAAATGGTGATATTGCTCTTCCTTACAGGGTTTGCCTGGGGGACCAGGACCAGCTGGAGAAAATGGAAAGCCTGGAGAGCCAGTAAGTGGTGTTTCCCCTTTTTTTTTTTTAGGTTTTTTTTTTTTAGTTTTTTTTCCCAGACGCACACAAAATAATTAAAAAATAAGAAAAGAAATGATGCAGAGGTCTTCTCAGATCACACTGCTGAAATCAGACAGCTGTCAGCATTCTGCAGTGCAGAGAAGTCTGCTAATGGGAATTGAAGGTGGGAGAAACAGGGCGACATCCACAACATGGATTCATTAACTGAAGCTCATGGCTAAGTTGGATTTACTTTGTTTCAAACAGGGGCCAAAAGGTGATATTGGAGGACCTGGATTCCCAGGCCCTAAGGTAAATCATACAGCTTCACTTCTATAATTACATGAATGAATTAACATAATATGAACCTGACAACAAAGGATAACATCTTTCTTTGTTACAGGGTGAAAATGGAATCCCAGGTGAACGCGGTGCACAAGGTCCTCCAGGGCCTCCAGGAGCAAGAGGTGGGCCAGGTCCTGCTGGCTCTGAAGGTGCCAAGGTACCCACAGACCTTCTTGCTTTCCCCTTGCTATGCGAAGCATTCAGATTCATGTTCTTTTTTTTTGTCCTTACTAATGATTTCTGTCCCTTTTTAGGGTCCTCCTGGTCCCCCTGGTGCCCCTGGAGGCACAGGACTGCCTGGTTTACAGGGAATGCCAGGAGAAAGAGGAGCTTCTGGAAGTCCTGGGCCAAAAGGGGATAAGGTAACATACCCATCTTGAACGTCCTGTGTGTTGTATGCTGACTCCTGTGTTGACCTTCCACAAGTCACTGGATTTATTCGTATGCTGACTTTCGGACAGATTTCAGAAGTGTTAATTGTATAGAGCCTCTGCTTGTCTGTTTAGCAGTGTTACATGGGACGTATACCTTTGGAAAATACAGCATTTTACAGTCAGTGTAGTATATGCTAGACATGTTACTCCAATAGCTCTCATTGGGGAAAGGATATAACAGAACAGATCTAATGAAGCTAATGTCAACATGCCACATTCTGTGCCCCTGTTAGAGGATCCATTTTAAAACAGTATGGGTTTTTGCATCAAAATACTCAGTATCTGGTGCTGAATACTGGGGAGTATGTCATCCTATTTTATATTTCTACATATGACTGCAGTAAGGAAATTAAGTCATTTGTATATACTTAGTATGAGATGCTCTCCACAGTAATGTTATAACTTTGGGGTGGAGGGGGGGCTTGATTATTTTTTCCTCTTTTTTTTTTACTTTTGCTTTTTTCTTACACTTATGATTTCTTTATAGGGAGAACCTGGTGGTAAAGGTGCTGATGGCCTTCCTGGTGCAAGAGGAGAGCGAGTGAGTGTTTCAGCTTCAGTGTCTGAGTTAACTTGATATTGTCTACACATTAAATGCGAGGAGAGTTTCTTGAGTAAATACTATGTGAGAGTGACAGTTGTAATCCTGTTGTAGTACATTCTGGCTGTGCAAATCTGGTTTTGTAAACTAAATTAGTCTTAGTGCTGTTCTTTGTGATCATGCCCATTTCAGCAGAAATGGAAGAATTTAAACAAGTACAGGACAATACTTAACGGAGACCATGCTTTGGAGGAAGAATACTGATTGTAAAAGCAATAAAAAATGTGAACTTGCTGAATTGAGTCAACTGAGAAAGAATATTCCAGCTGTAACAAAGTGTAAGACGTTGTGATAGCAAGGGCTGTCATGCAGAATGCTTGCACAGTTGAATATACATTTATTTATATATCTATCCACAGCATATCAAATTGGGGTTACATACATATATCCAAGTATTCATGAGCAGTATGTACATAAAAGTAAAGAGAGGTAGCAGATACATTAATGCTGATTGTATGAATTGAAGGAAGTAGAAAAATGGATTAAAAAATAAGGTATGCATCAAATCATCATGGAAAAAATAATGAAGGAGTTGGGTGACAGGCACTGGAGAAATTGTGAAGAAATATGGGCCCATAATGTATATAAAATTTAAGGCTATCAATGACTTTCATTTTACCACTCAAGAGACCTACTGACTTGAGATGATTTACTTTTAGGTTTACATGGGAGGGGGAGGGGAATGAGAAGTTATACTTCTCAAAAATGTGTGATCTCATTATGTCAGTCCAAAATGTTTTGTGCAACAGCACACTGGCATTACAGAGCTGCTTTCATTTGTATGTTGTTAGCCACGTGTTTACACTGAAATATAAATGGTATTGATCACGAAGATAACACTTTCCATATTTTTGATACACAATATAATAACTTTTTCTTACATATATGTTATTATCTTAGGGTAACGTGGGTCCCATTGGTCCTCCTGGTCCTGCTGGTCCACCTGGAGATAAGGTAAAGCGTCCTTCATGACACTTGCCATGCTGTAAGCATCATCATTGATGCCCAGCTGCTGGGCAGACGAGTAAGTCCTGGTAACCGTTCTCATTCCGTACAGGGAGAGACTGGTCCAGCTGGTGCCCCAGGTCCTGTGGGTTCCCGTGGTGGTCCGGTAAGCAACAGCACTCCTCTTGCAGTGTAATTTTACCATGGCTCAGTTGTACAGCAGTGTTGCTGTCTCTATCAAGAGCAAAAAGCAGCTTGAGACTATGACAAACTGAGCACTTTCAGCTCCTGTTGGACTCTTGGGATTTACATCTGCTAAGGACTTGAGAGAAATCCAGTGTTTTAGCAGCGTAAAGGGATTGGAGGCTGCAGTAACAGATCAGGGAAGAGTCTGAACCAACTGTCAGTAGATAAAGCAGAGGAACGTCTTAGTTTTGTTTCCATCCTGTCATAGTTAAATCAACTTACTAAAATTGATTTTCTTATATCTTTGATAAAACAGCTATTTTATCACAATAACATCAATTACAGCTAGGGACTACCATGAATTGTGATCAGGGTTTATATAGGTATGACTGTAACCATTGTTTCACACTTAATTTTCAGTTAATTCCTGAGCAGTTCTCTTAGAGCTCAAGATCAGCTG
Source organism: Centrocercus urophasianus (assembly GCF_019232065.1). Lineage (NCBI taxonomy): Eukaryota > Metazoa > Chordata > Aves > Galliformes > Phasianidae > Centrocercus > Centrocercus urophasianus. The sequence continues at coordinate 6,849,238 of NW_024884756.1, forward strand.
TTAGCTCTGATTGTTCGCATTTACTCCTGTCCCGAGACTGCTAAAACAAAAGAACTCCAGTTCTAGTCAACAGTACTCTCTAACTTATAACAAGAAGTATATTTTTCTAGCAAATCCCATTGCTGACTTCTTAATGTTTTCTACAGGGAGAGCGAGGAGAACAAGGTCTTCCTGGGCCTGCTGGCTTCCCTGGAGCTCCAGTAAGTACAAGTCTTTTAAAGCGATAGGATATGGTTTTTGATTTCTCATTTTTATGAAATTGACTTGAATCTCAGACTTGCTGAGACTACTTGAATGCTTACTTTGACTACAGACACACTGATTTCCTTGCTGCTTATTCTGTACTCAGCCAAACGTAAGACAACATATATTTCTTTTTCTTTTATCTGTTCGTTTTCATGCTAGTTGACCAATAAAACTTTTCCCTTCAGAAGAGGATAAGGTTTTTTCATCAGTGTTATTTTCTGTGTTTGTATTATTCTTTAATGTAGTTAAAACTTTCTTACAGGGCCAGAATGGTGAACCTGGTGGGAAAGGAGAGCGAGGCCCACCTGGTCTGAGGGGAGAGGCTGGGCCCCCTGGAGCTGCAGGTCCACAGGGTGGTCCTGGTGCACCAGTAAGTCTGTGCTGCTCTTACAGCTCCAAATGAAGAGGCTTCTTCAGCCTTCCCTCAGCCTCAGGGTGGCTGGGCCTAAGCACAAGCATTTGAGCTGCTTGCTGCTTAACAATGGAATGTACAATGTTAATCTATTTTTCAAATTATTTCAAAATACCTGTTTCTGTCCACATAGGGTCCACCTGGTCCCCAAGGAGTAAAGGGAGAACGTGGATCTCCTGGAGGCCCTGTAAGTAGCTCTTTGGTACAAACAGTGCCATTTCTCACTATTACAACAAACGTGATGTAGATTAATCACAAGGTGTAATTAAATCCAAGGTGTTTGGAAATCTTGGGTTCAATGATATTAATAAGAAAGAGGTGTGTGCCAAAACAATCGTTGGGACAAAACCCAAAACTATGAAATACCAACAGATATTAGATTTATTTGCAGTCTCTACCAACTTTCTCAGGGATGATTGGTCTTAGGGAACATAAAGGACATCTCCCTGGTGAAAAGCAGTGGGGAGGTGGGGGGGGGGAGGGATGGGAGATTAGAATTTAAAAAATAAGTATGTAAAAAAACAAAAAACTTGATATTTAGTTGCAGGACCTTTTATTTGTTTTCCCTAAAATCTGAATTGAAAGAATTCAAAGGCAGCTTTTGTACAGAAATGAATTGGTTCACTTTTTTTCTAATCTTTAGAAACTGATGAAAGTGTTGGTTTCTTGTAGGGTGCTGCTGGTTTTCCTGGCGCTCGTGGCCTACCTGGTCCCCCTGGTAACAATGTAAGTTGTTTTGTCCCTCTTAACTTTTATTCTTACCTTGCAGATACCTTTATAGACTTATTGTTGCATTCTATTAAACAAAATGTACCTTGACATGAATAGTAAGCAGTGTTATATCGAAAATTTTCTTTTGACTTTCTGACTTGCAGGAAAAAATTCTGCAAAATAAATTTTCTCCTTTTATTTTACGTGCAATAGTAATTCTATCACTTGGAATTGGTACATGTTTTTCTACTACAATTTGCTTTCCAAAGCCCATTGAAATCACTGGAAGTCTTGAGGTTTTTGTTGACTTTTTTTGCTTTGTCATGGTATTAAAAAAAAAAAAAGCATACTTCAGGATTTTGACTTGATTTTTTTTCTTTTTAAAAACCACATTTTATACATACTTGAGAATTTTTTTTTAGTTGTTTATGAAATGGAACAACATTTAAACTAAATTTGAATGAAACAGAGTAATATGGAAAGATTATTGTACCAAAGCTCTTTGTATGATCTGGGCCCATGGGGAGATTAATCTACCAGTCTGCAGTATCTTAGCTTTCAAAAAAAAAGTCATGCTTGTGCATTGTCTATTTACACTTCATACACTGTTTCATAATGTCCTTGAGTGTTCAACATGCACCCATTTGTCTGTAATAGAAAAAATCCAGTCTGATTTTTAGATACTCTTTGAAGTTTAAGAAAATACAAAGAATAAAATGCAGTTTTCCATTATATTAAATAAAAAATACTATCTATTGTTATATTATAACTGAGGTAAGACATCAAAACATATTTTCTATTTGAAGTTATCAGGCACGAGTGTTTATTGAAATTAGTTGCTTCAAATTTTGGTGGCAGAGGTTTGGGTGAGGAATGCGTATCCTATCTTGGATGTGCTACAGCCACTAGACATCCCAAATGTGCAGGTGTTGTATTACAGAAACCATGCATCGCGAGAACAGGGAGGAAAAAAACGTGGGCTGAAAGCAGCAGTAGTCAAGGCGACAAATACTCCTTTTAAGTTCTGAGCTCGGTGTACCAGGGATGTGCTCTCAATCTACCTTTAGGAAGTTAAACCAATTGGATTGGCTTTGACGAGGGAAGATAATTACCAATAAGTACATCATACTCTTTCAGATAATACAGCTCATGGTCTTATTTTTAAAATTTGTAGGGTAGTCCAGGTCCCCCTGGTAATGCAGGGCCTGCAGGCAAGGATGGGCCTCCCGGACCCCCTGGTAATGCTGGACCTCCTGGCGGTTCAGGACCTCCTGGACTACGTGGTGAGCCTGGTGCTCCAGGTGAAAAAGGGCCTCCAGGTGCACGGGGAGAGAGGGTAAGTACATGTCCAGCCAGGAAAGTTCAATGGTAGGTAGGGGCTGAATGTGTTGACGATCAGAAGTGAGACGCTTGGTGTTGACTGGCCTAACCTTTCTTTAAACAGGGGACACCAGGTGACCCCGGACCCCAAGGCATCATTGGCAGCCGTGGCAGTACAGGTTTACCGGGTCCACGTGGCCTCCCTGGCCCAGCTGGCATGGCAGGTGGCAAGGTAAGTGTTCATGTACCAAGATAATGGCCTGGGAGATTTTAGTCCAGTTATTTGCACTTGCATCCCTAAGATCAGACTTAGAGACAGCCAGTGGTTACTGGATGTCTCTAAGGTTGTCTCTAAGACTCTTGGATCAGAGTAATTATAATTATATTAAGTACATAACCACCCTCACCCCTTGAAGAGAAATGAAATATAAAAGCTCTAGAGAATTTAAATCATAGTTTCAGCTACCACCAGTTACTTCTGCTTCATTATCAATCTTTCTTGCTCAAACATAACCACTCAAACAGGAAAACAGTTTAACCTGTCTCGAGAAAAGGAGATGGGAAGCTTGTTTTGTGTTAAATCACTGGAAGCTAGGATAGCCAGTCATTATTTGTTAAATGCTTTGGCTATTGTTTTTGGGCACTTAAGAGGTGATTAAACCTCTGTGTAATCAACAAGTATGCAGAGAAGTTAAGCTAGTCTTCAGAAAGGGATAACTGGAAACAAATGTAAAGCTTACTCATGTCCTGGGCTCACAGGAAAAACTCCAAGAGGAGAGATCTCCAGAAAGAGATCATTCCCCAGTGACACTCAGCCCTTAAATGTGGTCTAGATGTGGAACCAGGCTGCACCCCTTCCAGCCAAACAGGTGAATTGCCTTCACCTGTGCTTCTGTGGTCAACTCGATGCTTGCATCAGGTGATCAATCAGAGGTTAGGGCTGTGATTCAATAGTCCCCATACAATGTCCTTAGTACGTTCCAGTTGATAAAACAGTAAAGTTTGCTCCTCAGTTTCAAATGTCTTCTACGAGTATTAGAGTATTACTATTGGTGAAAAGGAAGTCTGGGAGCGTTCTTCCTTCTTGTATTCCAAGTATTCCCAATTGCCCAAGTTGGAGTGATGCTACACTTAATCTGACATCCTTCATTACTGCCTACTTTGTTGAAGATATACAATACAATGTCATTAAATAAACATTTTATCTGCAGATAAAACTCATTCCTTTTTTCATCAGGGTGAAGATGGTAAACCAGGTGTCAACGGTGTCCCAGGAGAACGTGGTGCTCCTGGTCCGCAAGGTCCCATGGGTCAGAGAGGCTTACCTGGAGAGCCGGGCAGAGATGTGAGTGGATGCATTAGACATTTCTGATGGGTTTTGAGTTACATGCAGAAAAATCAGGAAGTAGACATAGCTTGAAGGTTAGCAAAGGTTCCCTCAAGCGCCTGCTGCACGGTCCTGCGCAGATGACAGTTTCCTGAAGGAGGCGTAACCTACAATGTCCATTGTGTTCTTTTCTACCTGGGGATCATGTCTCTGTCTTGCTGGAATGCAAGTGAGAGAACTCAGTGCCTGTACGCTAAAAAATAAAATGTTAGAAAAATCTTTAATGGACCCTTCAACCTTCCGGAACACTTCACTGTTGAAAATGCTCTCCGAGGCTGCTGAACAGGTTTTCATATAACTGGAGAAAATGCTGCCTATCTATAATCAGATCGTTTTGGCTTTTTTGTTAGTTTTTTTTTTTAAATAAACCACCACTTTAATTTTCATTATTCTCCTATAGGGTAACCCTGGCTCAGATGGTTCTCCTGGACGGGATGGATCTCCAGGTGGTAAAGTAAGGAATCACCAGTGTTTGTGAATTGCCATACTGATGATGCATTTAACTAGTTCTGTGCCGCATAACTTGAATCTTTTAACACACCAGAGAATAATTATATAAAACACTAAATTTCTTCCTCACTGTGACTGTCTGCAGGGTGACCGTGGTGAAAGCGGCCCTCCTGGAGTTCCAGGACCTCCTGGTCACCCGGGACCTGCAGGTAACAATGGTGCCCCTGGAAAAGCTGGTGAAAGAGGATTTCAGGTAAAAACAAAATAAATGCATGTTTAAGTGTCCTTCACCTGCACGATCTGTTTGATGCAGTTGTAAGAGCAGAAGTTTGGGACGGTGATGCTATTGTTCTAATTTGTTTTCCGGAAGTCTTTTGGCATCGAGGACCACTTGTATAAGAATATTAAGTGGAAAAACGTGCCAGTTAATATTGCTGATAACTATATGCTGACAACATTAAGTTCTAAACCCACATACTTAGGAGGCTAAAAAGCGTCATAGCACGGTTAATTCCCATCCCACACGATTGTTGTGCAGCACAAGTATTGTTATTTATTTAAACTAGGAGGAGTAATTGTGTATGTATTCGAGATACTTTTGTGAAGTGCTGACACTAACACTGAACACTTTGAAAAATGGATAAGGGGTCTTACGCTCAAGGTATGGTATCGGTGCATACAAGCATCAGAACGACTTTGGTAGATAAAAAGACTGGCTAAAATTCAGCTTAGTCTGTGTGCAGCGCTTCCTTGAGTCTGACTCTACTGCATATCAGAAAATAAAGCACTCTAGCCTAGTGCAGCTGCTCCATGCTATCTTGTTCTTATTGTGTCACAGGGTCCACCTGGACCTCCTGGCTCTGCTGGTCCTGCTGGAGCTCGTGGACCTGCTGTAAGTCATATTTTAAGTATTACTGAAATAATACAGTTAGTGTTTCCTCAGCTTTTTTTTTTGCCATTCTCTTATTTCTTGACATACTCCTTTTGTCACAAATCTAATCTCAAAGGGTCCTCAAGGTCCTCGTGGTGATAAAGGTGAAACTGGTGAACGAGGCAGCGCCGGCATCAAGGGTCATAGAGGATTTCCTGGTACGCCTGGTCTCCCTGGTCCTCCTGTGAGTATATTGCATTGGATTAGGAGTGGACAGCAATGTCAGTTCATATGGTTGGGCCCCAGCTAGCTGATTTGAAAACAAAAATAAAAATAGCAAAGTAGTAATTTGACTTTTTTCAGATGCATTCAGTAATTTACCATTAGCGAATTAACCTGAAATAAGTATTAATAAAGAACTAGAAGAAGCTGCTAGGAGCACAGTGTCTATCTGACTAGAAAAAAAACTTTTTGCATTCACATATATAGGCTATTCCTGATTAAACAGCAAAGACACAAATTTCAACATGTAATTCTATACAGTAGGATACCTGTGTTAAACAAGCATAAAATCCATAAAATAGAATCTATTCGAAGTCCAGCAATCTCTTCTGTCACGCATATCGCTCAATAATAAATGATGGAACGTAATTGGCATGAAATGGCAAAGGAATGAATTGTAAACATGCATTACCATTATAATGGTAATATATAATACCATTATACCATATATACCAATGGTAAATTATAATACCATTATACCATATAATTATAATGGTACAATGGGCTGAAATTGAAAGGTAATTGACAGGCATGCCTTAGGTATTTAGGAAAAAATGTAAAGAGCAGGTTATTTTGTGTTGAATTAAAACAGTGCTACTAATAGCACTCACAACAGAAATGAGAATTGAGAAAAGAAAACTTGTCTAGTTACTCTGCCCCATCAATGACAAAAATCGAAGTTATACTTATAAATACCACCTATATTTAAGTAATTAACAGGATATACCCTATTGACCTTTTTGACTCACTTAGAAACAAAAAGAAGTCTGATAAATTCTCGTATAAACCATGAATCGTTGTTTTAAAATGACCAGTTTAGCTCTTTGTGATTCACGCATAAATAGAAGAGCAATGTATTAAGAAAAAAAAAACAAAAAACACTTGGACATGAACGGTTGTCAGATTCTAAGTAGCTTTGTTGGAAATGTGATTACATCTGATTTAATCGGTGTTTTAAGCCTTGATGTATATATTCTTAGGTATACGTCACTCAATACTTGTTGATATCAGTTGGCTTCCTTGCATTTTAGATGGTATAACTTAATTTAATCACATCATAAAAGTTCTTACAATTTTTAACTGGTGTAAGAAGAGCATCCGTTCTTTCTCGTACCTGACGTAGTCCTTTTTTAAGCTTGAATTTCAGTTAATTATGAAGATGTCTTAAAAATGTTAATAAACATTTACCTTGGTGTAAAACGTTACTCCAAAGACTTTTTCTTTGTAGGGCCCCCTAGGTCCGCAAGGTGCAATAGGAAGTCCAGGAGCTTCAGGAGCAAGGGTAAGAAAGGCTTTTCTGTTAAGATAATGGGAGGGAATATTGAATACGTTGGCTTGTGTTTTTGGAGAGGCCATCTGAACCAGCAACTGTTAAAGAAAAAGGAGGCATCTAATAAACTGTGCAGCAATGTTAGAAGCGTCTCAAATAGTTAGGAAATAGAAATTATCCGACAATCTATTTTGACTATAATGACTGTATTCATCTTGGTTGTAGGGTCCCCCAGGACCAGCTGGGCCCCCTGGAAAGGATGGTACAAGTGGCTATCCAGGTCCAATTGGCCCTCCTGGCCCGCGGGGTAACAGAGGTGAAAGCGGCCCTGCGGTAAGTAAATTGTGCATGCTGAAATGATACTTCAGGGGCTATTCATTAAACAAAATACTCTCTTGTATTTAAGTATCTGCATTGGAAAATGCTGGTAGGAAATGATCTAGTTATTAACGCTGAAGTTGAAGTTCAAATCATTTGTAGTTGGGTGTAATTTGTGATGTACTGGGTATTGAATTAGTTCCAGATAATTACAAGACTTTTCCCGTGGTATACGGAGAGTAGGGATCTCGCCCCGTGTCTTCCAAATCTCTAAAACAGGGCTGTGGTTCTTCATTTGTTTCACATGTGTGTTTTTTTTTTTTTATTTTCTATTACCTGTTGTTGTGCTTCATTTTTTATTTCCTGCTGTTCCTTATTTTCCTTCACTTAGGATTGTTTTTGGCTTTATTATGCTTGTTTCCTTTCTTCACCATTTCATTTTCGTTCCCTTTTTGTTTGTTTCCTTTCAGGGTCCACCAGGCCAACCTGGTCTGCCTGGTCCTTCTGGTCCTCCTGGTCCATGCTGTGGTGGTGGCATAGGTGCCCTTGGTGCTGGTGAAAAAGGTCCGGTGGGCTATGGCTACGAATTCGGAGATGAGCCAAAAGAAAATGAGATCAACCTGGGTGAAATCATGTCTTCAATGAAAACAATTAATAACCAGATTGAAAATATCCTCAGTCCTGATGGATCACGAAAGAATCCAGCTCGTAACTGCAGAGATCTCAAATTCTGCCATCCTGAGCTCAAGAGTGGTATGTCAGGTTTTTATTGGCAGTAATGGAAGCAGATGATGTTGTGTTCTTCTTTTCCTAATTGTTATGGTCTTTAAGTAAGTAAAGACAGAGATGTGCAGTGTAAAGTTCATGGTTTTTTAAAAAATGATAAATGAAGTAATAACTAAAAACTTGTAGTTCCTTGTTCATTCATGGAGAATCACAGTGACATCAATCCACTCCTTTGTTGTCTTATAAAAGAAAGTTTGTTAAAATCTTACTCCCAAAATGTAGGAAAGGTAAGCTCTGTACTGACTTAATTCAAGCATCAGACTTCACTATTCTCACCAACTCAGTACATTTTTATATCATCCGAATTTTGTTGCTTCTACACTATCAGAATTGAATAAGCTTTATAATTTGGCACAGGTTTCTTGGAATGGAAATAACCCTGTCACCAAAAGGTAAAAAGCTTCTCCAACTACACATGCTAAGCCCCTGAACTTTTTTCACCTGCAGGAGAGTACTGGATAGATCCCAACCAAGGCTGTAAAATGGATGCTATTAAAGTCTACTGCAATATGGAAACAGGTGAGACATGCCTCAATGCTAACCCTGCCACAGTGCCGAGGAAGAACTGGTGGACCACGGAAAGCAATGCAAAGAAACACGTATGGTTTGGAGAGTCTATGAAGGGTGGTTTCCAGGTAAGAAATTGCCACAGATAATAGCCAAAAAAAGGTCCTGCATGCAGTATAGTCAAAAAGTACTGAGAAATACTCGAAGTTGAGCTAAACTTGCAAGGAGTGAAATAGTAACAACATAAAGAACCTCTAGAGACAACTAAATAAAAGCTGCTGTTCATGTTCTACTTTGCAGTTTAGCTATGGAGACCCTGACCTACCTGAAGATGTTTCTGAAGTACAGCTGGCATTCCTTCGCATCCTCTCGAGCCGTGCATCCCAAAACATCACCTACCACTGCAAGAACAGCATTGCCTACATGGATCAAGTCAGTGGAAATGTTAAAAAAGCCTTGAAACTGATGAGCTCGGTGGAAACAGAGATAAAGGCTGAAGGAAACAGCAAGTACATGTATGCTGTACTGGAAGACGGCTGTACTGTAAGTGAAAACCCTTCCCCCCCTTCTCTTCTTTTCCCCCCCTTCCCTTCCTTTCCCTTTCCCCGTGCCCACTATTATATGCCCAGCAAGGACCCCCTGCCGCTCATCACCGCCCCTATCTGTCTTCCTCACTCCCCCTCGCTTTGGCTGTGTCCTTTCATTGGTGCTTTGAGTAATACATTCATATGGAAAAAGTATGACATACATTGCACTGTAGGATAATTTTCATCTAGCCTAACCCTGATTTCTCTAACTTTTTGGTTGTTTTACTTTCACAGAAACACACTGGTGAATGGGGTAAAACTGTGTTTGAATACAGAACACGCAAAACAATGAGGTTACCTGTGGTTGATATTGCACCCATCGATATCGGTGGTCCCGATCAGGAATTCGGTGTGGACGTTGGCCCGGTCTGCTTCTTATAAATCAAGATCATGCTCTTTCTGAAACCCTGGCAAACAGATTCACACTCCAACTGTGCTCCTTTGTTTTAACCCTGTCAGCTAGTACAGACAACCGTCTGTAGCCCAGTTATTTATTTACAAAATTTCTGGGGGGAAATCAGTTTGATATCAAGGGTTAACTTTTTTTTGCTATTACACAAAGTACAGTAAAAATGCTTCTTGCTTTTTTTAAAACCAAATTCCATCTTCAGAACACGTCTCCGTGGTGCTATAATTAAACTTCAACACTTAAAAAAAAACAACACTGTGTTCTATTAGTTAGCCAATTTCCAAAGCACTGATCGCTCCCAGTAACAACGATTACCCTTCCTTCTAAGATACAGTCCATAAAGCTAGAAAGGCTTCCCTGTTTCAACTACCTCAACATGGCCAGAAACAGGGCTAAGTCAAACTGAAAATCGATAAAATCAGTCAAACTACATTGAATCCATCGGTCAATTCAGCGGAATCGTTTCATACAAAATTGCCCATTACTGTACTGATCAGCTGTGAAAAAGTACAGTCTACTTCAAGAGTTTAATACCTTAGTGGCAGTAGTCACCACAGCTTTATTGTTGGATTGTATTCTGTTATCAAAGGTGCTTCTCTACTTTCCTGTCATTGCTGGTCAAGACCACTAAAATTAGGGAAGTATAAAAGACTAATATGATGGTGCTAATGTATTTTTCACTCCTAACTCTGCAAGTCAGGGTTATCGACTTGCTTGGTAAACCAAAATAAAGGATTAAAAGCAATTATAAACGTCTCCTGTTAAAGATTGTCATTGGCATGTCACAGCTGAGAACTTTCTCCCTTCACTCTGTAAAAGTCAATAAAGATGCAAAATTGTGAACTTCCTTTGTCACATTAACACATTTATAGTGTTGAAGGTTAACCATCTTTGTAAGCTTTTAAATGGTTGTTGGTCTATTCCTTACAGAGACACATAATAAAATACCTTAATAAAACTCCTTGTTGTTTCACAACACTGTTATATTTCACTGTTTCTGAATATTTTACTGTTTCCTCAAGCATATTAATGAGATGAGACACCACTCTGGCACCACTTCAAGGAAAACTTCGTAATCCTAAGGGACACAACTTATGGCATAATGCAATAAAACGTTTTCTTACTTTTTCCGTTCCTCTCCTTCAAGAAGCTCGTGTTACCGAGCACGGTGAGCTTCTTTGACCATCAGCCTGGATTCAGCTCTGTCAGCAAGATCCAAAATGGCGTCCATACACAAAGCCACATCAGCTCAGAGTAAATAAAAGCACTCAATCCTTCTTCCTTCACCCAACCTCAGTCTAAATAAATAGGCAGTTGTAGTCTTTCAGATGGCTTTGGTGATCTCCAGTGCTACTGGGGCTGAGGGCGTGGCTAATAAGAGTTATTCAACATTCAAACTGAGACTGGGGGGAATTGTTTTGTTTTTGTTTTAAAGTCATCAGGTCTTTGATTACTAGTTTTATTACTAGGTTTATGACAGAAGTGTTCTTAGAAAAGTAATGGCTGACATCACCATAATATATGTGATTCAAACACCTCCATTTTTTCTCAGAGGGTCACTTCGTAGGCTGACCTGATTCTTTTCATTTTTAATAGAAAGGCTTTCAGATAACAGCAGTACAGAATAGAGCTGGTTAATAATCCAGAATTAGCTTAGAAAGTCAGGCTGGCCTTTAGCAGATTTGAGTTCTAGTCTTGTTTCTTTCTCAGTTATTTAAATCACCCTGAAAAATGCTCCAACTGTTCTATTATTATAATATTTCTCACATAAAATTGATCTTACCTGACACTTTCAGAGTAGCAGCAGCAGCATTGCACACTGTTAGAGGCAGCACATCAAGTTCACAGACTACAGCATTTCTGGGAGTGACACCGTTTTGCACAGGCAACTAGTAGAGATCTATCAAGGATGGACAGAGCCGCCAATGTCTGCTTTTAAGCTCAAAGCTGATTTTATATGTATTCAAGTGTGTATTTATACATATGCAACTTCCTTTGGCGTGTAAATTTAACATTATATGAGAGATTAGAGTCAGCAAAAAAAAAAAAAAAAAAAAGTACTGCTTGTCACAGATAACAGAGCCATTCCAACCAAGACTGAAACCTGACTGGCTTTTTGTCCCACAGTTCCTTCAGCATTTCTAACATATCAAAAAGCAGATTTTACTTTATCTTTTGTTTTACATTTTTGTCTTGCTGATAACACCATCATTTCTATTATCAATTTTTTTTTTCTTTTTTTTAATGGTATTTGCCTACCTGGCAGGGAATCCTGTTTTCTTTTTTTCTTTTTTACACTCTTACCATTTTGCCCTGCTGTTCCTTCTACAAAGGTTTTATTCTCTCAGCCCTATTCTTTTTACAAACATGGTCTCCTAGAGTCTAGCCTAGCAAGAAACAGCACTTAAGTGTAACCTTCACTTCCCAAAATAAAAAGAATACAAAACAACACGTAGATGAAGTGACTAATTCAGGGATTAGATAAATTATTTTAACTGCTATTTAGAAACTTTGCAGATTCCTAGGGCAAAAAGACTGCTGAGGGATACCTCTGTATATTCCCATGTTTACCGCGCAGAAGTATCCTGATAACTTTTCTTAAATTTCAGGTAGGATATTCTATTAATTTGTTACTCAGTTTTAGAACTGGAAATTCTCTCCGGAATCCCATCTGAGATTCCAAGAGTGTTTCTAAGGGATATTCCTAAATATCCTTTTTGCTTACTCAGCACTAGTGAGACCACACCTGGAATGCTGTGTCCAGTTCTGGGCTCCGCAGTGCAAGAGACGTGGGCTTAGCGGGATGAGTCCAGCACGGGACTCCAGCAGTCAATATGTCTAAATACCTGAGGGAGAAAAAGCAGACAAGGGACCCAACCTCCTCTGAAGTGGTGCCCACTGACAGGGCAACAGTCACAGACCGAAGCATGGGAGATTCCAACTGAACACAACTGTGAGGGCGTTCCAACACTCGTACAGGTTGTCCAGAGAGGCTGGGCAATCTCTGTGCGTAGAGGTGCTCAACACCTGACCTCGCTATCAAAGCTTCAACCACTTTCTTACTTTTCATGCACAATTCATATTCTTCAACCGTGTCAGCATGCAATACTCTTCCCACGTTTACCAGTGTGGCAACTGCTTAGCGCAGTTTCAGGCAACCGTAGGACAAAGAAAACCTAGAGTCCCTCAACAAGCAGCCATAAGAAAGTTACTGCTCTGTTCTTAACCCATATTTAGAACTCCTTACTTGCCTTCATAGAGAAGAATTCTTTCTTATGCTCCAGTCTTTGCCTGCTATGCTTCATAGGCCTCGTTTGTGTTGCTGTTAGCTATGATGTTTGCGTGATGCATTCTTCTATTGCTACGTAGTATCCCAGCACTCTAAGGATCTTCAGTAATAAAACTGAGGACATGAATATGTACTATACCCAAAGAAAAGCTAATAATTAGGTAAGGAAAGCACCTGATAGAGAGAGGCCATGAACTTCTGTGCTCATGCAGAGACAGCAGAACAACCACTGAGCTAGAGCAAGGCAAAAGGGAAAGGCCCATACGCAATGAGAGTGGAGAAACTGCACCTTAAGTTGTTCCAGCCTTTAAGAAGAAAGAAATGCAGGCTAATTCCTTTTATCTGTCACTCTGCCACTGAAGCATTCACACTCAAACCTGTAAGCTGAAAAAGCCTCATTCAGGGAGGACTAAACCATTAATTCCTTGTTTTCCTCACCCTGTAAGCATCCAAACAGAAAGAGCTCTCTGTAAGGCTGTGATCACCTTAGACACATGCATTCAGAGCCACAAGAGTAGGCGACACGCACTTAAGAGGCTCTGCTTTATAATAAGTTACCACAAGATGAGAAAAAATAGCCAATTTACAGAAGTAACTAAAGCCAGCTGGCTTTAGACATCGCTGAATCAGGAAAGCGACCACTGCTCTGTCTCTACTGATTCCTGGTGGGTGGCAAATGCCATATGGGGCTGGTTACAGCAATGGAAGCAGAACAACTGGCAGCACATAGGCAGAGTGATCCGGGCCATTGCAGTGTGGAATGATATTGCTGTCCGGGTAGAGAACACGGCTGCAATTGAATTGCACTGGCCTTTTTGACACACCCTGCGGTTATTCGGTCAGTAGCACAACACTCTTAATCCCAGGGTTGCAGGTTCAAGCCCCACACCAAACAATTAAAACCCCTCCAAATAAAGGTGATCTGTGGCTTGCACTCTGCTGCTACAGGGGTGGAAACACAGCCCCGCCGTTTGCCAGGGGCTGATACCCACTGCACTGGAACAGGAGAAGCTCCTGACCAACTGCAACACATCAACAACAACATCATGTGGGGCAGCACAGCAGAAGGTTTTAAGAAAAATTTAAGAATTTTTAAAAAAATTTATTATATATATATAATATATATTTTATATATATATATATATAATTTTAAGAAAATAATCCAAATCTTTCTAAAAGCTGGTTTTGCAATAAGGCAAATCAAAGGACCTGCACAGGAGATCCAGTTCTTAGGATTCAAATGGCAAGACGGACATCATCAGATCCCTGTGGACGCAATCAATAAAATACCTGGCCTCTTCTCTGCCGACTAACAAAAAGGTCAGAGAAGAGCACATCTGCAGTCCCCACAACCCTCACCAATTAGTCCTGAGCTTACTCCAATCTCTATGACAAGCCGCACATTGGGCACCACACTGTTGCTGTTTACCCTGCTGCGTGGCTCAGCAGCACACGGTCATTCACTCCCTCTTCCCAGCTGAGATAAAACTATCTACCAAGAAAGAAGAGGAAAAAGATGGATAACTGTTATGACTATACATACACACACACACACACACACACACACATATATATATATGAATGCTTATAACAAGCAACACATGAGCAAATTGCTCACTGCTCCCCAACTGATGGCTAGCTAGCTCCCAAGCAGTGCAAGAGAGCCAGATGAATCCGGCTCCCTTCAGAACCCCTTCCACCTGATGCCGTATGGTATGCAATATCCCTTTGGCCAGTTTAAGTCATCTGTCTTAATTCCATTCCCTCCCAGCTCCTTGGGCCCTTTGCTGTGAATGGCTGTGGCTCTACACAACACTGCTTAGCAGCAACTTTAAACATCCGTGTGTTATCAACATCGTTTTTTCCCTGGAACCAAAACATGGCATCATACCAGACTCACTGAAGAAAAAATTCATAGAATCATAGAATCACCAAGGTTGGAAAAGACCTAAAAGATCACCCAGTCCAACCGTTCACCTATTCCATCCCACCTGAAACTAAGACAAGAGCTAAGCTCCTCAGGAAATACAGAAGGGACAAGAACATTTGCTTCTTTGTAAAGCTACATTATTAACATTGCTTCAGTATGCAGAATATAAAGCAACGCTAATATTGCCCTGCTAAACCACTGGGCAAGGTAAATGTAACACCATGACCAATTCTCTTCTGTGTCCCTTATTTTTCAAAACAAATTAACATGCGATGTCAGGTAGCAGTAAGAGAAAACATCTCAGAGAAGGAATAATTAAACTCCTATCAAAACAGGAGGTGAGTGACTACTAAAACTAGTCAAACAGTAAAATAGTAAAATAAGAACAGACTCGGCAATACTTGAACCCCAATTCATTGCTCATTGTGCTTGCAGAGAAACACACTTTTCCATTTCTGGAAATATTTGTTACAACCTTTCTGGCCCTTACCAGATTTGAAAGATCGTCCACAATTTTTCTCCCTAAGAAAGAACAAATTCTTTTCAAGTTTTAAAATGTAAGAAATTCGCAAGTTAAAAACGCTGTAAGGAGCCATCAGTGTTAGGAGTCGCTGCAAGAGAAAAGAAATCCAAGATGGATTCTGAGTATGACAGCAAAGCCCAGATGTTGAACAATTAAGGAATTCATAGCTCTAGAGTTCGTACTCAGCTGCTTCGTTGTTCTCAGTAAGGGAAAAGGATGGGGTCCTGTAGCACTGACAGGGCTGCTCACAGCAGCCTATAAACACGTCATTACATACAAAGTCTGATATTTTATGTCAACAGTTCAGTGACACAGGGATAAAAGCTGAACAGTGAGGATACAAGCTTAGGAACAATCCGGATGCACTGGTTAAAATCTTTTTAGCATATCAATACTGCTTACTCTCAACATCAAAACTGCATAGCATCATAGTCAACTCCACCGCTATCATCATTCACTACGGTGCCAAATTACCAGCAGCAAAAAATGGGATTTCACCTCCTAGATGAGAAGTTAGTGGCTGTTGCACAGCTGCATTTGAGAGGTGCCTGCTAGAACCGCAGGACTCCCAGTAGATCTCTCACTCAGGCCAGCATTCTATAGGAGAATCATAGAATCGCAAGGATGGAAACGACCTGCAAGATCATCTAGTCCAACCACCCTCCCATTCCCAGTACCACAAGCTATTAAACCATATCTAAACCGTACCTCGTAGCTCCAGAGTCGCTTAGGAAAAAACAAGTAACCATCTCTTACAACTATCAAATTCATCTTGATTCAGCCTTTGACATTTCATTATCCTAACTGTTCTGAAGTGCCTTTTCTACTATTTCTGAATCCATCTGCAACAAAGACAAGAGAGTTGTACTAAATGTCCTAAATAGCTGATATTTAATTAATGCTACTTTATGAGCTAATCAATGTCTTGCAAATCATCAGATCGTTCAATCTATGCTCTTGGAATTCAAGATGTATTTACCTGAGACCGTGCCACATGACGTGCCATGCCACGTGACGAGAAAAGCCATGTTCCCATAATCCACCCTTCCACCCACTCTTCCTATTATTATTTTAAAAATTATTATAAAAGACTCTTTATTAAACTTCATGTGAAGGTTCTGCCTCAGCTATCCTCCAGTGATGGTTTTTTACAGAAGACCGCCTCGGGGTGCCTTACAGCTAAAGCTCTCTTTCACTACTTGAGGTGCATCCCTGTGGAAATACTGCACGCTTTGTATGGAATCACAGAATCACAGAATCACCCGGGTTGGAAGAGACCTCAAGGATCATGTAGTTCCAACCCCCCTGCCTAACAGGGCCACCAAACATACACATTCAGATCAGGTTGCCCAGGACCCCGTCCAACCTGGCCTTGAACACGTCCAAGGACGGGGCATCCACAACCTCCCTGGGCAGCCCGTTCCAGGGCCTAACCACTCTCCTTGTAAAGAAAACAAGGATGGAGATGGAGGTGTGATAAGAACAACTCGAAAAGGGAAGTAATAGGTGCTCTTATAGTTACATACACTTCTCCTTCAAGAACCTCGCAAAAATAATTACAATAAACAGGGATTGTGACACTTCACTGACAAAACACAAGAAATTTAAAATAACTTGCTAATATTATCTATATACCAAATGTTATTTACTTTGTGCATCTGACTGACATTTAGAGGCATGATCACAGACCTTGGATAACACGTGTGCATGAACGCGTTAGAGCGAGCCAACAGATTCCTCAGATTATTCCCTGCAATCAATACAGTCGAGATTTCCTATTAAGGATCCAATGCAACATGCCGAGTCATGAGTCACATATTAACAGTAATTCTACGCTAGTAAAAGAAAAAAAATCCTACTGCTCCCAACGGGGAAAAGAAAGAAAACAGATTACGGCGATGAGCATCTCACAGTTCCATGTTCCTAGTCCCAGTGGATGTGCATATGAACAATCTGGAAACTTCCAAAGCTCCTACATTTTCAGAAGGAAGAAAGGAACGTAAATTCTTGCCCGCCTTGATACAGTGCAGCGTTATGGCTCGTCCAAAAGCTGTTATCTGTCAGAGGTAACTTACATGGACACGTGGAATCAGATAAATCGCACTTTACCCAGTCTTACGTAAAACCATTCTCATTGCTGGAGTCTCAAAAGCAATATCAGTTTGGCAGCCTTCCTAGCGTTTCTGGTGACAGCTCCACGCAAACTGACAACTACCTTGTGAGAACTGTGACAAAATAAGGTGTTATTCAGCATACTTTCATTTCCCTGTGTGTAAAATACTTCAGGCGAACACATTGCAAAGAAGTTATTCAAATAGCAACAAAAAAAATAAATGCTCCCATTTTTACTTTTCTGGAAATTAATTGATACGGAACACACTGGAAGGAGTTTTACAAAAAGGAAACCACTTAAATAGCGAGAAGCATGTATTTAATTAAATGCTTTGCAAAGATACATGAATAAAGCTATGTGCATGACTTTCTTTAGGGATGGCCCCAGATGTTTATTTTTTATTTTTTTAAAGAAACAAACAAAAAACTTGGAGAGCACAGATGCAATTAAGAAATAAAAAACTAAGTAAGTAATTTTGTACCCACATACTTTACAAAATAAAGCATGCTGGTGGTACAAAACATTTTATACACTGTATGACCAACAAATAAATGCACTGTAACATTGTTCTCTCAAACACAGTAAGCCTAACAGCTAAACTCTGAAAATGATACTGAGTCAGCATCTTTATTTCGTCAGCCTTCTACAGAGCCGTTTAGCACCATCACTTTTTTTTGTTTGTTTTTTTTCGCCCTGCCTATCGCCTTTCTCAAAATAATAACAGAAGCATAGCACCTTTCAGTACCTAAAATAACAAAACGAATATTAAATGCATCCCAACTTTCAGAGATGAGGTAGCTCATGCTAAGAAATGATGGAATTTCTTTGCCTTGACAGTTTGAGACCAGCAAGTCAAAATTACTGGCAATGCGTGTCTGGATGCCAGTTAAAAACCAGGGATTTCTAAAATTTCTCTCTTTATTAGCAACTGGTCTGGTACACACATGAATGATCGGCAACACACGTAACACTGGCACAGTATATAAGATGCTGGCATAATTTGATACATAATGGCTTAGTAAATGGGCAAGTATTGGAAGACAATCAACAAGTGTTGGCTTTGCTATATATGTTGAAGATCAATCATAATTTAATGGAATTGCACAGATCCATCGTGAGAAGGGACATCAGGCCTCAAAACTTAATAAATGGGACACATTCTGAAATGTTGTATTTACCCCAGTAGTAATTCTACTTCATAAATTAATCGTGGCTGTAGAAAACTCTTACGAGCAGACTATTATATAGAAAAGCGCAAGAAAGACAACGCCAGGTTCAGATGATCCTGTCCGAGGGATTTCCGTCTGCAAGAGACATGGATAGCTATGTGGTAGCAACCACAGGAAGATAAACTGGGGTAGAGAGAGTAGATAGGACTGAAAAATATCAAACAGTTCACAAAAGCGCTCCACTTTTCTGTTATTCGTTATGCATCCAAGCAAAAGAAATTACCATTAGAGCTTTACGTAGTCCCACATAAAAACTATCTGTTTTGAATACCTGTAAATTCTGAAGTAATCTGAAAGAAAAGTGAGGAAAAGGATTCGTGTTATTTTTAAAAAGGTGGTCCTTGTTTCTCTCATAATTGTACTGCTGCGCAAGAAGTTGGTTCAACCATTTAAAACGGAAGGTTTGTAAGTAAAATAAATATTCAAAAGGAGGCTGGGCATTTAGAAACTGTATATACAGTGCTGATCCGATATCAGCCATTACTTCAAGAGTCCCAGGATTAACTTCAATCAGTCTAAGTTCATGAGTTTAATTGCTGTTGCGGCTGAGTACCATTTTAATTTCCCCCCTTCCTCTTACACAAAACAAACTGGCCCAATTTCAATTCCAAATTCCTGGTCAGTGCTGCCAACATCCACCGGTGCGATATCTATGATAGGCAGGCGTGCCACGTTCTGCGTTCTGTACTCAAAGATTGTCTTGCCCACGTTGCCATTACGTTTCTGAAAGACAAAAAAAAAAAAAAAAAAAAAAAAAAAA
>NW_024884756.1:6868737-7034351 GCF_019232065.1 Centrocercus urophasianus
AGAAAAATTAATCCAGATCTCATCTAAAGTCCAGCTGGGTGAGTCAACTGTCTGGGATATTTCAGGATTATCTCACTGTACCTCTGCTGAGCAATCCTCTCCTCTCTGCACTGTACCTTATTTTAGAACATATATGTCTCGCTTTCATAGTGATGAACAGACCTGTCCAAATGATACAGGAGGATTCCCCCCTCAAGATGGATTGATTTTTCCTTTCATTATTAATTTCTTCTTTCTGTGTATATGTACCTGCACGCGCATACTTGAAGTACATTCCTTTAAAACACAGAGAGTATTCTGATTTATATCAAGTGCAAGACTAATTTTAGTCAAATTTTGCCCATCTCTTGGATTTAGCTGAGAATGCTATTGACAAAATCTACACTATACTCACTCACTGGATTTAAGGCTACTAAAACTTTCTGGGGAAGGAACATTTTCCTCTCCATTTCAGTCGGTCTGAAATAACTAAATACCAAAGAATTTTCTCTAGAGTACTGCCACAGTAATCCTACCCACTTGGCAGACCAATGCTTGAGATTATTCAATGTATGAGATTTCACACAGAAGTAATAAATATTGTTTGCAAAATTGCAAATCGGGAAGATACATATCCTCAGCATGCTGACTAATAACTAGTAATTTAAAAATATCCTCTAAAGACATTGATTACACATACTGAGAACTGCAGTAAAATGCCTATTCAGGTACTTCTGTAACTCTTGGTGAAATTCTGCAGCATTATATTTTTCTTATTCTATGGATTGCTTTCCAAATCAAGAATTGCCACCATCAAAAGCTAGAAGTCCTGTTCTTCCATGCCAAGAACAGAAAGGCAACTTACAGAACAGCTGTCGTGAAGAACAGTGTATCTGAATCGGCTGTTTCCCTCTGCCTTGATCTCCAGGTCATTGGCCCCTTTCAGAACAACAGCTTTCTTCAGGTTTTTGGTTTGGTCATCCATGTACCCAATGCTGTTCTTACAGAGGTAAGTGATATTCTGGGAAGCTTCCTTGGACAGGAGGCGCAGGAATGTCATTTGAGTGACAGCTGTATCCCCGTACACAAACTGAGAAGACACGAAATAGATCACCATTCATAAAAAATTCAATAACAGCTTGTGAATTTTATAAACATCATTGCTGTAACTCTTCCCAGATACAACTAGCAGGAGCTTTACTACATAAAATCTAAGAGTGATTTCTTTCTTAATTTCTTGGATGCTAAGGATGAGGAAACTGATAGCCTGCAGCAGGGATCGTTTTGGGAGAATTTTGACCATTAAGCTCTGAAGCTGAACAACAGAAAGGCGGAATGAAATAGTGCTTTACAACAACCTCAACTGGAATGAGAAAAGTCAAGCTGAGAAAGTCCTTTTATAGTGTACCCACTTTATTGCAACTGCAGTAGGTGGTTTTCTACAGGTCACGTATCGCATGTAGAAATGTCACAAACAGCCAGTTTGACTACATAAATTCTGCATATAGGTATCCATCACATATTTAGCTTCTGCAAAAATATTAATGTTTTATGATGTGCCATTGTTTCTAAAAAACATTATAGCAGTATTACTACGAATGACAACAATGTCTGAATTCTTAACAGTTTTTCCCCTCTTGAGAAGATTTCATTTGATTTGTGCTTAGTGAATCGTTACACCATAGAAAAAAGTTAAGAAAGACTAAAAATGAAAACGTTTCACTGGAACTGGCAAAGAAAAAAGAAAATCCTGCATGTCACCGCTGTCATTTATTATAAAATGTTATCTTTGCTTAGAAACATCAGACGTGTATTAATTAGCATCTGTAGTAAGTGCATATAACTACTAAACAGTTTCTAACGCGAGCTACCAAATCGGGCAGCGTTTTCAAAAATGAAATATTCTTTTACAGTTTTACTCAAAATCGCAGAATTACAGAATGGCCTGGGTTGAAAAGGACCACAGTGATCATCTAGTTTCGACCCCCCCTGCTACGTGCAGAGTTGCCGACTGCCAGACCAGGCTGCCCAGAGCCACATCCAGCCTGGCCTTGAATGCCTCCAGGGATGGGGCATCCACAGCCTCCTTGGGCAACCTGTTCCAGTGCTTCACCGCCCTCTGAGTGAAAAACTTCCTCCTAATATCTAATCTAAACCTCCCCCGTCTCAGTTTAAAACCATTCCCCCTTGTCCTGTCACTATCCACACTCATAAACAGCCGTTCCCCTCCTGTTCACATGCTCTCTTCCAGTATTGGAAGGCCACAACAAAGTCTCCCCGGAGCCTCCTCTTCTCCAACTTAAAAGCTGATTTCTTCCTCCAAAGAGCACAGTACTTCAAAACAAAACAAAAAACCTCTTTATGTAGCACTGCGGGCAGCTAAATGTCAACTGTAACCTCTTGGTTCAAGCAAAGTTCTCCAAAACTTCACAGTAAGTGAAAGCATCTCAAAAAAAGCAATCAATGCCACATATTTTCTTAATGCTACATCTGTTCGAAACTCTAACCTGTCAACAGGAACTCTCTGATTGATAAAATCCCTATTATATTTACCCATTACCTGTTCATTTTTAAGATATTTAATTGCGCTATGTGAAATAACAACTGAAAATATATTTGTTTTTAATTTAATGAACCAGGAATGAAAATTATTAAAAGGTGGTCAATTAATTATATGTTTTATATAGCATGAATTTCTTCACTTAGCAGGAGAGTTCAGCCTAACTTAGGAAGCGGGCTTATCACAGAGAGAAAACTGAACAGAAAGCTAAGGACAAAGTTTTTGTTTGCCTAGAAACTGACAGACTCAGCATTGAGTACTTGAAAACTAATGACAGCCTTATTTTCTACAAAAATAGATTCACTGAGAGAATTTCAAGTGAGTCTTGTAGCTTTCAGCAGTAAAGAGCTTTCTTTCAGAAAGCGTAGAATTCAATTAAAACAGGAGCAACTGCAGTCACGTATTAGGGCAAACATACACATTAGGGACAAATATACTAAGTTTCTAAAGTAGATTGTCAGAAGAGCTGACAATTTTTAGGGCTGAAAATTTTTAGGGCCAAGAGAAATAAACATCTACCAGCAGTGGCAGATCAGTCCTGCCTTAGATGTACAATTTTTTCCCTTTCTATAATAACTGTATAATAACAAATAATTGTGTATAAGTCAGTCAAATCAAGAAACAAAATGTTGTAATTGAAATCAAATTTGCTCGGTAGAGCAGATGAAATTCTACATCAAAAGGAAATAATGTTCATCACAAGTAGCTAATTCTTGAAACTAAATACATTTAGTTACCTGCGATCCCCTGTTCATATCAAGGCCGTACCAAATGGGCTTCAAGTCAGATGATCTGCTGGCCCACCATGTTTTACGTGGAATAGTTGATGGATTTGCAGAAATGCAGGTCTCTCCAGTTTCCATGTTGCAGTATACTTTTATAGCATCTTCAACACATCCCTGATTAGGATCAATCCAATATTCACCTGCCAAGGATATAAAATATAAAATTCTGTTATATTGCCACGATTCTTAGAACAGTAGGGAAGATACAAACAAAACAATGCCTCGACAGTACAAAACACAAGGAAAAACAAGCATTCGCTTCATGTAACCACCCAATATTGACATGCACTTCGCTTTAAAGTCATGCCAGATGCAAGCCAATCAGCCTTTCAAATATTTCCCAACTGAGGAATCAAGACTTGACAGTTGTTCAAGGTTAAAGTTGCTCAAAGCTATTTCAAAGCTCCTGGCCGCTCCAAGTGCACAGAGAACAAGTAAGGGTTAGACAAATTTTTGCTGCAGATGCCTCTCCTAATGTTGATGCTGGTGGCAGTGCACCAGAAAACAAGGGAAAAGGGAAAAGATGGTAGGGGGTACAAAAACCATCTGCCTTCCAGTCTATCAGTGGCAACTCATATTAATTAGGGAAACTCCAACTGTCACGTTAGCATTTTACCACCTACCAACTGCCAGTAAGCAGCAGCAGCAAAAACTCCAGATGGAACGAAGTCATATGTCATCAATCCTATTTTGAGTAGTAATATTTTGAGCTAATAGCAATTAAGCAAATATTCACAACTGATGTAACTATCTATCTCTGTCATCATCTAAGCAGTATTTCCTTACTACCTGCTGGTAACTTCCAGAAGCCGACCGCCATGAAGTAAGAACTATTTTACATGTAAAAATACATAAAAATATGAAAGAAGGGGGTCACCTCTTCTCCCACGTAACCAGCGACAGGACTAAAGGGAATGGCATTAAGTTGTGCCAAAGGCATTTGGATTGGATATAAGAAGAATCTCTTCTCAGAAGGAGTGGTGAGGCATTGGAACGGGCTGCCCAGGGACGTGGTGGAGTCACTGACCCTGGAGATGCCCAAGAAACACGGAGATGTGGCACCGAAGGACACAGTTAGTGCACATAGTGGTGACAGGCTGATGGTTGGACTGGATGATCTTAGCAGTCTATTTCAACCTTAATGATTCCATTCTATATACCAAATGAATAAATTGGCATGTATTAGAATATATATCTAATAGGCAAGAAGAAATACTTTCCTGTGTGGGAGAAGTTTTTGAGTTCCTAGTGTTCATGCCAGATTAGACCGAACTCAAAACTACATGCTTTTTTCATGACTAAGTATACACTGGAAATAAGACAGACTCTTATGGCATGTTTACACTCACCACTCTTCTTGGATGGGTGGCACAGTTTCAGGTCATCACAAGTCCGTGCCGGGTGTTTCTTCGAACCGTCTGGGCTGCGCATAGTCTCAATCTGGCTGCTCAGTGACTTCAGCGTGGCATGGACTCCTGGGTCTGTTTTATTGTGGTCATCAGGAGCTGCTTCATCTTCAGTAAACTCTGGTAGCGGATCTGCCATAGCATCATCATAGTGTCCCATGATGTCACCGATGGCAGCAGTGAGGTGACCTGGAGGGCCTGGGGGACCAGGAGGGCCAGGATCACCTGGTGGACCCTGAAGTACAACACAACAACAAAAAAAATAGCAATAGAGGTACAACAGAGTAAATACAGAGTAAAATGACAGAGAAGCAAATCACTGAACAACAAAACTTTGGGGCCATTCACTCTGACATGGAGGAAAAATTCACATATAGGTAAACACTGCACGCTTCCAAGAACAGAGAAAAGAGGTTAGCACTGCACACGAGGTACTGCATTCTAAGATTAGAGTTGCACCCTGCTTCACATTTTCACTGTCTGTCTTAATATCTTGCTCAAATTCTTCTCAATTTAGCTTTCAGACAACAGCTGGAAGAAGTCATCAAAGCCTCTTGATTCCAGTTTTTTTTAAGTCATTTGTCCCTCCTTGTTCTCAAATCCCAGTCTAACAGCTTTATTTCCACACAGCTGCAAGCAATTTTCAGAGCAATCTAAAATTCCTGCCTTCTATGAGTCAGCTCAAGCACACTTTCAATTAGTAAAACCTGGAAGGAAAATTTGGAAACAGAAATACCTATACATTTATCCTGCACAGTTCTGAGCTTTCTGGCAACAGATCACCAAAATGTGAATGAGAATCCACATCATCCTGACTTGGAACAGCAAGTATTTTTCCAAAAAACAATATTTTTCCTAATGTTGAGGTCTGTCTGTCCACCTGGACTGTGATATCTACAGAGGCAACTGAGTCTTGAGATAAATAAGATATCTGTCAGCAAGCATTATATGTCCACCTGCACGTTTCGAGAGCTCTTTGGCCTGCAATGTACCCACACTGTAAGCCTGATGCTCTGGTACATGAGATGGTATATTATAATGTGGCACTTCCTTTGAGGTTAATTACTTCAAAATTCACAACTAGCATTCCAAATTACGATAGAGCATACAGCCAAACAAATATATGCTGCATCTCTTAAATGAAACATTCAACATTTATTCATTTTTTGTTCCAATTACTTGCATGCAAGTCAACATGAGAAGCAAGACTGAAAATATTGCTATGCAGTATTTCTTGTATTGCCTCATTATACTAAAGAGCTATTTAGATACACATTTTATTCTACACAGAGTATTCATTCACTGTTGATGTTTCAACACAAATTGAAATACTAATAATTGGTAGAAATTAAAATGAAATAGAGTAAATATTAGCACGTGATAAAGACAGGAAACATCATGAATGTTTATTCTATGATGCAGAAATAAACAGCTGAAAATGCCTTCTCTTGTTTGTTAGTTTAGGAACATTTGCTCTACCTTTTCTGCCTTATTTCTCAAAACGAGCAACATCATTTCTTAATTCTTCACACAATCACCCGTGCCACCCCTTTCTCAAATCCCTCCAGTTTCTAACTATCCTTCTGGGGATGATATAACGTATGTTTTATAAATTAGGGTATCATTAATTAATAAATTTGTAATATGCCTGCTGGATTTAGAGAAGTTTAAGACTTTGGCCAAAGCAGAGTTTTTTTATTTGCTCATTGTCAGTGGCTTAAAACTTCAGTCTGAAGGTCAGCTGAGCTCAGTATTAGTTTGTGCTGGGATTAATGGACTGAAGAATTTCCTGAATGCAAAGCATGATAGAGCAAGCTGCTGGAAATCTTGGTGATTAAGACGGGGGATGTCAAGAGGTTCAGAAGATAATGAATGAGATATTAGCCCTTTTGTTGCATGGTCACCCCAGTTAGCTGTTGGAGAAACTGTATTCAGTATCACGATGTGTCTGGAGTATGTGGATGTTTGATAAAGCTGCAATGTACCGTAAAAAAAAAAAAATCTCATTATTTTAAAGTAACCTATTTCCATCAACTTACCTCAGGTCCAGCTTCTCCTACACTTCCTCTAACACCAGGAGGCCCGATTGGCCCTAGTGGTCCAGGACTTCCATCTTTGCCTGATGGACCAACTGGACCTGGAGGACCCTACACGAAATTGGAGAAAGAAGAAACCTATTTTAGCACTGAACAACAAAGTTATACAAAACCACCTTTCTACAAACAATCACAGAATTTCACAATTGTTGGGGCTGGAATGGACTTCTGGAGCTCCCCCAGTTCAACGCCTCGCTAAAGCACATCCCCTACAGCAGGTTCCACTGGAAGGTTCTGGGCAGGTTTTTAATATCTCCAGAACAGGAGAATCCACAATCTCTCTGGGCAGCCTGCGCTGCAGTGTTCTGTAACTCTAAGTGAAAAGTTTTTCCTCATGTTCATATGGAACTACTTGTGTTCCAGTTTGCACCTGAAGCTCCTTGTCTTATCGCTGGGCACCAGTGAGAAGAGCCTTAAAACTTCACTACAATTATTTGTGTTACCAAACTTCAAAAATCATCATTTTTGTTCTTTAATGCTAAAAAGGCAGTTTCAATATTCTTCCAAAGTCAGTCACCTCAGACAACACACTTTGAATTCAGTGACTACCTTTGCCTGAAAGATTTAAGTCCAACTTCAAATGCTACATCTTAGAGCAGCCGCTGTATGCCCACATTCATACAGACCCAGAGACATCCCGTTACTCAAGAACACACCAAGAATCATACTTCTCCTTGCCCTTGTTAAAAGGGCACTTTTTCACTATTTCCCCAGGGTATAGTGAAGTCCAAGAAGTAGAACGGCCACGTATGTGGTTTTGCATCAGGTGTAGCGTAGGTGTCTGTATAAAGAGACTGCAGATCCTGAACTTCTCATCTAGCTCTCTTCATATAACTTTCTTTTCTTAGCTATTTTCATCTAACTACATTTTATGTTAAGCCTCATTTATTTAGCAAGGTAAATCTCTCAGCAAAAGATATGGCAATAAACCCATAATACTAACATCAATAAAAGTCAGAAAATTAAAAATGAAACTGAAATAGAAATCTAATTGTGGAAAAAACAAATGGGAAAAAGTCCCAGACTGAATCTTTATACTCACCCGAGGACCAAATGGGCCTGGAATCCCAGGACTACCCTGTTCACCAATAGGGCCCTAAACAGAAAAAAATTATAATTGTGACATTTAAAGCACGTTCTTTTAGTCTTAAAAAGACACTGTGCAATATAGACCTTAGTGTGTGACTATATTTATATTACATTTTAACAAGGGCAAGTACCTTTCCTTCTCCTGATTAGTTTTCATCTTATTCTCTTTTTCACTAAGACATGGCAACAACAGCAATCTCAATTCAAACGAATAGAAGAACGGTGCTTAGGTACACTGATAAAGTGTTTCTGCAGAACAGGCTTGCTTCATGCCATGTACAATCAGTGCTATTATGAAGTCCAAAGATGCTTCACATGGTGCTTCATTTGTTTTGATGGGCTTTTTTTGACTGACTCTTTGCCTACTGGTTGAAACATTCAGCTCTTACACAGGATCAGTGACCAGCCGTCAAAAAATTTTCCGTTTTACTTCCAATCAACTGCCACTGAATTCATGAAGTTCTTACAAGTACTGGAGAGAAAGAGAGAGGGGACTGTCATAGTCCTCACGAGATTTTGGATTTGATTTCCTGACTGTTAAAATACAGCGTCAAAAAAATACTCCGCATTCTAATGTAATTACCCAAAGGGACCAAATTCTGAATAGTAGAGTGCAGTTCTCGCAAAGCAAAGGTTTATTTCACTACCAAGTAGTATTGTAATATTGCAATAAAAATAATTAGCGAGTGCAGGCCAACAGGCCAACCAAAAATACCTAATGAGAAAAAAAAAAAAAAAAAAATTGTGTTTTTTTTTATTCCTTCGTGAGTTTTTGTTTTTGTTTTTTATTACGCTTCTACCACATGGTTTAACTGCCATGAAAACATGATTACAGTATAAACAAAACAGCTTACAGGAGGACCAGGAAGACCTTGAAGCCCAGTGAAACCTCGGTGTCCTTTCTGGCCCCTGTCACCTCGATCTCCATTGTCACCTTTGTCACCACGAGGCCCTTGGGGACCCTGTAACAATCAGTAATTATACGTAAAATTTCAAACTGGGAAACAAAACAAAACAACAAAAAAAACCCCACTCCTTTTCTTTTACATGCTGCATTCAGAACTCCCTCACTTCTAAAGATAAAAAGAACATGATGCTGAGGCAGTTCCAGGAATTGTAATTGTTACCAAAGCATAAGCAAACAATTACAAAAACTGTGTAACACTTAATTACGAGTGTGATAATCAGCTTAGTCTGCTTAACTTCCTAATACAGTAAAAAAAGACAGAAAACCGTAATAACACTACTAAATATCTTACACCATGAAATTTACACTGAGAAACATCTTTGTCTTACTGGACATAGGAAATTATTTCCATGGGCAAGACTGAAGTATTACAAACCTTTCACAGGCTTGTGACAATAAACAGGAAGCCCCCGTGTCGCACTTCCAATTCTTGAAGCTCCTTTTGCCTTGCTTATGATTGAAGTACAAGTGAAGTTACACTGCCTAACTGCAGACAAAAGTGTCTGGGCTCCCTGGTACAAATGGCTGGGTTCTCCTGCTGTCAATTTCACTCTTGTCATTTTAGATTGAAAATTCCCATACTAATTCAAGAATCATTGAAAAAAAAATGGCTCGTGCTCTCAGTTCTATGTTTCTTATCACAAGTTTCATGCTAAATTTCTCAGTGCCAAATACCAAATAGTTTATCAACGGCATCATTATCACTAACTTTCTTTCAGTCATACAACTTCTGCTTAGGCTCTGGACAACATTCTTTCAATTTCCCAAGTTTGCAATTCGTTTTTCTCCAATGTTGGATTATAAAAGAATTACGTAACACAAAAAGATGGGGTTTGTTTTCTTTTCTATTGGATTGAATTCAGATTCCTCTAAGCTGAATAAGGCAGTTTCATGGGAACAGGTGATTTTTTTTTTTTTTGTCTTTTATATTTCTGCCATTTTGATCTAATAATCTGCCTTTAGCATTCATTCCTGCACTCCTAATGTGAACTGCCAGACAGATCATAGCCAATTACTGACTCAGGTCCACCATGCTCTGGACAACATCACACTCCAAAGAGACTTGAAAAGCATTTGGAAATCAAAGCACTTAATGTTGAAGCTTTGCTCAATATTCTGATTCAGGCTCTGTTTCTCACGCTCTGTCCTGTTAAAAGTATCTCAGATGAAATCATAGAGATCACAGAAAACTTACAGGCAAACCTCTTTTTCCTGCACGGCCTGGGGGACCCACTGGCCCTCGAGAACCCTAAAAGAATGCACAGAGAGGACATGTGCATCAATCCACAAAAGTAGACACAATACTATACGTATATAAAATAACAGATTATTTAAACCAAACCAGAACTCCTGGTCACTTACAGTTTCACCTCTTTGACCTGCATCTCCCGGAGGTCCAACAGGACCTGGAGTTCCAGGACCTCCTGGAGAGCCAGGTAAGCCTGCAGGGCCAGGCTCCCCACGATCACCCTGCAAAACATAATTTCAATATTATTTACCTGAAGAGAATGGAAGTACACTAAAACAACAAAAGTTAGCATTCTCAATGTATTTTCCCCTAAGCAATGAGACATTAGCATTCCTAATCTATTTTCTCACAACTGTGATCTACAAAGATATTCATTCTGTAAGAACTCAAGTCTGAGTTTCCAGGGACACGTGCTCTTAGCAAGGTGTCAATTTTGAGAGTATCTTCTTACTCAAAGCTGTAATATGCTTTTAAAGCAAATTCTTCACTCCATGAAAAATGAATGAAAAAAAAAAAACACTAAAAAAACCACAATAATAAAATTGAGATTTACAGATTTAAGAAAATAACTTATTCTTACACGCTCTCCAACAGCTCCATCTCGTCCTGGAGTACCATCATTACCAGCAGGTCCCTAGAGTTATGAAACATATATGGCCAATGATTAGCTCCATAATCTCACACACAAGACAAACTAGAAATTTGTCTTTCTGTTCTTTTGGGTTTTTTTCTGCATATTCCTAGGCTCTAATACTTACTTCTGGACCAGCTTCCCCTACAGGTCCAGTGGCACCAGACTGGCCAATAGGTCCTGGGGGACCTTTATCACCGGGGGGCCCTGTGGGACCTTGTTTTCCTGGTGTACCCTAAGAGAAATGAGAAATGCCACATCAACATTTTAATCACTGAAAGAAGAAAGCACAAGTAAAATAATGCCTAGAAGACACTGCTCATGAACCTGAACTACCCTCAACATCATTCAATGCATCTGAGTGACAGGAAGGGCTGGAGCCAGGATCCACCCTCTCCCAGTCTTCATTTAAGGGTCGGCAGTGGAGGCAAGGGGTTTTTGCCAAAGATCCCTGCATTCCTGCGACCTCCCAAGGGTAAGCAGATTCTTTCCTTTGTTTCTACTTATGTGGCTGCTGCATTTGGGTATATCCTCACTTGCTGCAGCTTAGGACTTTGTCATGCTGCTGTTATTGCTGTGCTTTCCATCGCGTTATAGCATTTTAGTATTCTAATAGATTTTTAATAATATTTCATATACTGCAATGTTTTTAAGCAATTTATTTGTGTTACTCACTTTTAAATAGGGTTATATTGACTAAAAGCTTCACTTGACATTAGTCTGTCTAGGAGCAGATCATGAGTACGTAATTTCTTTGTCAATGTCTTACGGCCTTATCCCCAGCAGACAAAGTTTTCCCAACACTGGAAAAATGCAATGCACTTTGAATTCATCCACACCAATACATTCTTTTAACCTGGAATAGTTCACACCTGTCAAACTATAAAGTGATTTATAAAGTGGATCCAGCACTAGTGACAGAACTTCCATACTACCATTTTCATTGATACTTTATTTGATGTTTTTGTCTCCTAGATAATGAAGCTTTTTAATAAATACTGCAATGAAGTAAAAGAGCACAACTGGCAATGGGAATATTGTAGTTCACAATTTATGAAATAGCAGTTACAGAACATTTACTCACATTCAAGTGACTTTTGGACACCTAAGCATATAGTCTGGGGTGTTTTTTGAAAGGTCTAGTTTCAAGTCAAATAAGAATATTTTAGCCAGATGCCTTAGGATATAACCCACTTACTCTTAATTCAGGTCCAGGTCATCCAATAAATCAGAAATAACATCTCCCACCTCACACACTTCTATGAGATTTAGTTATTCACTATTCTCTCTACATTCACTCCAGGAATTTATGTTTTCCAGTTTTCTCTTCACATTACGGTGCGCTATGCTCTCATCCCACAAAGATGATGACAATATCCAAGGTTGGTATATCAGTTGGGCTGTTACTTACTGCAGGACCTGGCAGTCCTGGCATGCCTCTTTCCCCTCGCTGTCCTGGCATACCAACGATACCTCTTTGACCAGTAGTTCCTGCTGGACCTGGGGGGCCATCTGGACCCTGAAATTCACAGGAGATAAAATGATGCTACCATAATTTCTGCAGCAATAACATGACAAGACCAAGCCTGGAGTTAGTTGAGGGAGAAGTAATGACATGAAGAAGGACATACCGGCTGCCCATCTTCCCCTGCATCACCCTTGTCTCCAGGACCACCAGGGGGGCCGGCTGGTCCTCGATCTCCCACACGACCGTGAGAACCAGGATCACCACG
This sequence comes from Centrocercus urophasianus, assembly GCF_019232065.1. Lineage (NCBI taxonomy): Eukaryota > Metazoa > Chordata > Aves > Galliformes > Phasianidae > Centrocercus > Centrocercus urophasianus. Next base: position 6,881,233 of record NW_024884756.1, read on the forward strand.
AAGACCTGGGGGACCTTCTTTTCCTGGCTCACCAACAGGCCCAGCAGGCCCTGGAGCTCCCTAATAACATTTTAAAAACTTCGTTTCAATGGACATTATTCTGATCAGGACAAACAACCACCAAGGACTGCTCTTTTTATTAACTTTAAATAAGAACTCCAGGAGGAACAATGTGTGACAGAGCACAGACATAGTGTAATCCGATGTACAGCGGTGCTAGTCTCCCAGGATTTTAAAATTATATCCATGCTCAAGCCTTCCTCCTCACCTCATCACAATTTCAAATCCCTCCTTTAACATGCACTTTTATTTTTTTATTTATTAACTTAAGCTATACAACTACTGCTAAAACATTCTTTGGCCATGGTTTCCAATATCAAACACAAGTTCACGTTCAATGTTTTGAGAGTCATGTGGTCCAAAGGAGTGCTATCACCAGCCTTCTTTCATTTCTCAAATACCTCTAAAGGAATTCACATTCATATTAGGTTTCTCCATAAACTTCACCTTTGGGCAAACTTACCATGACTGCCATTTATTTCGTACAAAAATTACTCTGTGAAGATGAATCTTCACCTGTTGATCCACAGCTAAGTTTTCATTTTACTCGAGAGTTTCTAAGAATGTTTACATATGAGAGATTTGGGTTTGTGTTTTAATTTTAATGGATCTCATGAGTAACTCCACTAATGAGAAACTAGCAGAGGCCTCGCCCTTTTTACAAAAACTTGCCTAACCTCAGTCACCAGTGAAGAAAAAAGAGAACAAACAATAGATAAGATTGTCACTTTGTTAACCCTGCAGAGTAGTTTGAGAAGCTAACACGAAGTCTAACTAAACACTACATAATCCAGTGAAGTCACATAAGTCAGTGTTGACAAACTGCTCTCTTTCATAGCATCACATGGTAAACGTTGCTTCCCACTTCACACTATTTTATTCAAATGTTCAATGACTGAGTTATAATATACATCTATTACCGAAATGTCAATTGACTTACAGTAGGTCCAGGAGGTCCAACTCTTCCAGCAGATCCTGGGAATCCAGTAGCACCCTAAAACATATTTTAACAGCAACTTTACTAAAAGAAATACAGCACTGAAGTTACCTAAAGAGCTCTTAACCAAATTAGTGAAACTGCAAAATGCAAGCTGAGATGAGGAATGGCACACACATTGCATGAAGTTGTCATGTTAGATTGTCTACAGTTACCTCACAAAAAATAAAATCTACTTACAGGGGGACCCTGAGTTCCTCGACCACCTTTCAGACCAGGAACACCTGAAGGACCCTATAAGCAAAGGAGAAAGAGAGGAGTGATGGGGAACATTCAGAAGACTTTAAGCAGGATCAGTCTATGACACTATTCTCTGACAATGCTGCTTATACTTACTGGTGGACCAGGAGATCCAGCAAGCCCCTGAGGTCCTGGAGATCCAGCATCTCCTTTCTGTCCAGGTTCCCCAGGTTCACCTTTCACACCTGGCTGACCATCAGGGCCCTATAAGAAATCATATTACAGAAGAAGCATCAGATCAGAGAATACCACATCCTTCTAACCCAACAGGTCACTTTGCAGAGAACATCAAGAAAGCAAAATAAAACATAAAACAGTGCTCAATAGGTAAATTCAAGGGAAACGTAATCATTCACCACAGTCTGCAGAAGATGACATGGTTTTCTGAAAACTCTGTGAAGTCAGAATTCCCATTAAAAATATTTTCTGATTAATATTTTTCATCTCTTTAGATTTCGTATTTTCCTCAGAACCTTTTCCATTTGTAAAAGAAACTGAACCGACATTCTCTTTTCCAGTCCTTTCTTCCCAATAATGAAAGCAGGCACCTAATTCCTTGTGAAGGAATGTTTGAGGTATTCACTAAAAATCTCACAAATTTTCTATTTATTCCATTAATTCATACCATCTTCCACTAGTCACAGAGTAAATTTTACTACCTTCAGTAGATGACACTTCACAATCTGTTTTATTTTAATCTCAAAGGAACAACTAAGTGTATTCATGAAGATATGAAATCTGGTGAAAAATTACATCATCTTTTCAACTAAGCTATTTTTCAATCATCCAGGGTATTCATTGGCCCTCTTCACTACCTCGTATAACGATGGGTAAAAGAAACAAATCCTTTTCCAACAAAAACGTGACTCACATTCCAAAACACTGCAGTATTATTCATAATAAAATAAACCAAATAAGTCAAAGCATGACTAAAAGAAACTCATTAGTGTTACGAAACACATACCGGAGGACCAGCAAAACCAACAGCACCAGTTGGGCCGTTTTCTCCTCGAGAGCCCTATTTTAAAAAAAAGAGTAATTGTAAAAATTGTAAAAGTAAAATAAACGTCTGTTTATATACAGTAATTTTTGTAAGCAAATAAAGAAGAAAGCAAGCTAGCTATTTACTGTTGCGTGATTATATTCTTGCTCTATTTATCCAAATCAAATGATCATTTAATCACACAATAAAAGATGCTAACTATGACAATAAGGCCTGCCCACGTAGTCAAGACTACATAAACTTTTGGAATTTAGAGACAAAAGACATATGCAAACAGTAGAACAACAATAGGAGTAATACTGCTCACAGCCACTTCCAGTAATAGCAGGATTAGCTAATAACACAGTCTAAAGAATTTACCATTCCAATCAGATACATCTGGGGAAAAAATCTACCAACAATTCACAGATGCACTCCTGAGCAAGGTCAGAATGGGCTGTGAACTGCTTCAGCTGGTCTTTTCACGTAATGTTTTTTTGCAAAGGGAGGAGTTGAAGGCTGCCAAGCTCCAGCACTCCCCAGAGGGGTGCAAGCTGTTTCAATTTATACTAGAACTGAGATTGAGATTGCTCTGATTTATGACAGAGACATAATCAATTCCAATTGGTATGAAGAATCTAGAAGGGCTGAGCTTCTAACTCCTTTGTCATCCAAGCCAACTATCAAGACATCTAAATCACAAATAAAAGGAAGAATAGATGAAAAGAATTAACACTTTTGAATGAATCAAGATATATCTCTGTGCTTTTTTTTATGGAAAAAGTAATATCTGGAATTGGCAATCTTTTAAAAAGACTTAAACAAGTGGTGTTTTATTACAAGTGGTGTTATACTTTGAGAATCAAGGTAAGTGAGGGTAACTCTAAGTAAAGATTGCCCTAAAACAAGTACAAGACAGAGGAACAAGACCTGGCAACACTTTTCAAGTGAACAATATCAAGACAAGAACTACAAAGGTTGGCTTAAAAAAAATTAAAAAAAAATTAAAAAAAAAAAAAAAAAAGAAAGAAAGAAAGAAGAAAAACAAGAAAAAATAAAAGCAAATGATACAAATGCTCAAAGCTTGGATCAGAATTATATATTTGTAACATTTGTTAATTCGTGTCAGGTAAAAACTGAACATTTACTCACAGGGTTTCCACGAGAACCAGGAGGACCAACGAGCCCTCGAGGACCTGGTTCACCCTTAAGATAAAATTTAAAGTTAATTCCCAGTAACTTATTGGATGAGTAGGAAAAACGCCAATAAAACATGATGATACTAAGAAACTTGACTAGGGAATGGCATGAAAATCTGTTTACCTTTTCTCCTGTGGACCCTGCTGGACCCATTGGGCCTATTGGACCGGGAAGACCCTTTTGAACAAATTAAGTAGAAAGAAAGTTAGAAAAGGGATACTTCAAATTGTTATTTCAAAACCTCTGGAACTATACTATTTCCATTATTTCTTCTTTCCTTTAAATTCTTCTTTCTGTCTGAAAACTTACTGTGTCCTCCATACCTAAAATTCACTTGCATTTCTTTTTGCAGTGACCGAAGTCACTGTACATATCTCTGTAGTCTTGTTTCCTTAATTCTCTGCTTCTTCACTAACTTCAACTTCTCCTTCACAGCATTTATGAGTAAGGCCAATGATAAAAAACAGAATACCAGCCCTGGCTTTATTTTGCTTTCTGAGGAAGAAAATAAGTCCTTTTTTTACCCATTTAACACAGAAGACCTCAATATCTTTTATCCTAGTTGTTCACGCTTTAATTTTAAAGCATCTGTCATTACTTTGGAAGACTCTCATACATCTCGCACACTCTTCTAAAGCGTACTTTCTCCATGGCATAGTTAGGCAAGTGAGTTCCTATCTCTCCATCCAAACTGACCAACTACGCTTGATGATCCTCCAGCACTAACTTCAGCTTCCCTGTGTATCTAAAATATCAAATTAACACGTTACTTCTGCGAATCTTTACCATTAAAATCTCAACTCCAATTACCTACGACACAAAACATAGGCTTGAAATAGGCATACAAGTGCACTGTGCACAGTTATCTCGCAAAATTTGACCAGAGTTGAAGCATCAGAGGAAACGCATCAATTCATCATGTCTCCCAATTGAGTACATTTTAACTCTGCTCTGAGTAGCCCCTAACACAGTAAACAACCTTCTGCGTGGAGGGCAGCTATTAAGAGTTACAGATTTACTTACTCTTGCCCCATCATTGCCAGCAGTACCTTCAGCACCTTTCTCACCTATACCGCCCTATGGAAAAAAACCATAAACTCGAAGTTATGACACTGAATGCTGAACAGTTCATGCTACTGCACAAATGCAATATTAAGAGATGAGTGATTCTACTTGGCACAACAAAAATACTTACTCTGTCACCCTTTGGACCAGGAGTTCCAGCAATCCCTCTTTCTCCAGGCATACCTTGAAGACCCGGTGGGCCTGGATCACCAGGTGTCCCACTAGGACCTGGGCTTCCCTGAAACGAATGAAGTGCAAGTTATTGTCTATTCATCTGAGAAGTATCTGTGTCTCTAGGCTGCAGAACACGTTGAGCCTGTATCAAAGTCTCTGGGGTAGAGAATTAAGTAATAATTTTCTCTTAAATTTTGAACTTCTTCATGTCCAAATACTTCTCATTTCCCAAAGTGTTCCTCAGGAAATTCAACTGTAACACCATAGTCCTTCCAAAACCATTAGCATGTAATCATACCAGTGCATACTCGTGGTTAGAACAGGCAAAACAAAAAGAAGCTTGAGCTTCTCTCTGCCTTTACCTTGATGCTTCATCAGTTTATTATACAAAGCAGCAGCAGGTAGAAGCAATAGGGGGCAGAGATGTTCTATTTATGCTTAGTTTCTCACTGCTCACGTCTGTGTACAGATCTCACGTAACTAGTGCACAAGGACCAATTAAATCAATTGCAGGTGAAGGAAAGATGTGGAGTTTTCAGCATTTACTTTTAAACACTCAACACTGCCAAGTCTCTTAACGTAAATTGATATAGTTCTTCAAATAGAGCCATTATTAGAGTTTTTTCTTTTGTAGCTTAGAAATGGCTTTGCCTTTGATCTACTGAGAAGTATACACAATAAAAATCACTCTGATGCGCTTCTAAACAATTACACAAGGCATGTCATTGCAGCTTACCTTTGGACCATCAGGACCGTGACCTCCAGCCATACCCTTTTCACCTGGAAGTCCTGATGCACCTGGCTCTCCCCGTTCCCCTGGATTGCCACGTTCTCCCTATGAAACGGATACTTGTTACTTATTTACTAGTCAGGGCACAATTCTGGTAGCAAAAACCCTAAGTACACTATGAGCACAGAAATACCACATAAAAAAAGAGCCTGTGAACTAAATCTACCAGGGCCACTCCAAAAGTAATGCCTCCTATTTCATTACGCTGGCCCACAGCATCAGAGGTGGATGTTGGTGGCATAGTAGTAGAGGCTGAGCCTTCCCACCAGTGCCCTGCTAAATTTTGTTGCCGTGCGGCTGATGGCAGCAGAGGGGCAGTTTGACAGAATGGCACCTGACGTGGAAGCGCGAATGAAGCAAAGGTGTGTCACTGCATTCCTCTGTGTGGAAAAAATGGCACACGTTGGCATTCATTGATGCTTCCTGAATGTTTGTGAAGACCATACAGTGGATGTGGGCGCAACAAGGTGATGGGTGGTGTGTTTCAGCAGCAGCAACGGTAATGTGAACAATAAGCCATGTTCTGGACAGTCATGTACTTTCACAGCATGAAATGAAGAGCATATTAATCTGTGCCAACCAGAGGATTATGACCAGGGAACTGCGCACAGAGCCAAATGTCAGCTTCAGTGCACTGAAACAATGGTGGTAACATTGTAACATCACAAAGTTTGTGTGAGGTTGTTCCCACAAACAGGGTATAGAAAGAATAGCAAGTTGGTCAGGACCTACTGAGCCATTACGAGACCGATGGTGACAGTTTCCTGGATTGCATGATCAACAGATGTTGTGTCACCACTATGAGTCAGAATCAAAACGGCAGTCCTTGGAGTGACCACATGTGAATTCCCCATTGAATAATAAGTTCAAGATGCAGCCCTCAGTGGCTAAAGTGATGCACACTGCCTTTTGCAAGGAAAAGGAATCTCCTTAAGAAAGGAGATTCCTTCAATTTTCTGGAACACTGACAAACCATCAACACTGACCACACCATCATGATGCGGACTAAGCTGAAGGCTGAACTTTCAGAATCAGGTCTGAAAAGACAACAATCAGGCCCCATTCCAGCATGAAGACCATGGAGCCAATCTTGGCTGGGCCGTTCTATCACACCCACTGTACAGCATGGATTTGGTGCCTTCTGACTCCATCTGTTTAAGCCAAGGGAACATGGATGTCATAGGCAACAATTTCCCAGCAACAGTGCCATTATATGGGGAGCACCTCTGCTGGCACAGATTTTTATGAGTACTGCATAAAGACCCTTTTTCATTGCTGGTGAAAAATGAGTAGCTAACGGCGGCGATAATGTTGAAAAATAGTATCCTATAGCTGAGAACTTGCCCTTTCAACTAATGCTGCTTTGCATTTTTATCTATTGTAGTATCCACGGAAATAAATAGGAAGCATTACATTCAGAGCAACCTACACAGGAGAACTGATGAAACAAAAAACAGCTTTATGTTTTTACTGTTAAAGCATCTCATAGAATGTTCCTTGGCAAAATAGTCAGTCTTTTCACAGACTGTAAACCACATAGTTTACGGAGTTACATCTGTTCACTCAGCAGATATTAACACTACTTCATGAGGTACGGAACCATTAGAGGTGGTCAATTTTATACAAAACACATCACCTTTAAATATATCCATGCTTACAATTATTCTACTGGAGGCAAGAAAAACAAAACGTTCATTTTGGGTGTCAAATTTCACATGGTGCATCAACTTTCAACCTCAGAAAACTGTTACAAATACTTCTGAAGGAAAATACTTACCCTGGGGCCCAAAGGACCAACAACTCCAGGATCTCCAGGAACACCCTACACAGAAGAGAGTTCACCATTAGGATGAAAGTATATTCATAACCTTATAGCTGTGAAAACTACGGATAATTATTTTAATTTCCAAAGTAATGTGAAAGTGGATGACAAGCTCTGAATACCACGCGCAGAACAAGAGAAGATTTTCCAAGAACAGTAAGGTAGCTATATTCTAGTAATTACTTTTTCCAAAAGCAGTCCTCATACACAGCTTCTAGACTACATCAGTAAATATTCTGAAATAGAGTGGGAAATTAAAATACAAAGACAAGAAAAGGTAAAGCTACCTCACAAAGTTATTTCTTGAAAAATTATACAGAGATTACCTGATCACCTGGCTTTCCTCCTTCACCTGGAGGACCTGGCGGCCCAGGTAATCCCTGTAAAAAATAGGTAAAAATAAAATATTTTAATAAAGTATGAAAAGTTCAAGTCAGACTTAGGACACTGTATACAGTACAAGACTATGCCCTCAGAAATCCCGAAGCAAAATAGTTACATGAACATTGCATACAAGTGTTTTCCTACTCCAAAATAGCAGTCCTTCTTCAACATTTGTCAGACATATGCATGTCAGCTCTAAAAATAATGTTATCTATACATAGACTGACTTAATTAATACTTCATTATCAAAACAATCCTTTTGTTCCACATTTGGAACATTTTTGGAAAATCTGGAAGATGAACTGAAAAACAGGGCAGGTTTTCTCAGTGGATACAGAAATGCCACTTAAGCCTTTTCCAGTTAAGTGTACTGTACAGCTGATATGAAAGCTATCATTAATTATTCCACATATTATTGCCATCAATTCTCACGCTTTTCTTAAACATCACTTGATTGTATTCCTAACCTAATTTGATTAAGAGATGGCTGTTTAGTTTTCCTCTTGCAAAAATTAATGCACATACCTGAAACCCTGTAGGACCTGGAGAGCCTTGTTCTCCTCTTTCTCCTGCCAGACCCTGCACAAAGGAAAGTAATAAGTGCACATCAGAGGAACAGTAGAGGAATTTTCCTTCTCCATGAATATGCATTTCTTCAGTTACGTATTTGTTTATTGTACATTTTCACTTACACCAGACCAAATATATCCTATCTAAAATAAGGAGATATCTTGTACATTTAAGATTCTCACTCACCATTCTTTACTAATGGCAAGACACTCGGTTCCAATAAAACCAAGGAAGCTAGGAAAATGAACTATGAAAAAAAATTGTCCTTTGCACTTTTTTTATTTTATAATTGCCATAATGGAAATCGTGCTACCGATAGATAAGTGTTTTAATAAAAAATTACCCAATTTCAAGGATTTCTTTTAGTGTTATTGTAATTCTTGTTTGGAATCAACAACTGGCATAAAGACAAAAAAAGCATGAGGGCAGAAAGATCAATGAAGGAACGGAGGAACAGGAAGGTAAGCAAATAGTGTTGAAAAAGTTGACTTACTGGTGGGCCAACAGGGCCAGAAGGACCAACTTCACCGTCTTTGCCAGGAGCTCCCTAAAAAAAATAATAAATAAATTAAAAAAAAAAAAAAAAAAGACACTGAAAAAGCTTTGTACAGTGAGCAAACATAACAGAAACGTATACTTTCTGTAATTACTGAAAATGTTAACAGTCACACTCACTCTTTGTCCTGGAACACCTGCATTTCCTGCTTCTCCCGGTTTACCAGGATCACCCTAATTAACGGGAAGAGAAATGACTATTTTTACATCTTGTTCTCAGCCATTAACATGTACGGAAATGTTTAAAGTGAAGCAGATCTTGGGTACCAAGTGTCATACTCACACTACCACCCTTTGGCCCAGAAAGGCCCATACTGCCTGGCTGACCTCTGATTCCTATTGAACCTGCAGGACCAGGACGTCCATCTTCTCCAGGGCCACCCTACAGAGAAAAAGCATTTTCTGCATTAGACTAAAAAAAAATTACTTACTTATGTGAGCCTATTAACCTCTGGAAAATGACTACCAGCACTACTAGAGCAAAACAGCTCTAACTGAATTTGAGAACAACCTTGAAGTGGCTAGATATTCACATCTATTACCTCAACAAAATAACTGTCTTAAATGAAATTAAAATATAGCATATGTATTGTGTCATCGCTCAGTAACCGAACTCACACTGTTCCTGAAGTGTCACAGAGGAAAAAGTTCAGCAACAAAAATAAACGGCTTTCCAATATAATACAAATAATCCTTCCTAAAAAGGGCTTTTGGTGCTGGAATTTTTCACTTCTAAGTCGATGAATATAACAAGTAGTACTTGGTTTTAAGCACACAGAATAATACTAGCCTTATTTTGTTCTACAGTTATCAAAGTGTATCTGAAACAGAGCTACAGCCAGACAGCTGGAGCTCAACAAATACGATCTGTTTATTAACATTGAGCCATCACGTAGAAGCGTTTTATTGTTCCCAAAAAAGAGGCACTTAGAAAATACTGCAGCAGCTGCTAAACAGACAAAATTATAGGAATATTAATTGCACTACATCTCAAGTTAGAAACCCAAGAATAGAGAAGGCAAACTTCCAGAAATCAAGAAAAATGGGGTTAATAGATGTAATTTCAATGAGTTGGGATCTCCAAACAACTGTGGCATCAGCTGAAATGACATACTGTCACTTACCAAGGGGCCAAGTTTTCCTTCAGGCCCTTGAACGCCTGGGTTTCCAGTCAAACCCTAAAAATGGGAATAACATTGCTGTTAAATTGTGCATATAATTCTGTTAAAATATAAGAGAAATACAAGGAAAATGCAAATAAACTGAGAAGATATGTTCAGTTACTACCATGATAAAAACACCAAGATATTCTTCACACAATTTTCTTCTCTGTGTCCAAGGTCCTCATCCTTTACATCTTCATCCCTCACCATCTTTGATCTTCCCTTTCCTATTCCCCCTTTTGCTGCTTTTACACCTCTCAAACTACCCACACGGTCACATTCTTCAGTTGCATTAGCCAGTCTGTAATTAAGGTATCTTCTTCTTTCAAATACAAATGGAACTTGTGCCTTCCAACATCAGCAGAAGAATAAAAAGAAGACAGGTATTCTGGGCTTTGGCTTTTAAGTTGTCCCACTGAAACGGGTCCATCCTTGTAACAGCAGCTACTGAATTTTGTCAAGTGTACTCTCACCTTTTGAAAATGACATAAGACATGGTTTATAATGTACTGTTATTAGTTACTTACTCTTGCACCTGGGAGTCCAGGCTCACCAGGACGCCCAGGATCTCCTTGCCCTCCTTTAGGACCAGAAGAACCTGCCGGACCACGCTCTCCTTGGGCACCCTACAGAGATATCAATAAGCTATTAGTTAACACATAGAATAGACACGGTGAAAAAGCTAAATAAAATCGATATCTTCAATTTAGGACATAGTTTTTTGTGAACAGAGTTCCAAAACATCAATACTTCTCTAATTACTGCTGCTTTCCAAATTAATATTAAAAACTGTCTCTTCCATAAAGCAATCTTATGCGAGGACATTATAATTCCTGTGTTTTTACCAAAAAGTCAAGTATTATGAGAAACACTAGAAAAGCGTATAGTGAGCCACTACCCTACAAGTGTTGTAGCACTTCAGAAAGCCAAAGACAGGTAAACTGATCTGTTCAAGAGACAAGACAGAATATGAAGAAACACCAAAAAAAGGCAATTTTTCAAGTAGCCCCATATTACAGAACTATGTCTATAGCAATACAGTACTACAAACAGGTCAGTTCTTACGAGCTTGAGGGACCATTAACTCAGGCGCATAAAATAAAAGCTGAACATCACAGGAATTCAAAGTGATTTCTCTCCATAAAATTTAATCTGAAAAACTTCCTACAGCTTTCTGACATTTTTCAATTCCTTTTCAGTCTACTTCTGGTGATTTTAAGGATCTGCCCATTTGTCCAGAAGCATAGGTTTTAATTGAACACTTTCTCTATATAGATGCATTTATGAAAACACTTATTTCACTTACCTTTGGTCCAGGCAAGCCATCAGAACCTGGAAAACCACGGTTCCCAGGAGCACCCTGGGAAAAAAAATCACAGATACAAAATTATTGTCAATATATTTTTTCAGCATAACACTGTAAATAAGCTATTTGACTTCTAGATTGGGGATTCAATTTATTTCCTTGCAATTTTCTTCAGTAGTATAAATTTGGGATTTTCTTGTCCACTTGGAGACATGAAAATATCAGTGTTTTACTCATGCATGCTGAACAGCATGATTCAATAAATGATGACCATTTGTACAGAACATAAGTACAAAATCCGCAGATTAGCTCATCGTCTCTCCAACATTTGTTACCATGTTATTCTGTGCACTGAATTCAGAAATTAAAGTATCCACCGCAGAAGTAATGCACAGTATCACCCATCTCTCTCCCCATAAAATAATAATCAGAAGATCAATTCAAAAAATATCATGCCACATTTTTAGATCCTGAGCTTCAGAGTATAATTTTCAAAAAGATTACGGTCTATCAGAGAAAACAGCACCCTGAAGTCACTAATCTGGAACAGAGTCAAGTGGTATACCAATATTTGTTACTGTTAGGAAAATAAAGTCTGATCGTACCCACAATCACACAATCAAAGCATAAGAAAATACGTGGTTAGGCCACGACGAGAAGTTTTCAACTTGCCAGTACATCTCTCACAAGACATTATTCTTCTGGATTGCTTACCCTCTCTCCAACAGGACCTGGTGGACCCACTGACCCTGGATCACCTCGAGGGCCTCTTTTCCCTTCTTCACCTATGGGGCCGATGGGACCCTGGGGACCTTGTGGGCCCTATTGAAAGTTAAATTTTGTAAAAATTTCTTGTTAAGCTTACCACTCCTCAAGCATATTGAAACAGACTGTCTTTTAAATATCACGGACATTTTTCTAAATGAAGGACGAAAGAAAACACACTTAGGTTTTGAATCAGTTAAAAAACACAGCCCTTCAGAATCAGCTTTTGTCTTTTTCTGTATTAATAAAAAAATACCTCAGTAAGAGGGGCAATATGAATAAACTCCAACTCTATAGTTTGACCCTATGGTGGTTACTAAAAACACCTGCTTGCTCAGACACCGCTACATAATTTTATTCATCATCACAAAATGAACAAACAACCAAGAACTGAAATTCAACAAGAATCTTGAAGAAATTTCCAAAGAAACGAGAAGCCAGTCAATGGTAACAAGACTGTTATTTTATCCGCATGATTTTGACAGTTTTTATGCGATCGCTTAAATTACTGAAAAATTAAAGATAAACAAGCCAAACTGAGCCCAACTCTGTAGAATTACCCTTTTTCTCCCCTGAAATTCGTAAGTTAAGGCATGAAAACATTTCCAAAGAATACTTCTCAAATATTAGCTGTAGGGTAAGCAGCTATTTATGCCATACAACCATATAAGCATTTCTATTACTTAAATGTTTCTATCTATATATACAGACCTGTTTAGGATGTATTAAAAGTATAGTTTAAAACAGATTTTATTCTTATGATTAGCACACAGATCTGAGTGATTTTAAATGCCTAGAAACATATGGGATCCATTTCTCTTGGTATGAAGAAATCGGAATGAAGTAATTCTGAGTGCTGTAGAAACCTGAGTAAAGGCACTAATTGGTTTCTGAGTTCTTTCAGGCTTATAAGGCCTATATAGGATAGGTGATTTATATCATCAAAGGAACTCTTTTGCTATTCATTCTGTGTACTGTCCAGCTAAGTTCACTGTGGCTTGTCTTCCATAATAATTATTACTTGACAAACATAAGTAATAATGTAATAAACAAAACAGAAGTAGTAATGAAAAATAACATCAGAATAGTCGAAAAATTTTTAAGCCTATTCAAAATACACATACAACATCTGTGACTCCTTTTCATCTTACAAATCACATGGAGACTTACCGGTTCACCTTTGGGTCCTGCTTCTCCCTTGAAACCTGGAACGCCAGGATCTCCCTGAAAACAAACACGCAATTAATACATACAAAGTTAAAACCATGTAAGTCATTCATTCATTTCGGATTATGCTATGAAATAGAAGTAGACACTCTTCTTTCTTAGACCACTAAGAAAGCAATAAAATTATTCCAAACTTACAGAACATTGACAAGATCTCATTCTCAGCACACTCATTACCATGCTGCTAAGTTAAAGGCACTTCACCACTAAAAGCAGCGTTTCAGTTTCATAGAGTAACACATTTGATAGATATCATAATTTTCACAGAAAATACATCATTACCGGCTGCCCTCGAATACCAGGCGGGCCTGTACTGCCTTGTGGTCCTGGGGAACCAGATGGACCTAATAAGCCAGGGGGGCCCCCAGTGCCCGGAGATCCCTACAAACAGAAATAGCAGTAAGGAAAAATTGAAATACTAATAAGGAAATAAATCCACTTACACAGTTTCTTCAACAGGTGATATGTTTACTTACAGTTGGGCCTTTGGCACCTGGAGAGCCATCTGTCCCTTCCGTACCCTAGAAATGACATCCCAATCATTAAAATTAATTTTATTGAGGAGGATATCGACAACAAAAGCAGAAGATAGTTATTTGATAACTTTAACGGAGCAGACAATAAAGGCTATTGAGTAAATACATTAACCTAAGATCTACTCATGCAATATGAGTAACAAAGGGTACAAATTAAGATCTTAAAGACTGAAAATCACACTAAGTTTTTAAAGTATCCATAGGATTGAGACTGTATCGTACTGCACAACTTCCAGTTTTCTAAGTTGCTTTAATTAAATAACAGAAAGCAGTTATGAAAAAAAAAAAAAAAAAAGCCAAACACAAAAAGAAAACAACACAACCCCAAAACAAAAAACAGAAAATAGATGAATGACGCCTTTCCTTCTCTGGAAAAAAGTACCTTGGGCAAAACTTACCGTCTACCAAGTAGGATGTTAAAATCCCCAGTAAACAGGCAATGTGCACATACTGAGCAGAGAGGAATTCCAAATAATGTACTTACAGGAAGACCTTGTGATCCAGCTGGGCCTTGTGGACCTGTTTCACCTCTTTGTCCTTGAGGGCCTTCAGGACCACGAGGACCGGTTGGACCTGCTTCTCCCTAAGATTTCACAGAAGAAAACTGGAGATTACCTTCTGCTAAGAAGTAAAACTTCAAACTAATGCAGGAGTAATACTGAGCCCATAAGAGAAAAACAATTCAGATCTTGATATACCTTATTATCCTTAAAATATACATTCACTTACCCAATTCTACTTCTCTGTGCACAGTGACTACAAAAAGAATTCCCCCTCAATGTATATAAGAAAACTTTCCACAGAGGAGGAAACCACTCCATCCTGTGGCCTAAATCACACTAAAGATTTCAGAGAGATCTCTGTCTAAAATCCTGGTCCATACCTGTAATTTAACAGTTTTATTTTGCTTAGTTAGCAGATAAAGATCAGGATTCAGGAGTTACAAAACACTTAGGTGGGGTTTTTTTTGCACAGCACAGATGGACTTGCTGTTGCAGCACTACAGCTTATATTAAACAAAGTATCTTCATAGAAAGATATAGGTGATACAAAGATAGATGTAATAGTCCAGTAGTTGCATGTCACGCTGGTCAGAGAAGAACAGAACAAATAGATTATTAGTCCCCATAAAGCCTTGTAAGCGTGGAACAAATACTCCAACAAAATAATTCCTCCTGGGAATCTATTTAGAATTCTATTGTTACAAAGGAAATTTGCTTTTTGGAATTGATGGCCATTAGTATTACATTTTCAGAAATGAAGCCTACATCTTCAACACGCGGTCTGATCAGTTTTTATAAGTTCATAGCAGCTATTCCAATTTAATTAATCTAATCTTCAAGCTTGAAGATAGGTCCTCTTTTTCAAAATGTTTTCATCGATTCTTCACATAGAAGTTCCCCCAAATATTTATTTTGATATTTAGCACAGGATAGACATGCAGTAAAAAGCACTATCATTTAATTATATACATTATCTTAACACTCCTATTCAGACTCCTTTCCAAAAGACTACTTCATGCATGTTGTCAGCTTCCCAGCAACACAAAACATCTGCTGAACTTGGCTCCCTGGCAAACTGAAAAAAAATTCTTTCTGATACATTTTTCATGTCATGTTTAAGGATTGAAAAAGAACAAGGGGAAGCAGCCAGGCAGGGAGCAAGTGCAAGAAATACAAAGAGGTTGTATGAGTTGTCTTTCGTATCTTCTTGGCAGACATCTTCTCAAGGCAAGGAAAAAAAATAAATAACGGAGAGGCTTCTTGAAAAACAAGAGAAGAAAATCCCACAAAGACAGTACTGCAGCTCATACAAGTTTTCCTCACCAGCCCAATCACACAGAACCACGAAAGCATGAAATTATTGTTTGTCTTACTGTAGAGTTGCAATGTATCTCTATTGGGGTTTCAGGTATTTTCTTTGGAGTTGACCTAGACCTGTAAAAGTATTATTGGCCAAAACTGGTCATCAGAAGATGCTGCTCCCATGCTCTCTTGGACTAATGGTTACAACTCAACTTCCAGACTATACAGTGTTATTCTTTGAATAAACTGGACAAGATTTTGGCTCACTGGATAAAAGAATAATTCCTTATTGCAAGCAAAAGTGAAAGCAAGAAAAAATAACCTGTGGTAATTTCTATTACTTTATTTGGTTTCTAACTTCTTTCTCAAGGCCATGACAAAGATTGATGTTACAGCCACTCTTAGGGACCTGTACACAGGTTGGTGTGAAAAGACTCCAAGATGAATTTGTTGTTAAGCACACTACAAGGGAATTTTAATTATTTTTACCTTCATTCCAGGAGCGCCTGGAAAACCTGGAGAACCAGTTATGCCGAGGGGACCCTATAAAAGATGTTCATACAAAGATATAATTCCACTCTTCAAGTCACACAGATTAGTATCTAAACATTGGGTAAATAAGACTCTAGGATTAAGTATAGATTTAGTCACAAAACATGTTCTAAAAAGAAAAAAAAATTTCCTGAGTGATATGTGTGTTCTCTGAAATAATGGTATGGTGTTTTAAAATGTATTTAATGAATTATGAGCAAACTCACAGCTCTTGATTCAGCTAATGATGTGCAAATTGCACAGCTCATAATTACTACAATGATCTTTCAATTTTAGCTTTTAATAAAGCCTTACTTCCTCTTTCTACATTCACGTTACTGTGGTATACAAAGGAAAAGGTAAGCGTTAAGCAATCAAATTTTTCCTACTGAAAGTAACAGAGTTTCAATTATTTAATAAAGAAAAAAAAAAAAGAAATACAAGTTACTTCTCCATCATAACGTAACAAATCATAAGTTTGCTGCTTGACAAGACATTTGAGTTGACCAATATGAAAAGCAAAAATATAAGAAAAAATTTAATACTGTGCAACTACATAGTCATCCCTTCCTACACTTCTCTCTCATTGAGATTTCCAAATTCACAACCAAATTCTTGCCAGAGTTACAATGCAGACTTCCTATCAGGTTTCTGAAGTTATACAGAGACATACAGCAGGAACAGCCCATTGCTTAGATATTTGTCCCGAGATAAACAAATGACTCTGGAAAAGGAAGAGAAGGAAAGGCTGGATTTCATGGCACACCATGAAATGTATTTCTTTGCAGAGGTGCATCTTCAGCTCCACCAAGCAGCATAGTTCTTTCTAAATAGTTTTATACCTCAAGAAAGTCAATGCAATACCTAAGAATGTCTGACAGCTTGAGCAGACAGATTATTATGTGGCTACACTATTTCTAGATCTAGAGTCAAATTCTGGATGCACTGTACCACAGAGCATTGGCTCACTCTTACATGGCTCCTATGTTTGGGCATGGATGCAAACAGCTGGACTTGCCTGGCAGACTGTCCAAAGTCACAGGAAAGCAAACTTCAAGTGTATGTACTTTAATATACATGCATATTAAGATGCAAAACTTGTTAAACAGAAAGACTTCCAACTAAGGACCTCACAGTAAATTTATAAATTGTTTTCACTTCCACAATACCTCTTTTGCTGAACAAGATATTCAACAGAAGACTACTTCTACTGTATTATAAACTCTCTGAGTGGTGACACACAGTGGTTACACATATTCACTACAATGCTGGGTTCCCAAATGATTCCTCTTCCTTTTCCTGATTATTTTTTTTTGCAAACTGACAAGCTCTGCGAAAAAAAAAAAGTTCTATGTAATGAAGTTTTGCTGACAAACTCAAGAACAATTTGTCCCAGTGAGTATTAATTACAGACATTTCTGCCATGACCTCACACTGGATTTCTATAGAATTATGTAATATCTCCAAAGTATAATTTAGAAAACATATGTCCCAGTTAACTGGATCACAAATAGACATAGGCCACATCTCCCTCAGAATTCAAGAATTCCAGAATTAGGGTAGATCACTGACTCAAATAACAATGCTTTTCATTAACTCTTCCTCCAATTAGAAAGATATGTTCTAAGAATCACTGTCTCCCTTGTGACTATGCATGAGAATTTGCCAAAGGAGTCTGCCAAACAATTGTCATGTCCAGTGAAGCTGAATTCATGCTTTACGCCAAACAAAAATTTCAGCCTTCATGTAGAATTTTTACAGTTTGAGAACTAGCCTTTTTCATAGAATCATAGAATCACCAAGGTTGGAAAAGACCTAAAAGATCACCCAGTCCAACCGTTCACCTATTCCCAACAGCTCCTACTAAACCATGTCCCTCAACACAACATCCAGTCTTTCCTTGAACACCCCCAGGCTCGGTGACTCCACCACCTCCCTGGGCATCCGTTCCAGTGCCTGACCACCCTTTCTGAAAAGTAATACTTCCTCATGTCCAGCCTGAATCTCCCCTGCCGTAGCTTGAAGCCATTCCCCCTGGTTCTATCACTGATGACACGAGAGAAGAGGCCAACCCCCAGCTCACTACAACCTCCCTTCAGGAAGTTATAGAGAGCAATGAGGTCTCCCCTGAGCCTCCTCTTCTCCAGGCTGAACATTCCCAGCTCCTTCAGCCTCTCCTCATTTTTAACCTTTATATTTTGATTTCAGTGCTGAAAATTTTTTCACTGTTTTGAAGTTTCTTCAATTAACTTACCCTTCTTCCATGATACATTAGCTGCGTTTATTAGACAATAATCGTTCTCTAGCTTCTATTACAGTTAATTATTTTTAATGAATTTTGTTATAAAATTGCTTGGTCATTAAGACGACACATGTAAATAAATATTTCTCAGGCTCATATTATTCCAAGACTATGGAAGCTTCTAAGTAAAGAAATAAACTGTGGGCAGATATGTTTGGAGATCAGTTTCTTTTTCTTTTTTTTTTTTTTTGGCTGAAATTATTGCCCTTCAATATGCTCACATCCACAGTTTGCACCGCCACAACCATCAGCAACTCAGCTGAAATTATATGAGACAGCCCGCCATTGTGCTTATTAAGCTTTTTCAGTGAGGAACCTTTTATCAATTTGAAGACATTCATACGCATGCTGCTGGTTCTGCAGTTCAGTATGTGTGTGTTAATAATTAAAAGCCTGGCTTTTGTATATTTTATAACAGAGCAACAGCAAGTACCAAATTCTGCTATTGGGGAGTATTTCCACTTGCTGAGTAAAATCTCATTTGTCAACTTCGCATATAGAGGAAGAATATATGCAATCATAAACTGCTTTACATTACGTATTATTTAAGGCAATTATCACCCTAAAACATGGATCCTACTTTAAAAAAGCAGCAAAACACCATCTGTCCATGGAAAATGCTATCCTAGTCCTCTGCAAATTAAAACCTTTAAATTAAGTAAAATATTTTGCATCGTTTTCAGAAAACATCAGTAAAACCAAGATCAGTAACTTCCTGGTCCAGAATCAGGAATCAATTACGGCTCCAACAATGGCCAGCAGTTGTTTGTGTTTCTCTTGATGATACCAAAGGGTAAGTGGTAAATACGGGATGAAATAAATCAAGATTAAGAAAGCAACTTACCATTGGCCCCGGCTTCCCAGGCATGCCATGCTGACCACGTCCACCCTACGTATGAAAATGGACAAGACAGAAAGTCTGGAGGAACTCTTTTTTTTATATATATCATTTGTGATAATGACCACAGAGACTACAGTGTTCAAATACATGCTGGATTACAGACCCCTCCAAACACTGATGTGTAACGTTTTGGGAAGAAAATAAGCTTCCTTCATGGAAATAGATTTCTCTACTTCCGAGAGGCCAAAATTCTGACAGCGTCACTGTATGGTGCAGTAACATAAACAAAACAAGAGAAGGAAATTTCTACTCAAATATGATTTCATACAAGGGCAAATCCCTGTTTTTGTTTTCTGCTTCAGCATTTTTTGTTGAAAATAGACTTTCCAGAGAATTTTCACAAAAACAAAGGAGAAATTCTTGAATCACAGGAAAAAAGAAATACCGTTATGAGGGTATCTGTCCTACTGAAAAGTTCTAGCATGAGAAATTACAATGCTAGCATACAGGTGGCATTTTCCTCTTCAACTTGACTTCTGAAATACACTTTAAAGTTCTCTCTCCACAAAACTCTACTCAGGCTGTAACTTTAAGCTACAGCAGAACTCACCACTGAAGTGACCAGCAGTCACACAAAAACTTCTGGGCTCACAGCTTTAAATTTAAATTAAAACAACATAGGAATTACTAGGAGACAAACCAAGACCCTACTTACAGGAGCACCCTGTGGTCCAATTCGACCTCTTTCTCCTGGCATTCCTCTAGGTCCCTTGAAGAGAGAATAAGAAATGCAATGCTCGAGAACAGAACAACAAAAAGTAGAAAACACGGTTTACCTAATTTTTCCTCAAAGCAGAAGAGACCCTTTCTTTTTTTTCCTCCTATCTGTTTTTTTCTTTTTACTTTTTCTTCAAAAATTCATGACTTTCCCTTAGTTTCAGAGATCCTTTGCATTATACTGCTCTTCAGGAATTTTCTGTTCAGTCTTCTTTATTTGTTTTTAACGAGAACATGATTAGCTTTAGTGAGACTACAAGCACAAAAAGGACAGCTGATTTGAACAATCGTTACAGAAAATAAGGTTGATTTTGGTTTCTTCGTTCAGGCGTATTTTATATTGCTCTATGACAGGAAAGAAATAGGAACTTAGACAAATCCTTGCAGCTTCACAGGCTTGCCTAGCAGAAATGTAATGGACTATAATTTCTCTTCTCCTGCTCCAACAGTATTTCTAGTTCTAAAATCATCAGAATAAATTCAGTACGTTCTTACCAGGGTCAATGATGAAATCCCACCTACTGTGGCTCATTCACAAACAAGGTTCCCCTTCAGGGATATTACATTATGTACGACACGATAGTGTGCTTTGAAGAGATGTCATTACCTGATACTGTGCACGTGTTTTATGTCTACAAGCACTGCTGAAAGTGAACTTTTGAAATGCTATACTGCTTACAGTTCTCCATAAACACATCTGAATGAAAGCTATGCTGAAAAAAAGCTTCTCCTTTCTATGCCACAAAGGCACATCCTCACCATAATATCAAAAAACCTTTCTCGGTGGTTTTCTTAGCTCATACGTTTGTGATCTAAATTATTCCATCTCAGATTAATCTAATTCAAATGAAGCATTAACATGGAAAAAAAAACTATCACTACCCCAAATGTCTCAGTTTATATGAGTAGGCAAACAATTACAAAACCTACACGAAATTTTCTGTTGAATCTATTATTTGTACATCCATGAACTGCCAAGAAAAACATCTTACAAGGTACTAGCACTACTTATAGTACAGTGGAAAACAAAGCATTAGCAAGGAGAAAGTTCAGCTTCAAGGCATCAAGTATAGATTTCACAAGCATAAAATTCCTACACATACTATTGGCAATATGTAACAGTGCGTATACATGTAATACTCACTAGAGGACCTGTTGCACCCATGGCACCTGTTGGTCCAGATTCTCCCTAGAAACAGAAATGAGATGGTACAGTTAGAGAATACAGGTTAAAGGAAAAAAGAACTACTTATTTCAACCTCTTCCTCTGCACTCATGTACGGCCTAAGAAGATGATTTGAACAGTCACCTGCATGCACCACACATGTACCAAAGGCATTGTTTTACCCTGACATCAGGTGTTCCCTGGTTGACAAGGAGAAAAAGCAACAGAAAACAATAGCCAGCGGGATTCACAGGCAAGAAATTGTTGTATTTTCCCCCTGTTGTCCTAGCTGACAGCCAACTATTGCGCTGTTTCTACCAAATCCAATATTTCTGCTGTTCTTGTTTCTACAATGTTAGTCTTAGCAAAGATACCTCATCTTAGACAAACTTCCTTTACTTCTAATTTCACATTTATATAAACATTTTTGGAAGACATTCTTCATTCACTGCATTTGTAATCTGAAGGAATAGATCTATTCCACCTGTGATTATCACCTTCAGCAAGCCAAAAATGTTTTAGCATCAGCACTAATCAAGGTGTAAAAATCTGAAAATAGGTTTTCTATGCTTCATTAAAATAACTTTTAATCCATCTTGAAAGCACTGACAGCAGCTGACTATCCTGCTTTGAGCTGAAATGTAGTGGTGCTACAGAACCAGAGAATATCCCAAACAGAAATTGTTAGCTGAAAAAAATTTGCGTTGATAGAATGTTTTCTTTCCCCTTCAACACCTGTTTCCTTTAAGCCAATCCTCTTTAAACCTAGCAAGGTAAATTAAGAGAAGAAAATTAGACCTGAACTGCACATTGCTTTATTTTCTTATATATATTATATATATGTAATTTTACACAAAATTTTAGAAAATTGTTTTTACTCTCTGTTCCAAGACACTCATTTGATCTGTGGTTATCTAAGGTAATTCATAAAGCAGTAACACAATGATCCCTCAACCAGCTCACACAAAACCAACATGGACCATAAACTGGCCAAGTAGCAATGCGTACGGACACTTTGCTAACAGAATTCAACACCTTCAACATTACACAGGTGTCACAGACAGGCAACAGACTCACCTCATGACACCCCAAGTGAAACTGCAACCAACACAAACTCAAATGCTTTTTTTTTTTTTTTGTATAAAGCCCAACTATGTAATTTCATAAGAGTTAATAATGATTGAGCACAAAGTAAAAATGGACAAGTCCACACAGCATCCCCAGAAAAAAAAAAAAAACATTAACTGCATGCAAACAGCACCAACAAAAGTGGGTACAAAGCTTTATTCTATCGTCTACTGACTTTCATTAGCTTGACTTTACATAAAACTTGTTTGAAGTTTTAACTCCTTGGGCCACAAAAATACCTTTGCTCCAGCTGCTCCAATTTCACCTTTTGGACCGTCGAGACCTTTCAATCCCTGTAAGAGTTACGAAAATCTGGTGATATTACATTTATATACATACACACTTATACGCACAGCATTTCTACCATTATTGTTAAAATAATTCAATGCCAGAACCTTAAGAATGGACTCCAATTGGCAAGAGCAAGAAAGGGGGAAAAAAACAGAAGGAAAAAATTATGAAAAAAGTTTCTAAACATTTCCTAAATGGAAATTGTTTGTACAAGGTACATTTCCTTGAGTTTACTTTCCTTAAAAAAAAAATTAAAAAAAATCCGAGAACAACAAGGAGTAGACTCTGAGCAATAGGAAACCTATTTATTTCTCCCTGGAGTAAAGTTCTGGCCAGAAAACTTGCTACTTTGTAATCACTCCATCTTGCAAACACATCCACCCCTCAGGTTCCCCACCCTAAGGAAAGACTTGCCAATGGAGTGAAAGAACTGTCAGCTTTGTGCCTCCTGAAGCTTGGCAGGGCTCATGCAAGCTCCATCCAGATTCCCAGAACATATGAAAGTAAAGAGAAGAAATTAGAAAAGAATACAACTGAGGTCAGCTTAATGGGGAATAGCACTGATTTTCTACAAGGCCCTCTCTCTCTCTCTAATGGCAGTGGTTCTGCTATTATTGGCAGGACTAACAGTGTAGTCAAATTCATCACAAATACAAAACCAGCTGAGTGTCTTAACGTTGAAAGTGTCTTGAAACATCACCAGTAAAGAGAGGACAGACCATGTTTCTTACCCTGTGACCCTTGAGACCTGGAAGACCTGGAGCACCAGGAAAACCTCGAGGCCCCTAAGAAGAGAAAAGGAAAAAGAAAAAAAAAAAAAAAAAAAAAAACACACCAAGTAAAACACTACAGATTTCTGCAGATAAAACTAGTAACAACATTGTAAACAGGGAAGAGGGTAGTTTTAATTAGTAATAATGTTCCTGAAACTCCTTCACCACAGTGACATGATTCAGCATGGTACAGCATTTAAGGGGGGTCACAGACAAAACAAGGTAACATCCTATGAAGCCAGAGAGTCCCAACATTATACACATTTTCACTGATACTGACACTCTTCCAGGATTTTACTAGAGGCTTTAAGCACAGATGACGTTCAACTGCATGCACTATTCTAAAAGCATACAAAGATGATTTTATTAAGTAAAAAATAAAACAGCCTAAACTGAACAGAATGCTTCATAGGCTACATTAGCATGAAGCTTACAAAATATTATCTTTGATCCATAAAATTTTGAAGAAAGGCTTAGGAGACAATGCTGCCTCACTAAAAGATAATTTCTCTCTTGAAGAGATCGTATCTCTCAGCACTAACAAAATTAACTGGCAAAAACTGAATGCTTGAGAGAAAAGGAGGCAGTTTAAGAGATGATGTGTATCAGGCAGCTTCTTGGATTTACCTGTCTCCTTTTCAGCCACGCTACAGTTTCCTTCCAGGTATAGAAATGTGACTAATACAGGTCAAATATAACATTATCACGTTATATGTGATGGCAAAATGGTTTATCAGACATAACTGCTTTCTTTTATTTCTAGAGTGAACCACGATGAGCATTCTCTGCAGCACAAGTACCTATTACTTGGAAATACTTTAGTCATGTGTACACACTTGTGTACACACCATCACTTCTTCCCCTGCCTCAGACTTGAAAGGTGAACACTGCCACCTTAACCTGACATCACTTTATACTACAGTATGCATGATTACAAATGACAATGTGAGATACTGGGAACTGTACAACTGGCAGGCACTGCCATCTGCTTCATGCATATTTCATACAGGAAATGACTCTCAGATTAAATGAGGGGACTGCTGAACCACCCGTTTGTTTCTTAGCTATTACACTGATCTGAATTGTTAGAGTTAGGTGATACAAACACTGCAGAAGCTGAATGAGTAAGCTCTGCACTTATCGAAAACAGATACTGATGACATAATTATGGCTATTTGCTAAAATGCAAATAATTATGCTCTTACTGGAGATCCTGGAAATCCGGGCTCACCAGACTGTCCTGGTCTACCAGGTTCGCCCTAAGAAGAAAAAGAACATCAACAAAACAACAAAAGATACATAAAAACAGCAAATAAGAAAATGCAGTTTTCTCACCTCGATCTCCCATCCAAACAAATACAAAGCCTGTTTTACAGTAACATTTTCAGTAACATAAAACAACTGCACACACGACTAACAGCGTGCATTGCATGCACTAGCTTAAAAGGCATTGTAACAGAGAATTGCAGAAACTGAAGATTGAGTCTAAAGTGCCAGGTGGTGCTGCAAGGTGGTGGTGTGCTGGGAATTTAGAACCAGGCAGCCTTTGGCAGTCAAATCATTTTGATTGTCCTTAGGAACAGAAATCTAAAACGATTTGCATTACAGCTTGTTACTTCTCCTTCCGTTTGAATTCTGTTGTAAAATGAGTACAATCCACCATTGATGGTTTTCTCCACAAAGCAATATTTTAAAGACTGAAAATCTACTAGATAATCAAATATTCCTTATACATATCAGGTAGGTCACATACATCCAGGACATCAGACTGCAGAAATATGAAAAGTAGTTTCTGGACAGAGAGATGGTAAAAACACATCACAGATGCAATTCATGAAACCCACACAGACATTGGAAATGGAGAAAGTTCCTAAAGTAGTATTGATATTTAATTTCAGTGCATTGAGAATAAACTGTTTTCACAGATTCTTATACCATTTGGTTCAGTTTAACAGGAAAGCAACCATTCCCATGGTAATTTCTATACTGAAGCATCTGGCATCTCCAGCTTTCAATTCACTTTACAGTTACAGTTCACAACTCCAATGAATTTGACGTGCTTTGCAAACAAAGAATGTACATCTAATGGAAAATCCCCAGCTTACTGTTGTGCAGTATGTATACATTTATTCATATGCATGTATTTTACATGAAATATGTGTAAATAATCATAAAATCAATTATGGGTATAATAAATTATTTAGTTAAGTTTTCTAATAGTAAAATTGTACTGTTCATATCCAGATGCATGTTATTGTTACAGTTCTTCTAGCTCATCATGTCACTCCAAGGAGAGCAGGGGCTGCAATTTGCCCCCTGATTTCAAGAAAGACAACTTACTGAAGAACTGGCTGAGGAAAGAAATAATAAGGGCTTAAACTTTGGGTATCATGGTAACGTGTAGTGAGAAGAAAGGTAGGTTCTGAACAGAAAAACATTGCTAGAGACTATTGTTATGACACTGCGATAGTGGGAAGTATGATTACAAAAAGAAATAGAAAACACGTAGCTGCAACAGACACATCTGCTCGTTAGTCATTCTCTAAAAGAAGCCAATATTTGTTTTATTTGAAATAAAACAAAATACGAACAGTAACAAACTTACATCTTCACCAGGTTTGCCTGGAGGCCCTTCCGGTCCACGAGAACCAACTGGACCCTAAGGAATAAGTAGATTTGATGAGAAGTAAATCTAGTCACTAAAATAGCTATTTGCTCTATTTGAATGCCTTGTTTCACAAAAAAACAGGTATAGAAAAAGGATTATAATGTGTAAGCACGATTGCAAAATTTTGTGGTGCTTCAATCATCCTGCCCCTAAGAAAGCTGCATTAAGCTAAAATGTATACACGTATAGTACAAAAATGCAAGATGGATTCTTCAGGAGAAAGGAAATTAAAAATCAGCAACTGTTCCCAGTCTGTCTCTCACTTATACTTTTGAATCATTATAGTACTTCGAAAAAATGAATATTTTCATCTTCCTTTATGGGCTACCCTACCAGCTATGGTGTTACTCGTGGTTAGCCATCCTCAGGTCTGTGGTGGAAAAGTAAAAAAGACTGTTTATAATATCACTCAGATACAAAATAATTCAAGTTCACTGATCCCTGAAGGCATACTTCAAACACCACAACTCTTTACTTAAGTATTCATTACTTAGCTTTGGTTGAGACAGCATGGAAGAAAGATCTCTAAAGGAGGTGTAATAAACTGTTTGCTATTTTATGGTAGAAGTGCTTGAATTTAACTGGTCTTACCATAGGTCCTGGATCTCCAGGTTCACCAGGAGGGCCTGTGGGGCCAGCACCACCCTATAATTGAGGAGAGATGAGTATAATTACATATTCTATAAAGCAAACATAAAAGGATATAAATTAAAAATCAGGATAAGGAAAACAACAGATTATGGGACAGTCTGGATTCTAATTCAGAAAAAGCACAGATGAGTGAAAGGCAGATGCTAAGATTTCTCTGGAAGGATTCTTCTTTAGAGAAGCCCTGAGCCATACAGAAGTCCCATAAGACGTTAACATCACGCTAATGTCAAAATCACAATTGAAGCAGCATCCTTTGCCCATCCTCATTAAAAGATGTGTTGGGTCAAAACCTTGTTAGAGATCTGATAAATTGTACAGTCTATAGAGTAGATCTGAAGCAGAACTTGAAAGCAGTACATTTAGGTTCACTTCTAGATGAGGACGCATTCAGCCATACTTAAGACAGTCTCAGAGTTGAGTTCTCTTCTACATATACAAGTTACTACATGCTCTGTCATCTTCTTTGGCCAACTGTCTTAAAACGCATAAGATGAAACACTTACTTGTTTTCCTTGGAGGCCTTGTGGACCTCTTGGACCCACTGGACCCTATCAAAATAATAAAACGTTACAGACTGAAGACCATGTTTCCCTAAGCAACAATTACCCTTCAGAGACAGCAAAATTGCCTGATAACAACTGTCTAGTTAACATTTGTATGGACAAACTCTCTGAAAGGCTTGTATGTTATGAAATCCAAACAAAGCACATCAAATGAAACTAATCAAACTCAAAAGCCACAGCAGCATAACTCATTAGCCACTGAAAACACGAGCTTCGGATGCCACAGTCTGACATCAGTAAGAACAGCCTGTATGAGTGCATAATTTTACTAGAAAAATCCAAGGCTACAATTACATCTAGGGGGAAAACAGTCTCCCCCTTTAATTGAATTTAATTAATTAGATTAATTTACTAATGCAAACAATGATAAAATAAATTTGCACTGTTCTTGGCTATGAGCAGGAGTGGTAATGAAAGGATGCATTTTCATGAATCATACAAAATACAGGAGGAGGCTCCAAATGATTGCTGTTTGTTACAGAAAATGTAGATTTGCCCTTCAAAAGTTCCATGGTATTTTTAGAACCTGCAATATAAAGTAATCTCTTCTGAAAGTCCTTTTTTTTTTTTACTTCTACCAAGACAAAAAAGTATATAGCAGACAATAACTTCCATTTTGACAGATTCGAGATTTCTCTTTAGCACACAGTTCATTATTTTTCTAGTAGTTTTTCATCATACTTATGCCCTTTTCAACCAAAATTTTAAAAAGTGGGAAAAAAAACAACAAAAAATAGTAGGTTAGCTGAATAACAGTTATTGAGTTTTACTGAGAACCTTTCAAACAGTGTTAAAACTGAGTTCTAATTGCTGGGGGCTTGGACGGATAAGAAGCAGGTAGGCAAACTCATGGACAGGGCAGTCACTGAAGGAGAGTTTTCTCAAGAAAGAATGCTAAAAATGACAGGAAAAAAGCTCGCAACATCTTCAAGACATCACAGTATGAAAAAATACACACAGCAAAAAGAGATACTATTTAAAAATAACCCAAACAGTTTAGGGTGGTGTAATGGATTTCACAGAAGATTAAAAAAAATTCCATGTTACCAGTACGTTCCCATTGCTCTAAAAATGAAGAACATACCTAAACAGTGAGAGAAAACTGGACTCACTGTTGAAAAAGAACGCCTGCCTTAAAACAATCAGCTCACGGCTGGTTTCAGAAATACTCTTTTAAATTGCTATCAAAAATAATTATCTTTAATGGCACAACATGAAAAAGAAACCTCCAAAGCTGCACATTTGTTTATTCAGCTTTGCACTACACCTGACACTCTCCAGTTCCTCTGTACTGACTCAATAAATGAGAAAATCATGCATTGCTTTTTTAATATACCCTAATAGCTGTTGCATTTCAGAAGGAAAAAGGAGGGCAAAAAGCAGGACAGAGTAAGGAACAAAAAGCTTCCACTTCAACATCTTTTCACTGTCTTCAGATACCATTAAAAGCTGCACTGGAAAATTCTGTATATTTAATTTCTAAAGTCACGGGAATTTGAAGAGGATGAATTCTACTTTGTTTTTTGTACATGCACTCTATTTCAGAACTATTCTACAATACAAGTCTAATTTGGTCTTACCACTGCACCAGGCATCAGCCCCATCTGACTACCAAGTCCAGATTTTTCATCCAGTCCTGCCATCTGAGCTGCAAATGGCTGAAAAAAAATAAGATGGGTGATTTTAGTTGTCAATCATGTTTATTCACAAGGCAAAATTCTATGCAACTATCTCTTCACTACTTCAATAGGCTTTACAGCACTACGAGTAAATTCTTGTTCCAATTGGTAAAATAAAGGTTCTTTTCATATATCTGAATGCTTCAAGGCATCAAAGACCAGTCAAATGCATCATATTATCTGCTTTCTATCCTGACTCTACACCCACCTTAATTAAAAGGGAAAATGACCTAAAAAGAGAAAAACTTCTAATTGAAGTAATTACATTTCTTTCACCATCCTCAAGTTTAAATCATACTTGAATTTCACCTACAATATTTCTTCATTTCTTCTAAGACTGCTTTGTTTTCACTTGCTGTGCCTCAAGTTCAGAAATATCTGAAGGAAAACGGAAACATGCCATCATAAAATCAGCTACATTAGGCTGCATTTTGTGGCTCTAACGGATTCCTCCACGCTGAAGAGATTTACTGAATCTGCCAGATTCAGGCCCATTGAGAATGGTGTTTAAGCCAAGAAAAGCTTCCTGAATTTGGAGGCTGTCGGCCTAAATGATATTCCTTCTTATTGCCAAATAACAACTGTTTTCAGTAATAAGGCAGGAACAACAGAGTGAGAAACAAAGCAGGTACCTTTCACATAGCAACAAACATGTAATTCAATTTCCCTCAGAAATTCAGAAATCTATGTCACAGTCAGTCATCATTCCACAAAACTTAGGAAAAAAGTAACTCCTGCAGAATATTTTGTCCACACGTAGGGCTGGTTAGCATTGTTTTCCACAGATAATTCCTGATTAACCATTGAAGTGTTTGTCTGAACAATGTCAGAAAGAAGTAGACTGAATGACATTTTAATTACTCATATTGATTATTTCCTTATTTATAATCTGTACTATTTTTTCTTTGCTGTACTACTAATTTGGTATTCCAGTTTCCCTGTACTATTGATTTGACCCTTTGCATTTAAGCCAGGTGGAATTAATGGGACCCTGTAAAGAGCTTTAGATTCGGGAACCTTGTCTTTTCTGCATGTTAAAATCCATTATAAAAGTGTCCTTTCAGAGTATTTTCACATTTAAATTATCTCAGTTTTTTGCAGAACTTGCTTTCCTGCTTGCCATTGTCCCTCCTGACTAGGAGACAGAAATAGTTAGAATAGCATCCTGCATTTGTTGAAATAAATAGAAGTTACTGTGTAGGACGTGGATCTGAACCAACAATCACTTCACATTCCACCAAATCAAGTGTAAAACTCACCCTGCTTAGTCCGTCTGGTCCTGCGTGGGTAGGATGACCAGGAGGACCAGGGTCACCAGGCTGGCCAGGGATACCGGGTTCTCCATCAATCCCTTGAGGACCACGAGGACCCTAGTGGGAAGATAAAAAATGCTAAGAGGATACAAAGGTATCCAGGAAAATCCTTGTACACAACGTCTCTGATAAATCCAAACTAGTAAAGTAAGATCTTCAAATAAACAACATCCATCAACACCTGTTCTTAACCTTCAGATGAGAAGCGCTGGTTAACCTGAGTTATCAATCCAGCACACAAATAAATTGCAGTAATTTCTCTTCAAATCTATTCTGGAAATTCAGGCTTCCCATCATTCCATATTAAGAGTATGCTATTCTTGAAAAACTATTTGGCTTTGTGCACTGTACAGAATATCAAGAGTTTACCTCCAAAAATATAGATAGCTCAGACTAGTACACATACATAAAAACTCAGGAAATTCCATTGATTTCTGCAGCCTTCTGACATCATGAATGGTTAGCTCATACTGTTGCTGAATCCCCAACACAGTCACACTGCCAAAAATACAGAGCAAGTCGCTTGGTGTTGATGCTATCTCAAACCACAGCTTGCAGAATAGAGAGGTCCCATTGCTCCCATTTTTATCACCCACTTTTGATTTCTGAGCATGATCTTATCTTGTACCAGAACCAAAATTAATTTAAAAAGCAACTAATAAAAACATCAGTACAATAACATAAATAATAGTAGGGGCAGAAGATATTCTTAAATCCTAAACACCGACTTCAAAGTGCTTATTGCTGCTGCTTTCTTCATTAAAAGAAAAAGGCTGGAAAACAGGGAGGAAAAAAGTCTATACTATATAATGAGCTCTTCTACTTTAAGGATCCTTGGAAGCCTGGCTCTATGACTCATCTTTATAAACACAATCATAGTTAGACAGCTTTCTTGTATTTCCAGGAGATGAGGACTGTGTTTCCTTGCAGTCGGCAACACGTTCCAGGGAAATGTAGGGTCTGACTAGTATGATTTATACAGTAAAGATAATGCATTCTCTTGGGAAAGAGTTATGTTGGAATGGCATCGACATTAAGATTCCTGGAAACTTCCGTTGAATAAACCATTCTTTTCTCACAGTTCTCACTGCATCTTCATGGCCTAAATTCCTATATGCCAAGTAATCAGTGGAAAATTTTTGTTATCAGATATACATGCACACACACATAAACTTGCCACAACTGATTTGTGAATAGCTAGTATTCTGAGAAAGATGGTGCAGATTCTTGCACATGGGATAGAAACAGAAGGTTCTATCAAAAAACTTTACTATCTAGTATTTCTACTAAAAAAGAAGAATGCACTGCCAAACCTACAAGACCGTAACGTCTGAAGGAGGAAAATTCTGAGGATTTGCCTGAAGGGATTCAGCAAGCTTCTATAAAATGACTACAAATACCCAAACCAAGATACCTTAACAAGATGTGATGTAGTAAAATGGCTATTTTTTTTTAGCTCCTGCTTAGGAAAGAAACCATATTTTTGGTCACTAAGCACTAAGGCACTAAGCTTCAAGAGCAACAGTACAACCACCCCACAAGCTCAGAAGTCCTTGAAAAGCATTTCTGTATTTATAGCTGGTAACTAACCACTGGTATATAACCAGATCTTCTTGCACTTCGAGAAAATATTAATTAAAATTAATTGATAGTATATATTTAATATGTACACGTAGAAACCTTTACTTTTAGCAGCTCAGCTAGAGTCCGAGAGGATTACCAAATATTTTAAAAATCTAGCAGAGGCCACAAGGTGGCATCCTTTAAATATGTATTAGAATAATGACAATTTATTAATTCCAGCCCACTGCTGCTGTTGGTGAGGAAATACTATTGCAGGTTTTGCCTGTAATAGAAAATGCAGCTTACAGCAGAACACTTCAAGACTATTGTATTTCTACTGCAATTACTATCTAGTGTAAAAATACTGAAACAAAACATGCTGATACTCTGAGCATGCTCAAGCATATTTTCTGTCTTCATAAGTTCATTTGTAAGCTGTATCACACTCTAAAACTTCCCATTCCCAGATGCATTTTATAAATCCAAACATACTGCTGCCTTTACGTTTCTCACTACTACACAGACAAATAATTGGAAGCAAATACTCTGCTAATAGTTCCGAATTCACTTTATATCCAAGTTCCTTGCTTATGTAAAACACAGAGACCCATCGCAAGGTTGAGTTTCTACTACTCACTAGTCAGTAGGAATCCACTTAAAATATCTTAAAAAATACATAAATTCAAACAAACAAAAGGCTTGGAAATGTGCTTTAGTGGGTTTGCAGTTAATTTTATAGAGCAAAAGCCTATCTGTTCCATTACCACTTTTAAACAAATAATAAACAACGTTTATTGAGAGTTTTTCATGTTGCAAACAGGAGGTGTAAGCTAACTTTCTATTTTCCAGAAGCGTAAACCAAAAATCCTGCACTAGCAGTCACTACAGACCTAAAGCACTGCCATGTGCAGTCTGACATAAGATCTCAACAAAACCTTTGACATAACATTCTGAAATAAGTGTTTCCTAATCCCTTCATTTCTCTTCAAAGCACTGTTAATAATACAAAGGAACTCAGAACTTTTTTTTTTTTTAATAACACAATCTTTTGATACTTTAAGTGTTTCTAGCCATGACTTTGTAAAGATATATACAGCACAGGATCAGAAATGTAGTGTCTCGCTGATAAAACTGCACACTGAGAAGACGTCAGACATCTCTGCAAACACATTCAAGATTCCTCCACACACCACAGAATTTCACAACTACTTCAAGAATTCCTTTATGCATTGTGACAGCCATTCACCAGACAAAGGTCTTAATGTTGCCTGATTTAGAGAGCAGCAGTGGCTTGGCATCTATCTCAAGAGGCAATACAGTCATTCCCCATCTTAGAAGCAGTGTCATTACCACCTATAGACAACAGGCATTCACCAGAGGAACAACAGAAAGGAGTCAGTCTCAGGCCTATGCCTAAAACTCAGCTCTGTCATTCAAACAAAATACGTTAACTACTGGCTTGCTCTCTCCAGAGGAATAGGAAAATATCCACATAGAAATTAAAATGGCACAACTCTATAAAACCTGCTAAAAACAGCTTCTGCATTTTGTCCCAGCTTTTTCAACAGGAACATGTTGTCTTTGGTATTTTCAGCGCTCCCGTCTGGCCTTTCTGTGGTTCTCCACATGCAGACACTGAAATTCCCTTATGAAGTCTTTATTTCCACTGAGCAATCTCGATTATATTATTCACCAGCATACCAACATATGTAGTCACATATTAACTCCTGCTAATTTCCTGAGCTCTGTCTGTTCTGAAACGCTCCAATCCTCACAATCCACACTGCTGCTAACTCACAGTAGTAATCAGTAGCCAGCAGTGAGAATACCATTTAGTCTCAATTATTTTTCTCAAAACATAGAGATAGTGAGACATAAACATTTTTCTGTTTGTTAGCTAATTCTTGGAAGATATGAGGAAAGTTCTGATAACTCTAAAAGACACAGAGAAAGTTTAAAGCCATCTAACATTTTGAGGTTAGTACAGAAATTAATTTCTAATACTTTTTAATAACTTACAGGTCTTCCCTTAGGTCCTCGTTCTCCTCGTGGTCCTTGTGAACCAGGAGGTCCCTAAAAGAAAGTTTAGAAATATTAAATGCCTTTTAAACTAGGTAATGATCTATAAAAGCTCTGTTAATATGGAATGCCACGCCTACGTGAAAAATAATTTGTAATTTTTTTTCCCCACGTGATCATAAATAAAACAGTTATGACCTGAGCACCTCTTCTCGATTGCATATTGCCTGAAGGGAGTACAAACAGGATGCAGAGATCTACGAAATAGTTTCATATCTCATGTGCTCCACAGCTTAATCCAGCACAGATTTTCTGAATGCTGGAAGATCCCAAAGAAATATCCAAGTTTGAAACACTCTTCAACAATAGTCCACAACTGTTCTCTGCTTATTCACAGCTGGAGAGCAGACTGTATCTCCTTCTTCTCCTGCTAGAAAAGCATTCCTCAGCAACAACCGTGTTCAAATGTCCACAGACAAGTGTGTGCTACAAAGCACACATCTATTGCTTAGGTCATGGGCTGACCTAGCACAAATTTCCATAATCTTGTTACCTCTCCAAATCCAGCAACTTTGCAAACAATACCCCATCACATGTGTGGAAGATTCCTCCCTTATATCATTCTCACAACACAAAGGAGAAATGGCAGAAAATTGTAAATGCTATCAGTGAAGAGAAGATAAGAAAATACTCACTGCAGGACCTGGGCGGCCTCGTATTCCTGAAACCTGAAGAAAGTAATATAAATAAAAGTTAGCACACGATATTACGCCTGTATTTGTCACCACAAACTGTTACAGAAAATTATTTCTTGAAAAATAAATAGTATTATTTGCCTGGTAATTAAGATACCAGGCAAGTTCTAAGGCTTTTTGAAAATAAAGTATTTGTTACATCCTCTCTTTTTTCCTTTTTGCAGAATTTCTACAAGCTACATGAATAAAGTCTTTGGAAGCACCATTGTTATTTTTACAAAAATAAATAAACAAATAAACAAATAAATGACAATGAGATAGCTTATCTAGTCCTTTAATTTGTGACCATCCAACAGACTGGGAAGTGGCTTTCATCATCCTTGGAGGTATTTAACAGACGTGTACGTGGCACTTAGGGACATGGTTTAATGAGAGACATCAGATGATCTTACAGGACTTTCCCAATCTAAATGGTTCTATCATTCTCAAAAAGCATAACAGTAAAGGTGGAAAGGGAGAATTTTTAGCACCAGTTCTCTATTTTTAATGCATTTTCCAAACACTAATATTGATATATATTGATATAGTTTAGACTATACCTAAACAGAACTGAAGTAAAACATACAAGACTGACAGAATAAACTCTAAGATTTGTTTTCACCAAAATGGAATTAACAAGCTTTTGCAATTTCATGTATGTAACTCATTCAATTCCTTTCAATATCAGCATATATGCTCTTGTTGCATTTCTTTAACAGCTACAATTCTGCTTCAAGTACTGAAATGTACACTTCAGTGGAGCTCTAATAAATGAAGAAAAATGAACTCACAGGTGGAACTATTCCAGGTTCTCCTTTTTGCCCCTGTTAAAAATAGAAATAAAAAAAATGGTAGAAAACAAATTAAAGTACAACTAACAGTACCAATTTTGCCAATTCTGTCCCAGTGATTGTGAAAAACACAGAGACTTTTCTAAAGATACACCCGAGACTAAATTGAAGTCCTGCAAGAGGTAATCCGTACAATTTTTAACGAGTACAGAGACTGATTAAATGAAGGTTATAAACCAACTCCACAAAACGCGGTCCGAAAAAAAAGGGACAGACTGAAACGTTGCCATGATTTTTTCAGTAGTGAAAAAAAACATGTTCTCACTCTGCTTTGTGATGATTTGATTCCTTCGAAAAGCAGAACCCACCACAGAATTCAGATGCTATTTATTCAAGATATTAACTAGAATTCCTAACATGGCAGGCGTAAAAAACCTGCATGTATATCTGCAGTGTAGAGACAGAACACAAAGCAACATCACATGGCCACAAAATGAAGGGGACTGCATTTGCCAATTTACTTTTTCTTGTGCAGAGTGTGTTCACAGCTATTACACGTTAAATAAAATAAATGGGTTTAGACCTACTGGTGGTAACCATTTCATTAAGAAAAAAAAATAGGGACTCCTTTATCAGCTAGCGAGCTTGTAATAACCCATTTATTTCCATTTATTTACTCTGTGTAGGGAGTTACTTGGTTTTAATGAGTCCACAGCCTGGATAACCTAAAATTCACTTCAATTATTTCTTGTAGCTGCTTGCCATCTTAGAAGTTTATTTATTGTAACTCCTTACATTTCTCCTGCAGAAATAAATCCCCTGCCTGTTTAATGCACACTGTGCACCGCGCTGCCCACAGAAGCGTGGCCCTGAGCAGGATTACATTGCTCTGGTCCTTCACCCAGCATCCTTGTCCTGCTCTTGGGAAGAGCCCACAACTGCAGAACCATCTGTCAGAGCAGACAGTAATGGTTGCCAGCGTTCTACTTAGCAATGGCTCGAACATAGCCACAATGCTGTGCAAGCTATCTTGGGCACCCTGAGTAAAGACTGTAATGAAAGCACAAAGGGTGCCAAAAAAAAGTTTTGAGTGGTGTTTCATACCTTTAGACATGTCTGAAGAGTGCCTTTATGACATCTGTGCTATCATCTAGAGGTTTTATACAATTATCTATTTACTCATGGCCAAGTATACAATACAATGAAACAACTGCAAATGTAAGAAAACCAAAGTTTGTATTAAAAATATAAGCTAGATCAAAGACTGGTGTAGAATAGTTTTTAAACCTTGAATTTTAAGTATAATTTTATGATAGAGCTGATCAAATTAGTGGCCAGGATAGCAGTTGCAAGGCATGACAGTTCTGGAGTATCTTCACCTACCAGAAGCAGGTAGCATATAGGCTCCTGTAAATAGGTGCAGCAACAAGCAGGCCAAAATGCAAAGCCAATGTACTAGCCATGCAAATTATCTCAGGGGCTGCTTGCCTACATGCAGCAGTGCAAGTGACCCTGCTATCGTCACTTGAATTATGTCACTTATTGTCACTTGAATTATATTTGAAGTTAACGCAGGGAAGCCCACACAAGATGCAGTAACGCTTTGCACCACAATGTAAGTCAGGTCTCCTGCTCAATGTTTTAACAAATACAGTAGGCATGATTAAAGAGGCATTATGCTACCTATCACACACAGGGCAGTAGGTAGTCTCATCAAAACCAAGCTGAAAGTTTTAAAACTGTGACTTCTAATAACTTAGTGGTCCCTTCACTCACTGTGTAGCGCTTCTAGAGATGAGACAACCAAGTTACTTAAACTGGGATTTCTCTGACGTAGACAGCAGGGATTCTCTATATTAACAGGATTTTCTGCCTGTATTCCATGATGTTTTCTATTGCAAACTCCCTAGCCACTGAGAGGAAAAAAAAAAAAAAAAAGAAAGAGGAAAAAATAAACGTTTTATACAAGAGTTGATATCTAATTTTTGTGAAGTGATCTGAGGAGATGCAGGAGACTTATTATCAGTTGTAATATATCAAAAAATAAAGAAAGAAATCTTACCTTTCTTCCTCTACCTAATGAAAAGGACAAAAGAAGAAAAGAGAATAAATTAACGTTTTTACTTCAAGAGACTGAAACAGAAAGAGCTGAGTGAAGGTGTTACAGCTGAAGTCACACCAGATTCTGGATGTACAAAGAGCTGGAGAAGGTCCCAGGTATACACATGCTCTCTTGTTCAAGTCTGAGGAATCCTCCTCAGACACCTCCTGGTACTCAGTCTTTTTCAGCATTGCACAGAATAAGAAAAAGCACTTTAGAATATCCTCTGGGGAGCTCTTAGAAACTTTTAGCACTGGCTAAAGTGCTAATATTGATGAATCCATAACATACAACATCATATTTTTCAAAAGACAGAACTGACAGGAAGATCTTCCACACTTTTTCTTTTGTTAAATTTTTGCAATATTATGTATACCCGAGTTAGAGCTATATAGCTACACTCATGTCCAAGAAAATCCTTCTGATAAATATTTTATTAATGTCTTGAATTACAGTAAGGAATTCTGCAACGTTTCTATACTGTTCTTCTATCTTCTGGGTGTACCTGTTGGCCTTGGCCTAATGCCTCTCAAAACACAGCAGGAGGCTCCATCTGTTTACTGATGCTTGATATATCTTGTTTCACTGCTCATGTGTCCATACTACACACTCATTATTACTTCATCCTGTACTAAGTTAATCATAATTAATGACTCCTGTAAAAAACTGCTTTAATTATTATATATAGAATAGCTCAAAAATGTACTCTATTAATGAATATTTACTGCAACATAAGAGATTTTCTCTTAGGGAAGTATTTAGAGGAATTTTCTTCATCCAAGACTCCTCTGGAAGTAAAAATGAACTGGAACAGATATCACCTTTAAGGTATATCACAGAAGGTACACAAACAGTATGAATACTTCATACTGGTTTGTTGTTAGTTTTTGGGTTTTTTTTTGTTTTTTTTTTTTTTATGTCTCACAAGAGAATTATCTGTCCATCATTTTATTTTGGGGAACCATTTTAACAGCACTTACACTTGACTGTTCATATAAATTTTTTCGGCTACTGGAGACGCTTGTAATTAAGTACTTTATCAAAGTATGTGTTTATTTTATTGTATGCCTTAGCATACTGATCTTTCAATTCCAGAAGAACCACCAAAAGAATAAAAAAAACAATCTCAAAACATCAGGATAGAATTCAGATCAGCCTCTTAGTTCTAAGGCTGCAAATCAAGTCAGAAACTAGCTTCTCGGTATTTACTGTCCTCAGATTTAAATACTCACCAAGGAAATAATATTAGCAATTTCAGTATCCATAGTTTCCTACTTCTTTGGGTTGATTTTAGAGAACTTGAGCCTCACCAGCAATCTTTCTGCATACTGACTTCAAGCTGTGCTACGTTTCAAAAGTCTCCCTGTTCCAATTTGAGCCACAGCAGCCGAGCAAATTTCACTCTCAAGGCCAGCCTGACTGGCTCACCTTTCAAAAAGTGAATTAGAGCAAGCTTACCAATGGTAGGGTCAAAATCACGTGCGGTATGGGAACACACAGGACAGCACTCTCCTGGGGGCACCTGTGGGTTCTCACACTCCAACACATCTTGACATTGGATTTCATCACAAAGAATAGCTCCATTGTCACAGACACAAATCTGGCACGGTGAGGGCTTCCAAATATCCCTGTTCAGGTACATCTGGCCATTCTGAGTGCAGGCAATCTCTTCAACATCTTCTCCTGGTAAGGAGAGAGAATATACAAAGCATTTTCCAACTGTGAAATCAAAGGAGGAGTAAGTCTGGATGAGCAAAGAACACATTTAGAGATCAAAAGTAGCACCACATGCACGAAGAAAACACAGTCCATCAGTACAGCTCAAAGTCAGCATTACGAAGTTCTAAATACCAGTCAACTTAAACATTTACTTTATTTTATCATGTTATTTCTCAATCACAAGGAAGTAAAATATAGAACCACCAGGAAGCACACAAATCCATCATGTGATCTCAAATGAAAGCTGCTTTTTGAGTTGCTGGATGCCTTTCTGCTCAATGAAGAACTCCTGCCATATGCCAGCTCTTAGAAACTCCTGCACACAGGGCAACAGGGCGTTTTCTGAGGAAAAGAACCTTTATGTGCTACCTATACCCTGCTGCAGATACTTTACACCGCCAGACTTAAAGTATTTGTGGAAAAGATAAGATAGCAGGCTTGTTGAAAAGGAAGAAACCTTATTTGTCAGGATCTTGAATAAGGTAATACCAGCATGGAGGATGAAGCCTTCCAAACAAGACAGTCAGTCACTGTCCAGTGGCAACCAAAGTGTGTGTTGCAAGGGTATGCACAGCAGCAGCTGCAGCTCAATGAAGAGAGGTTCCTCAAACCACTGGGTTTGTTCAGTTCTTACAATCCAGCTCACTGTCTTCCAACACACAATCACACCAGCACATGCATAATTCATTGACATATGTTAACTACGTATCAAATAAATCTTAAATAACTATATGTGAAAGAATGTCCCACATGGCCATTTCTATAGGAGCAGCTACTGACTGTATGCATGTCATGCTTATGTACATATTCTCACATTGGAACAACGCTCATCTCATATTACTGAAGTTGCACACCTTTTTGAACCTAATCAATTTCCTGTATAACAAGTTAACTTTCTTGTTTTAATACCCATCTTTAATTCTTTCTCGTTGACCTCATTTAGAAATCTATTCAGTGTAGATTTTACTCTCTCCTCTCAAACTAATATACTGGTCACCAAGACAAAATAACTTCTTGGGGTTAAACTCTCTCCCTTTTTTTTTTTATTTTTGTGTGTGTGTGTGCATGTTTAATGTCCCAAGGGAACTTAAAATTTTCAAAACTTTCCTTATTTGACTGGGTTGAGGAACATGGAGAGTAACCACCCCTTCATATACCATCCTACCCAAAGTGAAGTCCATGCCTTTGTTTCCTTCTTATTGTGTACACTATTAGTCCAAGTATCTACGTATATTTTCGTGGGCACCTTTTTAAATATACCAAGATAAGTATCAGCATTTCCCCCAAAAAGCAAAATACACTTTTCCTCAGTAGTCCAATTTTTTTAAAGAATGCCCCAGCAGCAGAAAATATTTTTGTAATTACTTTGGCCTAACAAATATTTCATCCTCTGAAGGAACACAGGCTCCAGCAAACAGAATGAACAGTCCCCAGACTGCCCCTAGGCAGGAGGTCACAACCCTGCAACTCAAAACCCCAGTGCCATAGATTCCCTCTCAGCCACAGGACAGCAGGGCTCCCACGCAGGCTCCTGTGCTCTGAAGGACTGTCTTGACCCTGAGATACTGCAATGAGGCGTAGTCACACCCTGTGTGGGAGCTCCATCTGACCATGGAAACCCCCCTAATAAAAATGTCTTCAAAACTGCAACAACTGGGTTTAAATTGCTAAGCAAAGCTTCCTAAGCAGCTCTAATTTCTAATAGATATAAAATAGGGAATAGAGGCAATTATAAATACATGCATTAGGTGCATCCCAGTAGTCAATGATTATGATTTGTTAAAAAAACTTACTATTTGTGTGAAAATTAACAGCACTAAGCACACAGTCAGCTTCGCTGTTCTATGCCTTTCTGCTGTAATTTGAACCAG
This sequence comes from Centrocercus urophasianus, assembly GCF_019232065.1. Classification (NCBI taxonomy): domain Eukaryota; kingdom Metazoa; phylum Chordata; class Aves; order Galliformes; family Phasianidae; genus Centrocercus; species Centrocercus urophasianus. The sequence goes on from NW_024884756.1 coordinate 6,922,354, forward strand.
ATGTAAACAGAAAATCACAAAGTAATAAATAGGAACAGATTTGGGATTTTGGCTTCATGCCTTAGCTCAAGTCCAGTTACTCCATCAATGTCAAAAGCCCAGAGAAATGGAGCAGATGTATCATTAACTGTTGCCTGCTATCATCAGCTCCTGCAGCTTTCTAACAAAAACTGAAATCAAAATTTATACCAGGTCACCCACCTCCTGACCGTGATCAGCTCATCACATAAACTGACCAAATTGCTCAAAGGGGTGCTGCAGAAGCTCAGGAGGAAATGTTTTCACTGTGAAGTAAAGACATCAACCAAGTGTGCTGTACAGTCCATTTATGACACTGTGAGAATCATTTTCCAAACTGCAGAATGCGTTCTGGAAAGCACTCTTCTCACTTCTCCCTTGTGTGCATGACATAACACACTGTCTGACATACTTAGCCTTTTTCCCCCAGATGTCTGGCATATGGTCTCCATCTTCCTTAATGCAGCACCAGGAGAACTCGCTGTGCTGTTCAAGAGCAGCAGTTTGCATAAATGAAATTTCTCAGTTACTGAGCCCAAAGTCAGCATTCTGTCATAACTTCAAATAAGCCACATAGCAACAACTGCCTTGGCAAATAGGAGCTGAGCCAGAAGGGGACTGCTTCTGATGGAGTCCTGCTAAGTGGCTCAGAGAGATGTACAAAGGGAGGCAAAAGGAACACATCCTGACTTATGGAAATACATTGAGAGGTCTGATTTACTGCCAGATTGCATATATGTTGGTAACTTTAAAGGAAAAGTAAGCATGTCTTTAAGGTTAAAATGTATTAGCTGATTCTAGCTTTCCTTTATGCTGTGACAATGCCATACTAATAGGAATTTTAAAACTACAATTGCAACTCATTCATGCTTTGCCACTTCACTAGCAGACCTGAACCATAGGCAAGTCATCCATCCATACCCAGACCAGGGAAGGCAGCAGAGGAAAATTTACTACTCTGTTTCTTTCTTGTTATGGAAATCAACAAGTTTTTGTTTTGTTTTTAAATTACGGACACCAAGGCACTGTTTTCTTCACATATTCTTTCTACCTCAGCAGTTCTTAACACAAGGTGCTTGATGACTACAGAGGCAGCAACCGTTAACATGGCACACTAACGGGATCAGTTCTGCCACCACACTGAAATTGCGCTAATTACTGGGAAACAAACACCGCAGCCACTAGATGGCTGTCAAAGCCCATCATTCACCATCAGTAAATCCAAAATGAGTTCGTATCCAGCAAAAGTGGACAAGCCACACCCTGCTTTTGGCACTTTATGCTAAGCTTCTTTTCCTTTTAAGCTGATCTCTCTCTAGAACAGTTCCCTCCTTCAACAAGCCACGGGCAGGACTAACCTATCTAGAACTACCTACCAGGCATGAGCCATTGTGCAAGCTATACCAGAGATCCAAACTGCTTACTGACACACATGCTTTCTGCACACACGGTCTGTTAGCAGAACATGGATACCAGGCTGCTTTTCCCAGGGCAGAAGCAGAGGGAAGAAATGGAAATAAGAGACAATAAAATGGGAGATAATGTGTCTCGGTTTAGTATTCAAAGTTATTTTCGTTGCCTGCTTTCATTGATTTCTGGTTCAAGTCCTGCATGTGAACAAGGAAAGTAAGGCCTCAGCATGGAAACTGGATGGATGAAAGGAAAATCACATCTAGAAATGAGAGAATGAAGGGGATAAAGAAAAAAAAGTTTCTTGATCAAAAATTACTCAAGCAGGGTTGAAAGATGAAGAGACCTACTTTAAGCAGCTTTCTAAAAGTGTCTTCCAAAGATACTAATTTTCCCTGCAGAAAAGCCCCCAAAGCCTCACACAGTGCTCTTGTGTTACCTGTCCATGTTTATAAAACAAGTTAATATTTCAAATTAGAAGAGAAGCCAGGAGATACATCTCTGAATGCCATACGCAGGGGGAAAAAAAGCCTGAGCAGAGCTTGCATATGTACAGCTTTTCCATAGACATTAACAACTTTGGCTGATTTATGAAATGGCAAGGGAAAGGATTCAGCAGCAAAGCAGCTCCATTTCATTACACTTCCACTATTTCAAGTAATCAAAAATTAAAGGAGCCTGAAGTCTAATAGACCTACAAGTAGTAGAGAATGCAGTTTAATGAAACCAGAGCAGGTGATGACTGGTTTTCTAAACATAGTCTGTCAGTTGTATTCTTTCTTTTGCCAAGAAAAACGTTTTGATTTTTTTTTTTTTTTTTTTTTTTATGTTGCTTAACATAAAAAGTGTGGAATAAAAAAGGGAGGATTATTTAAGGAAAAGGCCAGAAGATAAAACAACTTCCCCAAGTAGTTTCTCATATGTTCACCCTGATTCTAGTTTGTGAACAGTATATGGAAATATAAGATTACAGTAAAATACACACAGTGTTTAAATTAAAAAGAAAAGAAAAAAGAAAAAAAGAAAAAATAAAGTCAAACTCCAGAAGAAAGCTGAAGAATAAGAAAAGCTGAGTTTCAAGTTATGAATTACGAAAATGAAATTCTACTGACTCACAGGCAGAGGTGCAGAAGAAAACTGAAGTGAAAGGCAATACGTGCTAACAACCATTCTGCAGATGTACTGTTGGGTATGTGTACAGACTGCCAAGAGATGGACAAGAGGAGCTAGGTGTTAATAATACTTGATTGCCAGACTGTTACAACATTAATGTAGAACTTGGTCCAGTTCTCATTAAATCAATAGGAAAAAAAAAACTCATTTACTGCTATAGGAATTGCACTATATGTAGAGATTTTATCTTTTGAAAACATTTTTCCCAAGCAGTAATAAATAGCATTATCTAAATTACCACACAAACTATAGTGCAAATATCAATTATTTTGAAAAATCAGACACTTTCCAGGAGCGCTGATGAATATAAAACTTACTTTGCCTTCATGCACAGGAAAGATTCTTCTTCACGATTAACAGAGTTTACAGAAAATATAATTTATGGTTACAGACATAAGGATAAACCTAGAATCTTTTAGCAATAAAAAAGTGAACTGATTCAGAATTCACTTTATTTGAAAGACTCAATTGGCACCATCAAATCAAATTTGCGTTCAGCCAATTCCATTCAGGATGCATCATGCACCTCAGTGAACTAGAGATAATAGCCACAGTGCAAGGATGCACTTAAATGCAAATAACAGCTTTCTCTTGGAAATGCTCATCACTAACAAGGCCTTTAACACACTGTTAAGTCGCTAAGTATTACACAAGATGAATGCTCTCTCGATGGCTTGAGATTCAGTTTATGTCCCCCTGGGCAGCCAAGGTTAGAAACGACACAAATTCAGCATAAAGAATTTATTTGTTATAGAAAAGCCTAAAAAACATCTAGCAAAGTCATTCATTGGTCTAAAACGACTTTATCAAAGCTCTGTATTGTTTTACGCTATCTGAAGGTCCAAATGAATATTTCATTCTGCATTTTTCCCCAAGTTTTCCTAGGCAAATTAGGCTTGTGTGTCCCAACACATATCTGATTCCAGAGGCTGATTTACACCATGTTTGACAGAGACTCTGAGAGAGACAGGGTCATTGAAATACTGCACTCCCACAAGTTTTGTGAACGCACAATTGGGAAGAGAAGGTAGGCCCAAGTTAGAGCACGACTGAGGTCCCCTTCTAAAAGAAGTGGAAAAATAATAAATTCCTTTCATTATACTTTTGAGAATGCTCACAGTTTGAAATAAGACCTAGGAAACCAGGCTTCATCAGAAGCATTTCTTAGGAAAACTGGGCATGCCTTTTCAATTTGTTCTATGAGTCTTTTCCTAAGAACTTCACAGGATAATTTGCACAAAATAAGTATTTTTAAAAGCATTCTACACATTAAAAGTAGTTCAGTGGTCTTAGTTCCCAGCAAGCTTTCAGTGTGATTGGATCAGTCAACCACCTAGGCAAGGAGACAAAGCCCTCGCACCGTGTTTCAGAATAAGACTATGCTCTGGGACTTTTATTAACTAGTAGAGGCAATTTTAAAACATGTACTCTAGGAATGGAAAATTACAGAGACTCAGCTGTTCTTGCTGCAGAGTCCACTACCATAGCATTAAGTGTGAATAAGTGCTGCTAAGTATCAAGACACAAGTAGGCTCCCAAGCAGAGACTTCACTGCTGAAATGGAAACAGCATTTAAGTGGAGCTCTACTGAAGATACGCACTTTGCAGCTAACTAGCTGCTTCAAAGTGGCACTAAGGGGAGTGAGTTCGCTCACTGAAGTTTGTCAGCTGAGAAAACCCAGCCTGCATGGTCTAAACAAGTCTGGAGGCAAAAACCAACAAAAAAAATCACCATATCTGGACTCAGGTGAAGGGGTAACCTTCAAACAGGCTCCAAGTGTGATCTGGCAACTGTTTTTGTCTGTTCCAGAAAACTGTGCCAAAACAAATAATTCTGCTTTCCAGCTCAGCACTGTGATTCCAGATTTAGCTGAACAGTGATAACTGAAAACGGAAAGCCATGCTTTGGATATGGTTAGACTCCTCTGAATGAATTTTAACTTGACATTGCAAGCATCTGATTCTCCTCATTTTGTTAACTGTTTAGAAGCAACACTATGCCACATCTGCTGTGTTAGTCTATATTTCTACTAACTCAAGTTCTTACATTTATGCCTCCATCAGTGAGAAGTTGATTTTCGTTCATCTTTCATGGAAAAAAGTTCATTTCCGAAACAACAGTCAAGAACAATGTTTTTATTACAAGGTCCAATGCATGCTGGATATAAAGGCAGAATATACTGGGAGCTTTTCCACTAAAAAGGATTTTTCTTGCTGGTCATACAGTGTTATCCACTGTTTATTATACTGTTCAATTCACAAAGAGCATCTGATGATGTTTCTGCATATTGACTTCATTGTTACTGACTTAATTAATGAACAAGACTCGACCCTTCTAAACACCCCCTTCTTATGCTATGGACAGGGCAATGAACTGTAAAGACGTTTCAGGTTAGTCATTTTCTATTGGTTACTCCACAGCCTCGGATCCTCGCACTTTGGAAACAGTTGGTTTAACTAACTCACTAAAGTCATTCCGTAAATAAGGGCAGGGTTTTTTTCTTTGTTTTTCTCTGTTTTCACTTTGGTTCAGGGATAGAATGACTGATTACGTTCTCTGGAGCCTGTAGGAGAACAGCGTGAAGAGGGAGGTTGAAGAGCCTGATCTGCCAGCAGTGCTCATATAAACAGTCTCAGAATACACCAGTCAAACATCAAGCACACAGTGGAGAAAAAAATAACTTCAAAGTGTCTAAGGTCATGCACAGATAGTAACGGGCAGGCATTTCAGGGCATGGCTGAGAAAACGCTGTAGCTGGTTTCAGCAGTTGGAGCAATTCAGCTGAAAAAACAGGGTGTCTGGTCTCTGTTGTCATCCATGCTGCTTAAACTTCATCATTCAAGGTCATCACCCCAAAGCCAGTTCAGCTCTGTCCCAGTCGTCTCACTTCCTACCTCAGGCAGATCAAACCTAAAAGTGTGCTTACCACATCAAGTTACTACATTTTATTATTTCAAAAGAAGATTGAGGCACCAGAGAGCATTTGGTTTTCTAAGTGTTTGAATACATTCTTGACTCTGGTATGACATTTTTAAGTGGAGCCGCTTTCATTTGCATGAGGATAGGCTGGTCCCACAGAAACAGTCTTTTGATCAAGCACTTACAAAGAGAATATGCTGAAATAGTTTCAGCCTGTGGAAGTAGAGCAGGGCCAGGGCTCAGCACTGCTGAATATTCACAAATTTGGCAATATGGGCATTGTCTTTGAAAGTACAACAGAGTCAAAACTGCAAGACTGAATGCTTTAGCTTCATTCCGGAAGCAACCATGCTCCAATCGTGGGAAACCTGGCCAACCTGCTCCTGCCACCAACTGAAGCAAACTTTATCAGGACGTAAGGGCCATGTCTAATGTATTTAAACCCAAGCCTAAAATAAGAAAACTGTTCAATGAAAATGTAGTATTTTTCTACTGTCTATTTTGGCACACTACTCTGGAACCCGCGATTGCTACATTTTGGTCTTTCCAAAGTCCATTCTTTAGAACTGCTGTACTTCAGTAAAACAATGTATTTTGGCTGTGAAGAAAATTCTCTCAGCTGCCTCCTGAGCTGGTATCATTGAGACAGTTTCCACTCACAGAATACTTGGATTCTTGCAGTGAGCATAACTCACAAGCAGCCATCCTGGCTGTCCAGCCAGACAAAAAGCGATTGCCCAAGTGACAAGGCATGTGGAGCCACAACGGGCTGCGTCAGTCCTGAACAACCACTTCTGAAACCACCAAGATTGTATAGGCATCTCATGCTGCCTTGTATTTTCATTTTTTGTCAAATGATTAGAAAACATATTTTGAAATCTGAGCAATAAGCTCTGCATCTATAAGCCTATGCTTTTCCGGCTGCTCTTAGCAAAGAATCAGTTTCTTAGTTCATGCATTCCAGAATAACTCTACTTGATGTACATATTAAAGAATATGTTGTACTGCTCTCCGACAACTGAAACAAAGAGGATCCTTCATTTCATCTTAAAGGCTTCAATAGCTCCTCTGTTCATTACTATTGTTATACTATTATTATTACTGCACATTAACTTGAAAGAAAAAACCACCCTCGTCTTTTCTTGCCTAAATCATGTTTTACTTCTTAGAAATCCTTCGCCTACATAACACTACTCACCCCTTCAGTGTTCTAAAATGTGTAATGAAAAGGATATAGCTTACAACTTCACTCAAAAATAATCATGCCTCTTCTGCAAAGCATGTTTTAAAGAAAAAAATACTGTACACAGTCTAAATGGTTTAACCACTCTGGTCAAGCAGGAAAGTAAGTTACCATCTGTTCTGACATTAACAGTGGAGATAGACTATGTGAGTTCCATACACCACAGCATGAGCCCACACAAAAACTGATGGCAAACAGAAAAGAAAAAGATAGGGGGCAAATATAGTAAAATCTGTTCACAGAAGACCTGGTTATGTACAGGATGGATTACGCTGCTTTCCCTTTGTTCTCCACGTGAATTATCACATTGCCAAAGGCAATCAGATTGTACCGAATGAACAGCAACAGGAAAATTCATAAAGCAGCTGCTTAACCGCAAGCCAATCTCACTTGTGTTTCCAACTACTGAATTCTAGCAAATTTTTTCCACTGTTCTAGCTTCGCATATGCAATCATACGGAAAGTTGAACTGACAAAGTAATATTTTGCTTTGTGAAGGAATGGGTTTGCCTTTCTTATGTTGTAGGATTTATCTCTTTTGAAGTCAGGCAAAATGGGTACGGATGTCATCTTATTTCATCTAAGAGAAACATGCTACTGCCCAAACATCCTCATTCTTTGAAGCTATACACATCAAAGTTCCATAGAAACCTATCATCACACTGCCTTTTCCACAAACCTCTTATACACCGTGGTTTGCAAAGTGGGTTCACACAGTCCCTAAATGCATCCTCTGCTGACTAATATCACCCTCTTTCTTAGCTAAAAATAAAGATTTGTAATTAGTAAGAAAACTCAATTCCATAATTAAAAATCCTTACATTTCAACAGGCCCAGCATTTCAAACTGAAGAGAAAACCACCCAGTGTTTGGGTGGAGTAGGAAGGTAGCACTGGAAGGCCATACTCATAACATGTTGTTTATACAGCAAAGCTATTCATTTTCTGAAACTCTGGGCCTCTGAAATTAGAAAAGAGCAAGAAACTCTACAAAAATTCCAGCAACAAAACCTCTGTTTCTTTTCTGCTACCACTACCTTTACTATACACCAGACAGCTCAGTCAGCAGCTTCTGGTTTCAAGATAACACAGAGCAGGCTTTAGCAGCCCTCAGGATATCCTAGCTATTCTCGGTGCAGCATCAAGGATGAAGGTTATAAAGGAGTAACTTAGTTTCAAATGTAATTTAAAGTCACTTGCACAAGTGTGTGAGAAAGGAGACAGTGATTTCGGTGCATTGAGTCCAAGAAGAAATTTTTTACTTCTGCAGAAATTCAATTTATTAGAGACATAGGAGCAATAATCAATTTCCTTCCTTTACTGTCTACAAAGAAGCGTCAGTAAGAAGAAAGTAGAACTCAACTAATTTCAATAAAGGTTAGATATGAGAAAATCTTTGAGACTGAAATATCAGAGCTGGATGTTAAGGACCAGACAGGAAGTTTTCTACTGTATGGGAGCTCTTGAGTCAGGGCTTGAACCACTGATTGATCACCTGGGAAAATGACAGAGTCAGCCCTGGGAGCACAGGTGAAGGCAATTCACCTGTGTTACCAGAAGGGGTGGAGCCTGGCTGCACCTCTCTTAGACCCATTTAAGGGCTGACTGCCACCAGAGAAGATCTCTGGTTGGAGATTCCTCCCTTGTGGAAATTGTTTCCAAGAGCCTAGATCCTTATGGATGGGTGAGCATTCCTTTCCTGTTTGTCCCTTTTGCCATTCCACTCCTGTATCGCCTTTCCGCCATGCTAATCTTTCTGACTGTAACATCTACATTTTTTTTGTTGTTGCTGTTGGAAAGCACTGAAATACTAAAACAATAAAGAATGTAATTTTACTAGATACATCCACTGGAAACCATATTTATTTTCAGAATAGTTTATTTCAAGTATTTCATTCAGGACTTGAGAGATCCTTATACCAAGAAAGCATTATAAAAACAGATATTTGAGCTAAGTTGAGAGAAAGTGCTCTCACCGACCTGATTCTATCTTTGTCATCATTACTGATATTGAGGCCTCCCAAGGTTGCTTCAATTCATCTGAATGGATAGGGAATGTGAATATGTATAAACTGTTTCCTCTCTGGCACAAGGTGCTCTTTGTATATCACAACTCCAAAGTTGTCTTCAAGTAGAGTCTCATGTATAGACTAATGAAACTAAACTCCAGCTGGAGGAACATAAAGTTAGGTCAGAGAAAGACCCCTACTCCATTTTCCAAGTGTTACAGAACTTCTCTAAGTTTAAGTGGGAAAATTTAGTTTCTTCTTTTGCCTTTGTGCAAGTGTGGGAAATGGAAACGCTCTTTAGATGTACAGGTAGGCATTGTAAAAAAAAAAAATCCAGTGTGAAAGCAGAATTAGAGACCTCTGCATATGTGGAGAATTCCTATTACTGCATTCTATTTTTGAAAATTCAATTTTCAAATTTCATGTTTAACTTAGTTTTGCTACTGCCTCAAGTGTTAGTCCATACATACTTTGAAATAAATAAAAGAGTGATGAGCATAAAGAATGACACTGCGTGTTAAAAACACAAGTCAGAAAACAAAAAAAAATCCTGCCATTTAGATGCATAATGTTAATAAAAATTCTTTTAACAGATACATACCAGGCTTTACTTCACTACCCTGCAGGATTAGGGTTTCCGGGACAAAGGAAATGAAAGGCTTTTCTGCAGGCTCTCCTGCTCTTGCTCACTGGATATCTTCCATGCTTCAGGGATGAAGCATTATGAACTTTTGTCAGACAAACATTCCATGGTAGAAAGAGTTTGAATGAATTGAAATTCAAATAGAGTTCCATACTTTAAAACAAACCAGCCCTCATCACCTCCAGCTACTATTTGCTTTGAACTTCATCTGCTATTTCCCTTAGTTCTTTCTTTCAAAACTACTTTGTCATTTTTCATATCTTTTCTATTTTTTCTATCATTGTTTCTTTGATACGAGCTTTTAAAGGCCCATGAATGCAGCATCCAACTAATAAGAACTTCATTTCAAACAGTCAAGTTCTACAAATACTGACATCTTTTTGCATCATTTAACTCAGAAGAATTTCAAATAATGTTTTGCTGAAATCCAGCTTATCAGAAGCACACCTGAGCCTTTCAAAATCTTCCTCAAAGAGCATCTCAATTTCAAGTCTTTCATGTTCTTAAGCAATATAATATTCTGAACCGCAAAGCTCTTCCACTTCACCCTTTTCCTCCAAATCCTAGTTTTATCCTCTGTATCTCTGCTGTCCTTCTCTAAGAAAATAATCTCTTTCCTTTTCTTCAGCACCTTACATCATTTGGAATGTTGCACTAAGTGTATAACTTAACATTGAAATTTGCAATTTGAGAAATGCTCCATGAAGTTTTCAGAGCATCAGCAACTCCCTAAGCAAGAGGTACTACTACTCACTGGTTAGGAATAGACAACCATTTGACGTGTTTTCTTGTCGATTTAGAAATAGAAATCCAGTTCAGTGAGGTACTAGATATGTGGAGACATGCTTCTGGTAACAACGGTGAAGTCCAATATGAATGATGATTGAGAGGACAGAACTGAGATCATTATCCTGATTCCTGTTGATATGTTCAAGTGCCTTAAGAGGTGATGTTGCTCGAGTCACTGCTCACTATTCTATATAAAATAAGCTTAAATGTCTGCAAGCAAATTAATGTTTTGTTCTACCCATTACTGAAATTCAGTTAATCGATTAGGAATGTTATATTTGCACAGCTTTAGAGCAAACTCTAATCTTTTACCTCCTTGAGAACATTACAGTGATCAACAGCATCTCCAAATGTACTCATACTTCTTATACTTGAAGAAAAAGGCTGGAAATGAGGCGCTGCATGCTTAGCTGATACAATCAGTTACAGGTTTGAAAAATCAGTAGCTGTCAATTAACTGGATCATCAGTTTACCCAGTTCACCCCAGCTAACCATTTTGACTTTTAATCTCTCAATCAACATCTGTTTTTCAAATAGATAGATAGCTATGTTCTGTTCTAAGAAAGTTCCCAGAGGATTAGAAATAGCTGGCATCCATCCACAATATACAGTAGAGGTCTGTGATAATTTCCAGAACACAGTGTCCTATTGCTAAACTTATTCATTGCCAGTGCCTTCACCAGTTATTTCTCCACCTGTGATCTGTGCTCTTACAGTCTCATGCAGCCACTTCCAACAGTTTTTCGTTACTGCAGTAGAGACATATCACACACAGACCGCAAGACCTGTGCATACACAGAGGCAATAAGTCACTGGGCTGGACTCTGGGTCATACATGCCAGCGAGACCGAGCCCTGTGTCTCAGGACAGTCATGCACACATGCTACCCCTCAGGCCTTCCAAATGATCAGTGAGCATCCCATACTCAAGACCAGCTTTCTAACTGTTTTCAAGAATAACTTTATTTCTGCTTAAAAGAAAATAGTGATCTAAAAGAGTATTGCTGAGTTAGCAGTTCACATCTCCTTGCTAGAGTTCTTCACTGCCTGGCTCTTTACAAAAAGCGATGTGAGGTTTCAGACATTCAGTAATAATGTCAAGTGTACTAGATGCACAGAATGTGACAAACTTATTTCACGCTTCCAGCCCACCTTCAAGGCTTTGAGGTTGCACTTTTTGGCACAAACATATTATGGTTCAGTTTGGCTGAAGAATTGACATCATTATCCACTACTTACCACATCTCTCCAAAGCAACTAGCTGGTACACTAGTTTGTAAACAGGTGGGCCTAGCAGCAATTTTTATTAAGGGCTTCAGGATAAGATACAAGGGTGACCACATGCACTGAATCCCTCAAGAACCACCAGAACTGACAAACTGGAGAAATATAAAAAGGAGCAACCTTCTGCCTCTGCAAAAGCATGAACTTATACATTAACTTAATGGTCTGAAAGACAGTTATCCATTTTGATAAACCTGAATCTCAGCATATCAGTAACTGCACAGCTGACTGCTACAGACATTGAAAGAGTGTAAAATATTTTCCTAGTGATAAATTTGACAAGAAAAGGTAATAACCATCTTACATGAAACAGATGGCTTATATTGCTCTGCTATAGATAAAGTTGTGTCAGCATTTCCTTAAAGGCCTCCCGGTTTCCCGTGGTTTTCAAGCTGGCAGAGTTTCTACATCAACTCCAAAGACACAACCCAGGAGGTACTTAAAAAAATTAGGAAAAAAATAAGTTTTTAAGCAAATATTGGAAGAAAGAAGGCAGATTTCAGGGAAGCAGGTTGACAGAGAAAGCAGGAGTTTCCCAGGAGTTAGCAGACTTCTACTAGAAATGAGTCTGTGTTTAGTGAGCATGGAGGTATCTGTCTGCAGCTCTCGATGGTCACAGCATGTCTGCAGAATAACATATATTGTATCTGTCAGGGACTGCCTGTATAAATATGCATATACAGTATGTAGTTTTATGAATAGTTATAAAACAAAGAAACAATTCATAAGAAATTGAAAGTAAAACAGCTATTTATGATAGAAAAGACTAGGTCCTTCATCTAATGGATGATCGATCACAAATTTCTTTACTGCTGCAACTAACCCCTAGTTAATAAACAATGTTCAGATACATTTCAGAGAATGTTAGTTCAGCTCCGTCCCTATCCAAAGCATTTAACCCTGAATACTTTCCTAAACACAGAAGTTAGGGCCCAACTTCTGCTCTGGACTCCATGATGGAATCAGTGCAGAGACCTAGAGGCACAATTTGACCTACTACTGTCAATTACCTAAGATAACGTAGTATCACAGAATCATAGAATATCCTGAGTTAGAAAGGACCCATAAAGATCAATGAGCCCAACTCCTGTCTCCACGGAGAACCAACACAATAAATAAATAAAAATAAAAAAAAAAATCAGACCGTCTTACTGAGAGCATTATCCAAATAATGAGTATTGGAAGTTCAGACATGTCCACCACCCTCTGGTACAAAACCTGTCTCTAACACCCTGCTGACCCTCCCCTAGCACAGCTCTATGCCATTCCCTCATGCCCTGTTGCTGTCACAGAGAGCAGAGCTCAGCACTGCTGTAAGGAGAAGCAGCTGCCACGAGCCTACCTGCACCCTGCTCTGCTCTAGGCAGAACAAACCTAGGGACCTCACCCACTCTCCTCATGTCTTCCCCTCCAGACCCTCCGCCATCTTTGTAGACGTCCTTTGGACACTATCTAGTAGTTTTAAGTCCTCTTTTTATTGTGACACCCAGAACTGTACAAAATACTCAAGGCGAGGCTGCACCTGTGCAGCATAGATCAGGACAATCACTTCCCTAGACGGGCTGGCAATGCCAGGCTTGGTGTGCACCAGGCAATGGTTGGCTTTCCTGGCTGCCGAGGCACGCTGCTGACTCACGTTCAATTCGTTGTTGATGAAGATCCTCAGATCCCTTTCTGCAGTGCTGCTCTGCAGCATCTCACTCCTCAGTCTGTACAGATAGTCAGGGTCACTCCTGCATAGGTGCATGTAAACTAACTGCATTTACTGAAAATTAACTGATATTTTAAGATCCATGTGAAAAGTAGAATTAACAAAGCTTTCTACTGAGCTCTGCAAAGTTCTGGATCAAACTTGGAATTTGACATCATGATTAAAAGCTCTCTCATTTGATAACCACAAAAACTTTTTTTTTTTTTTTTTTTTTTTTTTTTAAAACTTCAGTGAAGTTGGACTGGACTCTCCTTGATACACTTCATCAATTCACCTTATACCAACTAGCTCTAGTCTTCTTATACTACTAGCTTTGGGATATTTGAATTCTCTCTTTTCCCAAAGACTCTCCCAATATTTAGCATTGTGCATATGCTCTGAACTTTTATAACTTCTAATAGAACCAAGCAAGGTTTATTCCATGTTCACCTTCTGAAATTGCTACATCATTCTGAACTTGATGTACAAGGGCTGCTCTGAAAGCAACAGTTTTTTGGTTTTTTTTTAGATGTTGTCCTACAGTGTCAGAGGCAGATGGAGGTGGTACGGCAGCAACGTTTGAAGCCTCCCCACCAACATCCTGTTGCACCTTGTTCTCATGTGACAGATAGCAGCACAGAGGCACTGTGACAAAACAGTATCTGACGTGGAAGTGCACATGAAGCAAAGGTGTGTCACTGAATTCCTTCATGCAGAAAAATGGCACCCATTGACATTCATCAACACCTGCTCAACATTAATGGAAACCAAAAAGTGGACATGAGTAAAGTGAGGTGGCGGGTGGTGCATTTCAGCAGTGGTGACAGCAATGTGAAAGACAAGCAGAGTTCTGGATGACCACACAGATTTCTATGAGCCCAGCATGCAGACTCTTTTTCATTGCCTGTGAAAATGCACAGCTCACAGTGGTGACTGTGTTGAAAAATAATTTTTTTGCAGCTGCAAATTTGCTCTATCAAATTATTGTCTTATTGTGTTCTTTGTATCTGTTGTAGGTTCCATGAAAATAGGAAGTATTACTTTCAGAGCAATCTACACATACTGTACTCTTTAATGTTAAGGAATCAATCAAATAGCCTGAGATTCAGCCATAACACACCTGTGTTGTAAGGCTTACTTCAATGTGTGAAGTTTCTCCACAAAGTGGGAACTACAGTAACTAAGCAGCAGAGATTCAACCTCAGGTAACAGAAAGAAGGAAAACTTCACTAAGTCACAACACATCACAAGAACACAACCTGCAAGACTTGAAATCTGAGTAAGGTTTGCACGCTTTACAAGATGCAACCTAATTGAAAATTGAAGCCACTCCTGACACTACGCATTTTTATAAATTGTGATTTGGAGGGACTTCTCAGCACACAGGGCATCTAACTTTAACTGAAATCACCATGGAGAATAAAGTATCATCATCTCAATAGAGTCTATTAAAGAAAGCACAAACAAATCTTCTTAAAAGTCTCCAAACCAAAACCTTGCCCAGCAGCTACAAAGACTCACCATAACCTCCAGAGCTCCTGAAAGAGTCTGAAAGAAAACCAGTGTGAATGAAACCTAGATGACTGGTGACTTCCCCAATCCAAAACAAAACCGAAGTCTGTACCTTGAATTGTTTTTGCCAAGCTGAAAAACAGGCGAGTCTACATTTCCATACCAAATCTAAAATTTGGTGTATTATTCTTCAGTGATTCTCTCATACTTCACGAAAGCTTTAAAAGCAGAAGTGAGCCCTCCAATCAAGTATTTCTGAGAAGTAGTTGAGCTGTGTTTAAAAAAGCACAGTTGTGTTTAAGATAAGATTAACTTGAAGTATGATTAGATTTTTGTTCAATTATTGCAGATGTATTTTTTGGATCTCAAACTGCCATTGGTTCAGAAGCCACTCTAAAGCTATTATTTCATGTTCTCCAGTGACTGATTTGGAGGTATCCATCAGAAGTTTACCAAAAAAAAAAAAAAAATTGCAAAAATTCCTGTCCTCACAGAGAACTTCCCAATCCCTAGAGACAAAGAAGTTTTTGTGCCACGTTTTATATCTATTTTTGTATCAAACAGCTCATTCTTCTAGGATGTAAGTGGTAGTTTCCTGCTACATCCACCCACTCACAGCACAGCTTCTCGTGGTACAAAACACCCCAAACTAGCTATTATGGCTTAGCAAAGATCAAAGCTCTCCACCTATAAAAACCTCTGGTTTAAGTTTTGCAACACAAAAGTTCTACCACACAATCTCTTTTCTTTTTCTAGATCAGTTGCTCATGTAAACGTACATGAAGAGACACTGCTGTGGACCATCACTGATGCTCAGCCTTGCATTTCCTGCACTCGCATGAAGTATCAAAGACTCATTTTGGAAAAAAAAAAAAAAAAAGAAAAGAAAAAAAAAATTCACAGTTAATTTAACACCATTTTTATTCTCCATTTTCCTGGCTCTGCCTGGAGGTCAAGATTGCTTCACTTATATCACCATTAAGTGTAATAAATACATCTGGGAAAACTCTTCCCAGTCACCAAAAAATCCAAAGAGTCAAATTTAAGACACTGGCTACACTTACTGCATGAAAGAGCTTGAAGCACAGCTCGGAAAGATACCCTGAGATATAAATAACATCTATGTGAGAGGAGCCCATCCTCAGAAGTACCCCACAGTTTAGGATCAGAAAGGAATTAAGAAGGAATTACTATCCATGGGTTTTTTTGTTCTGCAAATAGGTGGTTGTGCTTAAGATTCACATGCATTCCGCAGATTTCCACTGGCTACAGCACACAGCATATTTTCAAATGGTTTATTACAAATCATTCACAGTCTTCATGCCTGTTAGAAAGCATAATAAATACACATACCTAACAACAAACCAAAATACACATACCTAACAACAAACCAAGCCATCACTTGCCAGAACCACTTCAAAGCCTTTAGACACATAGCAAAAAAAAAAAAAAAAAAAAAAAAAAAAAAAAAGCAATCCTGCAAAAACTGATCTTCCAGCCTCCTTCCATCCCAACTTACTAGAAGTGCTGCCTTTCAAGTGCCACCTCTCGATAGTAAATAGAAACATACTCTACTGCTGTCTCCCGGCAGGAGCTGCTAGACTCCCTTACTCTATCCCTAGGGCTCAGGTCAGTCCCAGGTGACAGTTAACACCTCGTTACTGGAGCTAGAAACCCAACACAGCAGCACTCCTTTCACTGTTGAATGGCTTTGGAAGGAATCTTTAGCAGCTGAACAAGATACACACCTGCACCTAATGACCATGCTGTGCAACATGTAGTATCTGGTAGGAAGTATTAGTTTTTATCTTAGCTGTTTTTCTAAGTCATTTCTAGTTCTTTATATATTTATGTTTCATAGCAAATCCCATACATAACAGTTTTCTTTTTCTCTTGCTCTTTTACAACACTCAGAGTAACCCTTCACAATTATGAAACTCTGAAAACTCTGATACAAGCCTACTTCAATATTTTTGAAATATCTGAAATAATTTCTGTTTGCCAATACAAATATTGATAAACTAAATTACTGACATAGCAGATGATTCAACTGTTTACTAAAGGATAATAACACGAACAGGTTATAGAAAGCTGCAAAATCACAAGGAATGTGCACAGTTGGCACAGACCTTCACCACCACATTAGGCTGAGCACAGCTGTGCTGACCTGCCTCACATGAGGATTCAATTGCTCTCCACATTTAGCAATCAGGGACTGTGAGGAATGTAAGCCACAGGCTGAAATACTAGTTTCCTTTTTTCTTTTCCATTAATTAGAATTCCCCATAGAAATTTGGCTTATGGATTAGGTATTAAATTATTTTATAATATCCTGCTCTGTACTGGGTACATACACAAGAAATGGAAAACAGACAATTGCTCTGGGTTTACATCCCGTTGGAATTTTCAATCTCTTTCTATACATAGAATTTTTGTCTTTCAAACACTCCAGTCTGGAAGCACACCAGGTTCAGCATATTGTGCCTAACAGACACACAGAGCACGTTCCATGCAGTTACAAACCTGCACATTGGAACAAATGGCCAGTACCAGCTTGGGTTGGTAGCTTTGCATTAAAAAAACAAACAAACAAACACAAATTCATTCCCCCAGTATGCAAAGTTTGTGTTAAGAACAGACAATATCCCCGTTAATCATTTTTCTGCCCTATTTATGAGTACCTTACCAAAGCATAGCAACACAACAAACAAGCAAACAACAACAACAACAACAACAACAACAAAAAAAAAAAAAAAACAAAAAAAAAAAAAAGCAGACTAAAGGAAATCCTGGAAAAAAAAATTCCCATGTTTGGAGGTGTTACCATCATGGCCATCTATATTTGGCAAGACTCCATTGGAAGTGATTTCCTAACTTAACCACGTCAGTATCTATCCATTCAGCTTTCCACTGTTATCTTTACAACCATTATGAATGTCTGCTCCAGACTGGAATTCACAAGATTGCTTATACAGTACTACAATTTACAAGTATTAAATTAATTAAATATTACTCACAGCTTATATTAAATACACATAATAAATTTAAATAAATACAATGTAATGCTATAACGTGATGCAAAGTACAGCAACAATAGCAGAGTGATACAACCCTAGGCTGCAGCAAATGAGACCAAGCCGAAATGTAGCAGCTGTGGACACACAGAAACAAAAGAAGAAAATCTGCTTACCTTTAGAAGACCTTTAGTAGGGAGAGATCTCCAGACAGATGCCCTCACCCGCACTGCCAACCCTTAAATGAGATTTGAGAAGGGGTGGATACTGGCTCCAGCCCTTCCAATCACTCCGATTCATTACATGCACCTGAGCTCCGCAGGGTTGGCCCTGCCTTCCCACCAGGTGCTCAATCAGCATCTCCACTACACACAAATATATTTTAAAATCAATTATTTATATAATTTCTCTAAATATATTTCCAGATAGATTCTATGAAATCAGCATTAAAGCTCGGAAAATAACAGAATTAATACAAGTCTCCTCTTGGTAACATTATGAAATATCACAGTAATCACACAGTATCTTTATATGAATAATAATATTAAACATTATCTTATAAAAGTATTGATTTCTGCACATTTGCTGAGCCAGGCACCTTAGCTTATAAGATCAGACGTATTTCGAATGGTTACCTTCATGTGAGGATATGTCTGCCTATACATCTGAAACACAGACAAATACTTGGTTCTATTTTCAAATCTCTCATTTTCCTTCCCTGCAGTCACTGCATCCCTGCATTACATATATTTACATCCTCCCTAACGCTAAGGAGAACTAGATATGTATGACAGATCATAGGTATGAAAGATCAATTAAAACAACAGCAACACCTGTTGGTAACAGTAAGTCATGCATGAAAGAAAAACATACATTTACTGTGTCTTCATGATTGATTGTAAACTTAACAGTAAAGAACAAGAGCACATTTTCTGCTATTTTAATACATACGGGAACTCGAGACACAGCCAGGAAGGAAAGCTCTTTCATACAGAAACAGCTTCAGTCTTCCAAAGTTCAGGAAAGTATTGCCTTTCTTTATAAACATCTCCCTAATTCCAATGCAGATTAAATTCAAAAACGTGGAATAAAAATCAGTCTGAAGGCCCATGCTAGCACAAAGCTTGATGAGATTTGTTTTCAGTCCTTGGCCAGAGTTTATTTTCCTCCTCATTTACGCTCAAGAAACCATCATTTCTGCATTTTCTTTCTAATTTGTTTCATTACTCTGTCTGACTTGCTCATAAAAATAAAATAAACCAAGTTCATGTTCTAGGCCATGGCACTCACCAAAAACAGAACCTGCATCACAAGAGAAAAGAGTCAGTGAGAAGAGATGTCATATGCAGCTTCAGCTGCTTCTCTGCAACTGCTCTTTTACAGTCTCATGTATCAGTCACCAAAGGAGAGTTTATGGTTAGCAAGCACTACCAAAAGTGAGAGTACAACTCCATTGGCACACAGGGCATTTAGCTGACACTCAAGTCATAGAGCAGCCTAGAAGTGCATCACAACAAAATAGCACAGAGATGCCAGACCCAGGTGCAGCCACAAGCTGGCTCTGCAGAAGGAGCTCCAAAGAGCCTTTAATCAAGCATTTCCTAAATGTGGTGGTATTTGAATACTCACCACACAGACGGTTTGGAAAATAAAAATCAGGCACATGTAGAGCATTTTCTCTTCAGTAGAACAAGCCCCAGTATGTAGCTGTGAAATTTCAGCTGCCACAGGCACATTAGTGAGCTGAGTACCATCCAGGATCCCCAGCTCTACCAGCCACAGTGGTCAAGCCATGAGCTGAAAGCTTCTGAGACACTGAGGCAAACTCACAGAATCACAGAATGGCCAGGGTTGGAAGGGACCTCAAGGATCATCAATCTCCAACCCCCCTGCCACAAACTCAGGACAATCCCCTATGCATCTGGCCTTAGTTCTCTATAAATGACTAGCTATCACACAGCTCAGCTCTTCTTCTTTGCATCAGCTGTACACAGAAGGATACATTCTGGCTTATTCTTCATCTGCACAGATATTTCTAAGAGCAATAGTACAAAAAGCCAATTGGGAAATTTAAGCCACACATTTAGTTTTAGTGTAGCTGGACCTTTACAGGATATAAAATACGTGTACCACATGTTCTAATTCATTGGTCTTTTGAATAAATCAGAATAACTGTCTAAGACAAAACAAAAGAGGCTTTAAAAGCATCACTTAAAATCTGCTTGTAGATACACATGGATTGATCTAATGTTTCTGGCTGTCATCATAACGTAGGAAATCATGTATTTCTCCTTCCACTCATGTGCACTTCATCTTAACTATAATAATAAAACTCTTCCCAAGGAACATTAAGCACAGTAATTATTTCACTATTACACCAAATATTGAGTACACTATGTCCCATTTCTGCCTTAGTTATATTCCACATATAAGTACATCCTTCAGTACTAAGAAGTACTGACCAGGGGCTATTTCACACCCTGCCTGTTCCCATGTTTTCATGATAAGTCTAAAGATAGACGGTATTTTTCTTAAAACCATAAGTTCTGCATCATATACCTATTTTTTGTGAGGATATAAGCTGCCATGGAAAAAAACACAATTCTATCTCCAAGCTTGCTTGCGTAAAAAGGAAAGCTTTAAATAATAAACTCTGTGCATATTGTTGTGGTTTATAGTTGTTTTAAAAGAGGGAGAGGGGGAGCTACAAACTCAAACAAGCCCAGAAACACCAAAAAAAAAAAAAAAAAAAAAAGCTTCCAATTATTTTAGCATGACTTACGGTACTGGAAAGCTTGAGATTGGCAATACTGATATAAGTTTTTAAAAGCATGTATTCAGGACAGCATGCCTTTTCATATCAAATCTCCAGCTTCCTTTCCCTCTTGAACTCCAGTCCCTTCATTTACAAAAATGTTCATTCATCATCCCCTAAAATTCTCCATTGCCTTCTGCAAAATGAAAGAATCACTCCAAGTCTTGTCTTTTTATTATTCTGCTATTAGACTAGCAAGTGTCAAACAATTTCTACTCAATTTGTGTTCCTTAGCTGATAGAGTTGTGGTTGGGCAGGAAATGAATAAATATAGAGAAGGGCATAATTCTTAATAAAAAAATAGAAGTTTGGTTTCTTTCACTGTCAGCTGACCAAGTTTTGGGTGGTTTTTTTGTTGTTGTTGTTTGTTTTGCTTCTCTTTTTGTTTGTTTTTGGTTTTGTTTTTTAAACAGTGACAAAACTACTATTAAAAATGTACTGTAAAATCTCAATGGAGACAGGATTAACCTTACGGTAAAATCCAGGCTGTTTTTTCTACAGTTGCATGAGTAAATGTGTATTAATTATCTAGTGGTGAAAACACTTCTTCTTGGCACTGAGGACAAAGCTACTGTTTTGTTCACTTTGGCACAAGAAGAAAATCAGTTTCCAAATTGATTTCATCTCATACTTTTGAAACATTTTATAGATTCATTTAGAATAAGCAAGCTCTCATTTTGGTAGCTGATAATAACCCAAAAGCCACTTTGGTAGTTATTATTTAATTGGAACACTCTTTGTAATTCCTCAGATCAATAGACTTGTCAATCATTAAAGCACTGTAGTTTTAAGCAGCTGAAAGTAGATAGACAAAAGATATTATTTTAAAATGTCACTAAAAATAATCACAAAAAAAAATTTATTTTACACAGATTAATTCAAGAATTTGACATTGTGGTACTTCATTTTATAACAGACTGAATCAGAGAAGAATATCCATCTGAAAGTCTAGAAAATAACAATTGTTCACAGATAAGCAGATATTTGCTTTTCACCATAAATCCAACAGTTATACCCAAATCTGAAATCTGGAATGAGGTCATCACCGTTTGAAAACCTTTAGGCTAACTTCCACACACTGCAAAAGCTGAAGTTATCTGACAAGGTGTTCTTGAATTATACGCTGACACTTGCTAGAAGTGTGCGTTTAACTGTGCATTTTGTAGGCTTCTGACATTCAGGAAGACTCCACCTCTGTTTATTTTCTAGTACTTCCAGAAAATACAAAGTTCTTCCATTCCCTGCAGCCCACCTCCTTGGCACGTTTTGTGCAAGAAAAAAATAATGCATGAGACAAATTGTAACTAATATATTCCAACAGCCAGCACATTCCTTATTACTCTATTAAACGGACAACCAGCACCCAGAACTTGCTCATTAACACTGTAGTTAGACAGCTGATTGTGTGCGCTAATAAGCCATCAGAAAGACTAAACACGCTGGCCTGCTGCCCAAATAGTGGTGGCTGTGAAGAGCAGAATGAAGCACAGAGTTAGAAAACTCTGGCTTCCTTCTGTCTACCTTAATTTGGGCCTTCCCTGTCTGAAAGGAGTAGGTTTTTTTTAATATATATACATACAAATACATGTATAGTATAGACATATTTAACTACACCTGCATTTAATTTTTGTTCCTTCATTTTGTCTCACTGCTTTTAAAGCTGCAGAGGCTGGGTTAGACCTCCCAGCAAGGCCTGAGCAAAGCCAAGAGACACCCAAGCAAGGCAGGCATGACAGGGATGAAAACCTGATCCCTTCCACAACCGGGAGGAGAGCAGGTAGATCACCAGGAGCCCAGTGAGTTCCTGGCTGAGCTTCACCCACTGAATGGTGTGATGAAAGTGCTGCAGTGCCACACCAGACAGGACCAAGTAAAGATAAAGCTGAGTAAAAGTCTCTTCTGTATGCTGAGCCACAGATTTTAGTCTCTGAGATGTAGTGCATAAGTGCATTTATAAAATCATTTGCTTATCTTCCATCCACATTAATGTACACAAACAGAAAATATCTTCCCCCATTTTGGCTGGATTTAGCCTATGATTCTAAGAGGTTATGGTTTTCTACGTATAAAACATGGGTTTAATAGGAGTCATCTTTGGCAACATGTCCAATCCAGTCATGGTTTAGATTGATAACAAATAATTTCTCATAAAAGTAAATGAGATCTTCATTGACACAGCATTAACTATATTTCAGCAGCAGCAGCACAATAGCCATGTCTGCTACTACCCAGCATCAGATTGTTCTGTTAACTTAGTTCTACATTTCCAACTACTTTACTGGCAACCAAGCTTTAGTTAATTGCACATGTGTTTCTACACTTACCAAGAAAGGCTAACATCAGCATTATATGTATAAGCAGCATGTAAACGTTTCCCATATCCTATCTTTACACGAACACAAAACAACTCTGAAAAAAACAAAAAAGCAACTGCTAATAAATTCACATTAACTCAACTTCAAGGGTACTAAATATTAATCGTATTAATTGATGCAAAAACATCCCAGGGGGCACTCCTTCATAGCATTATCAAGAAACTTTTGGCTTGGCTTATCTTCCCAGATGGTAGAAAACAACTTGATTATGAATAAAGGAGAGCTCAAGTATTTTGCTGTAAAATGCATTCCAGGTCATGAGAACAGAAAAAGCTCAATGATGAGTCCCAACCTGCAGCCAGTTGCGCATTTACCATCAGGTTCTGGCAGGTCCAACTACTCACAAACAATTTTCCTCAAACTGAAAGCCTGACACATCAGATGCACTATTTTTACAAGGGAAATCTATCAGGTTTACATCTGGCAGGATGCACCCCGTGGTGCAGCTGAGCTCAGGATTCCCGAGTGCTCACACCTACTCCTGCTGTGCCCTTACCTGCTTTAGCGGAAGGCTGGAGTCGATCTTGAGATCCAATCCAACCCCTGCGATTCTGTGACTGCCTTCCTGTTTTCGGGCAAGTAACCTGGCTCTACAGCCCCAAGTAACCTAGGCTCCTAATGTCTCAAACGTGACTGTCTACAGTCATGTTCTCACTCAGTCCTTTGCACTGATAACGTCCTGGCTGCCTTCAGGGACTGATCCTGGGTCCAGCACAGCCTGCCAGTATGATCTTGAAGGAAGTTATATACCTAAATAATTCTCTGGATGGATCAGTATCCATAGTCCTAGCTTAACTAAACTGGGTGATGGCCCCACTTAGTTTTAAGTATTCATGCTACTGCCTAGCTTGCCAGCTGACATTCATTTTCTGCATTCCCAAAACAGGCTGGTAAGAATTGAGCTTACTGGCCATTTATTACAAATCTACTGAACAGCAATGAAAGTCAGAAGAATAAAAGTTGGGTATAACCAGTATAAATAGATAGCCACATACTCTTTGCATAACAACTGTGACTGGCAGTTCACTCATGGCTGTATGTAATTGATCCCCAGTTTGCAATATTAGGTCCTGTCCCAGCTTACAGAAGACATGTTTTCCAAGGAGTGCAAATGCCAGGCTGAATCAGACAGGCTGCCACATGGTTTCCCCAACAGGTTCAGTCATGCTGTTGTACTCAGGATCACTGCTGGCACTAGTATGCAAACTTCATGCTACCTTTAATTAACCTTTGCACAAGGTTGGAAGTTTTTAAATAAGTGTAGAATGACTTGTGTTTTGGTTTGGGTCAGCTCCAGTTTCAGCTTGCACATCTAGATTTGCAAAAACCTGATGTCTGAATTAAAATAGAAGTATTAGGTAAACCAGTATTTAATTATTTAGTCCCTGGGGGTCACTCATTGCACATAGTTGTATTCGGAAAATGAAAATAAATTAGCAGCTTTTTAGTATTTGTGACTTAACTCAACTTAAAGCTTTTGTTGCAGTTTTTTTGCTGATATATATTTTCCTGATATATAAGAATTAGAGTAGAAATTATTAGCTAATTTAAAGATCCTTAGATGCAGCATCACACATAATGAAATTAGAGACAGAATCAGCAGATACTATCCCTAAAATATATTTATGATAATAAAACTGAGAAACCTCTTTTAAATATGTTTTTCTTAATTATTTCTTTTTCTGTTCATTCAGTGAATTCTGATAAGACAACCTATGTGCCAGGTTTGCTGTACAATTCCTTCCTTACCTTTGCATAATATAAATGTTATTATATCCATCGATTATGTGTATATTTTGTAGTATATCTGAAGTGCCAATATAGTTTGATCATTCTACATTTTAGAATTACTGATATTCTGTGAGGTTTAGCTGTGAATTTCATAATTTAAGAAGATTTTTTCCCACTGTATTGTAAAACATTAATATTTTAAGATGGTGTTGTTAACATAAAATATTTTGAAGACATAATTAACTCCATCAAAAGATATTAAGTGTTTTGAAGTTTCAAAAAAACCTTACATTATATAATACCACTTTGTTCCTATTTTACAGTGGAGGAATGTGGAATATTTGAAAGATGTCCCTTGTTTCTGGCTGTTGAGCTGGAAAGATTTCATTTATTGTTGTTTTCTAATGAAATGATGTACAACTGTCACTCAACCTGAAGTAAAAAGGGCAAATAAATTACTCCTTTCAAATTCAGGCCTAAAAATCTCCCAATTTAGAATGCTGAAATCTTTACCTCTTTGAAATAGTAGGCCTATTCATCTTGAGACCCTCTGAGGACAGCTACTCATCAAGTACATTCCTCCTCTTTTTTTTTTTAGCTGGCTAATGAAAGATCCAACCAGAGGTCACTTTTCTGAAATCTGACCTGAGCCTGCACTTAACTGGAAAGATAAAATGACGTTTTTAATTTTTTTTTTTGGAGCTACATTTTATTTAACACTTCAGATGGGTAAAGCAATATCTTTATAAATCTGGGAAGCATTTTTTATAAAATCCATCAACTTGCTCATTTTGTTTCTTAGTAGCGACACTGATTTAGATATTAACATTATTTAAACATTTCTTGCGTGACCACGTGCAAAAACTCAGCTCTGCTCTACAAAAAAAAAAAAGAATTGCTCCTATAATTTGCCAAGCTTGTATTCCATCTGCCTCCCTTGTTCATGTGTACTACTATAAACTTCTGAGGGAACTGGGCTGACCTCCTTCTGATTTTGAAGTGAAGCAAGACCATCTGAGACAGCAAACTGAGATCATCCCACTCCTGGGCCTCAAAGATGCAGGAAACAAAGCAAGGGCACTACAAATAATATGACCAGAAGACCAAGTTTATTTTCCAATTTTCTATAATTTGCAACTACAGCATCTGGCTATTTTATAATCATCAGTTTTCATCTCAGCTTCTATCTCACAAATCTTGATTCGTGTCGCTTTTACTATAAAAAATAATTTATAAAAGAAATGAAATGGGCTATAAAGAGAGTAATTACACTGCTGCAATGAACAATAGCAAGCTAAATTTGCTGATCACATTTTGTTATACACATCTTAAAGCGTCTCAGAGATTTAAGTGAAACATCTATCACTTAGAAATTAAACTGCATGCAACACCAACAACCAGTACTGGAAGAACTCAACCAAGCACATAACTTTTCATTCACTGGAAAAAAAGAAAAAGAAACACCTTCTGGCCCTTTCTACAACACTGTACAAGTAACTGTTTTTTCCCTAGTTTTACTAGAGAGTAACCTATCCATGCTCTTCACATACAGAAGTGTCTAGCACACCGTGTTTTGTCACTCAGCAAACTAAGGTTGACATTGCTGTAAGACAAACACTAAGCAAATGTATGATTGCACTTGCCATTAGCAAGTCCCAGTAAAGATGTCCAGTCCTCAATTTCTTGTACCTTGTCTTGCAAGCAATCCTTTTACAAGGACATTTCACCCTTTGCCATGTTTGATGCAGTTAAAAAAACAAAAAAAAAGGCTTCTTGTCTCAAAGCTGTGTAGTTGTAATTTTGGAAAGCAGCATTTCCATACTGACACCCTGCAGATACTTTTGTATACTCACCTTGAAGTCTTTTTGAACAGATTTTGCTCTTTAACAGTATATAGTAAGTTTCACTTATTTGTTCTACACAGTAAACTTTTGTCTGGTTATTGCTACTTCCCTCCATACGTGCAAGACAAATGTGAATTGTTCACACTCAAACTTTGTCAGCACAGTCATGAAAAGGGAAATCAACTGCTACAGATGTAATAGCTTGCACTGCTTTGATCATAAAAGATCACATACTTTTTTATTTTTTTTTCAGTTTAGCATTTATTTTGACTCTCCAGTAACACAAGTGTATGGTGACAGACATCCCTAAATGTAGAAATGTTTGCAAGAGCTACAATATTTATATTCAGAGCTAGAAGCCTGCTGTATGTTCTCACGCTTCTAGCACTGGAGTTTAAAAACGTCCTAATTAGCAACAACAATAAACAAAAAAGTGAAAGCAACTGTCATCTTTCTTAACTTCAAATTCATTTTAAAAGTACACAGGAAGTGAAAGAAAGTTGTCTGTTGTGTTTTTTTTCCCCTAAATTCTTAAAGTTATTTGCTTAGCTACTTCAGAATCAGCATTTCTTTTAACTCATGTTAAACTTTCTTCCCTATCTCATCTAGTTTTAAGAGAATTATACTTCACATTTCACTTTGGACATGAGGCATGCTGTAAAATAAGCCTTAATTACAGTAAAGAAACAAGCATAGTCTATACTGACATTACTAAAAATGCTGAGGCCAAGATATTAAGTGCGACCCAATAAATACCTTCCCAGCTTCAACATACCAGCTCAATGAGACGCCGCCTTAACTTGTAGCTATGCAAATAAACCAAATAGACAACAAAGATTAACACTGCTTCCTGCCTCTCCATACGTGCTGCAAAATATTTTGCTGTCCAGATCCAGTGCAACTGCAGAAAATGCTCATTTCAGTGTCTTTACTTCTGTCTTCACCCTTTCTTTTCCCAAACTACTCTAGCCTTCAATTATCCTTACCAACTGGATATAAACTGAACAGTTAGTTAGGGGAGGAAAAAAAAAAAAAGCTTCTCACTTCTCTATGGTAATCCATTAACTGCAAGAGCAGGCCATGTCATAAACTAACTTTACGTACGTTTGCTTAGATATCTTTTTTGTGGAACACGAGGTGTGTTATTAACTAATACGCAATATTAAACAAATTACTTTCAACCACATTACTGAGTTCTGTGTCAATTCTCTAGAACATTTAATACCACCAAAACTGAAAATCTTTAAAAAAAATAAATAAATAAAAATAAAAAATAAAAAATTAAAAGCTTTAGTAGAAATATGGACTGATTTAGAACAAACCTGAAAGAAAGGTATAATTCTGAGAGGTTTTTTTTGCCTTCTTCATTTCAGCTCTGCCATGTCATCCTGCTGTGGAAAGAACCAGCAGAACAACAAAAGTTTCTCTTCAACATGACTCTTCCTCTGCTTCTGTCTCACGATTCACAAATTCACTGGCACTGTCCCTTCTTCCCCCAACTACTAAAATCCCAGTTCAAGTCAAAAACACTAGCAATATCCATGGGACTGCTCCAGTAAGGACACCCATCTTTCTGGCTTTAGCAAACAGATGATAGAGTTTATGGCAGGGCTGAGGCTTATTTCACTGCCTGGAGGACTGCACGGAAATGAAAATCATTTAAGAATTTTCACAATGGCAAAAAATTCTGATCTCTAGCTCCACCTTTTTCTAGTAAATAAAAATTGCTGAAATTAAATTCATTAATATTTCAAAATAAGTGAAGTACATTTTTTACTATTGCATGCTTCTCATTAGAGATGCATCAATTTGACAACACGATAAATAAATTTTTAGGTGTAAATAATTCCTAAATGTGTGCTTAAAGATGGAAAAGAAAAGAGGTATCAACATTGCTGGATACCAACATTCAAAAACATCTTGTGTTTCTTTTTTACATGACACACCCAAATATTCTCTCATTAGTATATTATGCTTTTTTTTCCCTTTTACTTTTGTTACACATATGCACAAACAAATTCCTACATACTTTTTTCACAATTTCAACATGCTCCCCACCCTCTTCTATCAAGAAGTGCCATGTGACAACAAACAGATAATTTCTACACTTCCAGAAAATGACATGACCACAAGTTCAAATAGATGTAATTACTGACCAATTAGATTGTCCGCACATTAATATTATCAGCTGCTTTACTATCTGATGAAATACAGGAAAGGACTACATGATTCTTTGCAAAAATAAATCTTTTGCTTGATGTTATTCGTTTCACTAGAACATAAGCCTGGTGATATCCCAAATACTTTATTTTACTAGTAAAACATTCCAGTCTGGAGGAGACAAACTAGCTTCCTATAGCTGTTTTTAGGTTGTATTATTAGTAATAGCACTGGGATTGGTTTCATGGTAACAGCTGG
Organism: Centrocercus urophasianus; assembly: GCF_019232065.1. Classification (NCBI taxonomy): domain Eukaryota; kingdom Metazoa; phylum Chordata; class Aves; order Galliformes; family Phasianidae; genus Centrocercus; species Centrocercus urophasianus. The sequence goes on from NW_024884756.1 coordinate 6,951,241, forward strand.
ACTCACAGAATCAGTAAAAAAAAGATCAGGTCCTTTTTCAAAGAAATTACTGTGCCGTCAGAGGAAATACAAGGCAATCTGCTGCAGATTGGGAATTAATGCACTGAAACTTACCTGTTCATTGCCCAGACTCTCCATCTCTGATGCAAACTTCAGAGGGCTCTAAACCCACCCGTTTTCACGTGTAACATTAAACAATGTCTGAAAGATCACCCACTTTGACTTCCTAAGTGTTCACTTCTGAAGTCAAAGCTGGGGTCACCTGAGCAGACAGAAAGGCCCCTTCACTGCACTCAGGACACAGAGAGTTTTTCGTTGTGGTGACAATATCACAACTTCATAGAGGTGTTCATCCTAGGCTCCGTTTACATACTACAGGGCTATGATGGGCCAGGACCAAATAAAGAGTAAAATGAATTCTAACTACTTGTTGTTTTTTCTGCATTTAAAAATATGGTGCATTGCAGGTTCCTATATCATCAAATTTCAGCCTGGCATTTAAGAAATATTTCCAAACTTACTGATGATCTCTATGTGCAAAGTAGGCAGTAGAAAGGATAATATTTTCATTGCGTGATTGCTGAATGTAATCAGCGATAGCTACACACAGCCTCACAAACAGACCTGACCCATACTAGAACTCCTTCAGATTGTGAACATATACAGCGTGATTTTACAAAACAAAACATATAATCACCTTATCTCTGAATAATGTTGCAGATTGTTTAAGTTATTCCACTGAAGTAATGGCACTTCTGTGACTTGCATGCAATGTTTTTCAATTGGCCTTTTTTTTCCTTAAGGTAATAAGGTCAGGAGACAGCTCTTCTCCTTCTTGTTCCAATCTCCCTGATTAATGTCTTCTGAGAGTCGCATTTTTATATCTCTACTAACCCTAGCACGCCAGTAGCCAACAATCCCCAGGTTTAGCTAGTGCCAAGAATAACGTGACTATTTTCTACTAGCAAAGCCAGAAGGTAGAATAGTCTAGAAAAAACTGGGGAGATGAAACCAGGACTAGATTTGGATATCACACAATTCTCTCCCCAATATCATACTTCCAAATATAACCTCATATTGTCATATTTCAAATTTAGTCTTTGATAGCAATTTCATTAAGGTAACATTTCTGCTAACATACACTGGCAGAGAACGGAGAAGAAATTTTAAACAAAATTTCATAAATGAACTGAGATAATCCTAAACGTGTAGCTTGATTTCAAGTTCAGTGCAGGCTCTTCCCTTCCATTCTGCATAGATGACTGAAAACAGACCCCTGCACTTATTGGAGTTTTAATCCTAGCAGTGCTGGGAAAAGTCTTCGCACTCAAATCCTGAGTCTCAAAGAGCACAGGACCTCGCCTGCCTGCAGCGTGCATCAATGACACTCTCGAAACCCACTTTTGAGTTCAGGAACAGAACTCTGCGAGCACTTCAGCATGTTCAGTGCTGGGGGTTTGGTCTGGATCTGACACAGGGCTTGCTAAGGAAGGCAGCTCAGGGCAGGCTGCAGTCGAGCAGCGCAGGCATGCTGACGTGGAAGAGGCACACTGCGCCGGGGCTGAGTGGGTCCAGATGCTTCTTCTCTCTTTAGAAAGGAAATTATAGTCTGCACAGGCAGAGCTTGGCACAGCCAGCTTTCTAAGCAAGGAAATTTCATGATCTGTTGGAATATATTAACATGTACATTTTTAACTCCAACAGAGACTGCGCTTGTTTCTGGAACAAACACTTGATAGGGGCTGAGTTGCTGGGCCCAAGGGAACACGAGGGGCTGGATGATTTCATTTCCCCTAACCTAAGGCAGTTGGCAAATGTGGTTTGCTGCTTTTTGCTTTTATTGTTATGAATTGTGTGGATAATTGATGGCCGGTTGCCTAGAGCCTGGGATAGGCCTCCTTCATGGAAGTGAAATAAATAAATGGTGGCTTGCCCTTATTTCACTTGTTCTGTGCTGACTTCAGAAACGACTAAGGCCCACTTAGTCTTAAAAGCGATGACGCCGAGGAATGGGGAAGGCTCCTCTGCACAGCAGCAGCCCAGGGATCACCCTCAAGTCAGCTCCTACTCCTGGAGCTCAGCACCAGCCCCAGGCAGATTCTTTTGTTGGTGAAAGGGATTTCAGCTCCCAAGCCACTTTCCTAAGGCCATTTGCAAGAGCTGAACTTTCATTCTGTTGCACAGACCCAAACAGAAATAACATGTGAATCTCCTGAGAGTAGCATTGGGGAAAAAAATTAAAAAAAAGTGAAAAAAACGCATGCTTCAATCTTCATTTTTTAAGCTAAAATCTTCCTTGCAAAAATATAACACTGCATTCAAATGACATGTTTGCCCTCTTAGTAATACACAAGATGTGCATAGGTGTCTCTCCCCACTATACAGGATCCCACTCATCCCCACTATAAGGAAAGTAATTCCATTACAGGGATATAAAGCCAAGGGGAAAAGCTAATGCCCTGGTCAAAAGCAAATTCCCAGCCCTAAGGAGGAAGCAGATCTGCAGAGAAGGTATCCAGCCAAATCTAAGTCCAAATCCTGCTCCCATGCTGTAAATAAATGTCAGATCACCGGAGTGAAATTCCCTCCATTATCTCACTCATAACTGGAGAGAAACCGGCTCCGGGAGAGGGGGAAGGGCAGAGAGCCAGCAGATAGCTTTAACGAAAACACAATGGCAGCCATCTGAGAAGGACCGGTAATTTACTAAATTTACCAGATCAAACAAAACGAGAGAGACGATCCTCGATGGTACGAGGGAACCACGTGCTTTTCTCTGCAGAGAGCTGAGAAGGCTGAGCCGAGCTGGAAGGAAAAGGCTCAGGGTCCTCCGGAGATGTCGCCCATCCCCTCACATCAGCATACTCACAACGCCCCTAAGGGGCAATAAGCGGGACCAGAACAATAACTCTTGAACTGCCACTGGTCCACATGATGGTCTGATGTGGAATACCGACAACAAAACACCACTAAGCCACAACAGTCTGCTATGTCTTCATTCAGAACACTTTTCAGAGTGTCTTAAGTCTAATTAAATATCTTCTTCCAAACAGGATAGTCTTTGCACAAGATCCTCTTGCAACTGAGCCATACAACTGAATATAAAAATGAGTGTCTACAGCACCCTTTGACACTGCCTTATGCAAAAGGTGTTGATTACATGAATAAAGCTGTGACTACAATGCCTAGATAGCTGAGTATCTGAGGGAATACTCAGGAGGAACTAGATGCCTAATCCCTCTGTGCTTCTGTTTCCCTGCCGGTTAGCAGTGCAGCACCCTTAACAGCCTAGTGTGCAACACTTATGTGTGTGCAGATCATTTTTAAAGGGGATGACATTTTACAATGACATAGCAATACAATGCTTTCAAGAAAATAGAGGTAAAATCAATTTTCATGTCCATACAATGCGAAAATATTAGTTATTAGGATGTTTAAATGGATCTTGAGAAAAATTTCAGCTTAGTATTTCCTGCATTGTCTGTATATTGGTGCTTGATGATGAAAAAACTGATATTGCAGTCCTGAAATCTTGAGACTTAGTCACAGATCAGAACTTGTAATACTGTCAAGGTGGAGGAAGCAGACTCTGTTACCATCGTGCTCCAAAACTTACTCCATCTGAATCAGATCTCAAGCACCTAAAATCTTAGCACTACTTCATATTTTTAGTAGTAAGATCTTATTAACAAAGTTAGAAAACTGTCCTATAAACGTCACTGCTTAATTTCAGGTAATTGCTGAATATTATTTTTTAAAAAAATTCAAAGATACTGTGACTCAAAGGGAACATTCCTGAATCAAAAATGCAAAGTCATTTGTACTGAAGGCAGCTGGAATACATTTGTTTTTCCCACCACTCTCTGTTCTGCTCCTTCTTGATATTCTCACCAACATATACCAGGCTGTTCAAGGTTTCACTAAATCTTTCCTTCCCACTGGACAACAGATGTTGGCGCCCAGACCCAACAGTACATGCTAACACACATAGCAGTGATGTCACTCGGTGCAGAAAGTTTCTCTCATAAGCACTACCCGAAGCACTGGTGCAACATAAGATTTGAGTTTTAATTACATTTGACACGTAGAAATTTCAAAGGCTAAGAAAACCTAAATTTTGTAAGCATTCCAGGCTCCTTGTAATACAGCAGGGAGGGTATTACCACAGGTGCTGGAAAACTCGTTATGCATGTTGTTGGGCTGAAAGAAAACATTGCCCCTCAGGCCTTTTGTGAGAAGACAGCTCTATTTGCAAAACCAGAGCCGTCTGATAGCACGCTCCTACATGTTTCCCACAGGATGAGCAGAGGAAAAAGATGAATTCCAATTTTTTCCAGTCCCAAAAGCCTGCAGTTACCAGCAGTTATGGCAAAGCTGCACATGATGAATGACACATGCCTACATCAGCTGTAGAAACAGGGGATGTGTCTAGTTCAGGAAGATTTCAGATGCTGGCAAAGACTATGCTGCACTGGATGAAAAACAGATTAACATAACTAGTAGAATTTCATATCACCTGTAACCACCTACACAGAAGCCACTTCTCTTTTAAATAACTGCGTTCCTGCAAAAGATGGTTTTGTTATTCCGAGTCAAATTGAGGATATTAGTTTTCAGTTTAACAGAAACTACTGTCAACAAGAACCATGCATAATTTCCTTTACTAAGCTTCCTTTAGCCACAGTTGGTTTATACCATTTGCTGTCTTCTCAGAGCACAGCCAGGAATACTAGAAGCAGTGCCTCTCCAGCACGCTGGAAGGGGCAAGAGCGGCTTTTCCTGTATTAGTGCAGATATCATTTGCCAAATCCCAATTACATACTAGATAACTCAGGAGAGGAAAAAAAAAATCTACTTACTGAAACAAATACTAACAGAACATGGCCTAAGCAACTTCTAGTTTCAGACTTCACAATTTGTTGCATATCAGAAGGGCTCAAAATGATTAGCCATTTGCATTGCCTGACTATGACAAGATGTCCTAAAACTAGCTCTGCTTTGGAATAAACAGTTCTAAGTCCGTTTTGTCTGCAGACTTCGGAGCATCAATGCCCTGGTATTTACACTACACTGTGAACTGCATTACACTGTATAAACAAATGACTTAGAAAACTCTATGCCTTCCAAACATCAGGAAAGAATTTCAGCCTTTCAGCCTCCATAATGGACAAGATTATTTTTTTCTTTTTAAAGACAACAAGAAAGGGCAAGATGAAGAGTGAATTCAGCCATCATATAAAAAAAGAAAGTCCAGAAATCCAATTCACAAAAAACACATTGTTTTTTTATTTGTGACCAGAAGTATTACCTGTGGACATGCTAACAGTCAGTAGAAACTAGTTTTAATAAAAACGTCCCTATAGCTAAATCAGCTCCAAGCCCTACTGATTATGTTGTTGTCACACATACCAGATCCCAAACTACTACCCCATTTATACATGCTTAATTCTATGACAAACTTAAATCTCTACTGAACATGATGTAGCTTTTTGTGTGCACATACGGTACCTAAGCACATGGACCACCTTAACACCTCGAAGGCCACACTTGCCAGTTCTTAGTGCAGAGATCCTGCAGTGCCTGAACTTGAGTCAGATTGGAGCGAAAAGGAGGCTCACATCAAAGCTGCTGAGATTGTCGTGGTTTTCCCTGAATCCAGAAACTAGGCTGAGTTTATGTGCTCATGTTTACTCATGACTGGCAGCAAACTTCAGTTGAAATCATGTGAATTTGGACAGAAAGACAGCAAAACTCAGCTTATGTGGCTTAATATGGGAGTGGATTATGAAAAACCTGCATCTCTCTAATACTGTAAATATGTAAACAGATTTAAAATATGAAAATATGAAATATTTTTCTGTGAAAATAATCACTATGTGCACCTCCATATTTTTTCAGTATAATTAACTCAAGATTTCCAAGATAACTACTCTTTTACTTCAAGTGACTCCTTGCTACACCGTTTTCCCTAATCGCTTCTTACTTTAGATCCTGATGTTTGTTGCTCTCTTTCAAATGAAAAATGGAGATAATTGAAGTCCTCATTCATTAAGGTAGTTAGACAAATATAGCTAAATACAAATCATCCCATTCTAAGAAAGAAAATTATTAACATGCCTGAAGATAGATTCTAAAGTACTCAGCTGAATGGGAGGTTTAAAATCACCAAATATTTACCTTCAGTGTTCATTACATTTAAACACTAACAAAATACACTGCCCATCTTGCAGTGCCTGTAAAATAGACAAATTCCATCCTATAAAGATTTCCTAGGAAACCAGGGCAGGCTCAAAGAAACAGAAAACAGCTGGAGAAAAAAAAAAGTATTCAGTTCTCCATATCCTCAGCTGTAAAACCACGAGAAAGATCTCACTAATAAAAATTAGAGCAGTACAACTCACAGTGGTTGGCTCTGGCATCCTTCGTAATGGCAAATATGCATATCCTTAAGAGGTCAAGGATTTAACCCTTCTCTCCCTAACCCAGTCCCCTAAAGAAAAACTTAAAAAGTCAAGTGTGCCCATTTTGACACAGTATGAAGCTGCAAAGTTTTGGTCTATGTACTGAAAGGAAGACAAACCCAACACAGAGGTGTTTTTATTGAAACCTGACAACAAGCCACAATTCCTGTGCTTCACTATCTAGAAAATTCTTTGCAGAGGAGCCAGATTCTACCTCTGAAACACATCAGCTATTAAACATGAACACCCATGTGATTCAACAGAAATACTATTAGCATGATGACTCAGTATGTAGATGACAGTAGATCAAGGATGCTTTGCATTCAGCAGCAGTACAGAAATTAATAAGTCCTGCAATTCACAGTAACAACACAAAACCAAATCACAGCAAAACTACTCAATCTCAGCGTCAAGGTCTAGACTGACTAGAGTGGAAGTTTCAATCAGAAAATTGAGTAACAGAAGCTAATTTGTCTAATTGCAGCCCTGATCTCTGAAGTCAACTTCTGGCACTCTGCCAGTCAGTGTAATTTTAATATCCAGCACAATCATTGCAGCCATACTGTTTTGTTAGCTCCATACAGCTCCATTTTCCATGATCTCCTTCCCTTGTCATCAGCTTGAGGTCTCTTGCATCAATTTCTTCACTTCCTTTCTTCCTTTGTTGCCAATGCGAGTTTCAGTGTTTTCTGATTCTTGCCAAAACAAGCATTTAAACATCTGGAAATCATCCTACATTACCTTTATCAGCGAGATGCTTTTGTCTTGCAATGTAGTTCCCATACAACAGGAATGGCTCATGTCTTGAGACTTCACACTACGTAAACTGCATCAAATATATATATATATATATATATATACACACACATATATATATCAAATGCATAACATATTACACTCGTTTAAAATTTAACTTTCATTAAGTTGAAAACACATTTGAATTTCTGTGAAAAAAAAAAAAATACTTCTATGAGTAGCTTTCCAGTCCAAAAGATTCCTGACCTGAAAGAGTTCAAAATTAAGGGTACTTAAATTAATATGAAACATAACATAAAATTCAGAGTTGTGTTGTTCTTCTAGTACAAGCAATTTGAAATTAAATATTTTTTTCCACTAATGTTTCCTGAAAACAAAGTCTTCAATCAACTTGGATTTCAGATGTAAAACTAAGAGCCTTTTCTGTGATCTGCCTATAAAAGTGACATCAAAGTACTCTGATTTGAACACTGGCCTATGGAAGTCTTAATCACATCTTCAAAAGCTGTTGTCACACGCATCTCCCATCTCACTACTCAGACAACTCATGCTGTTTTTACAGGTTCTGTTTTATAAAACACAGGGTCACTAAGTCTCATAAGAGGCAATATATGCTTACTGCACCAATTCGGTCTTATAAGCCACTCACTAAAAATGTTGTTGTAATGCCTCACGTTCATGAAAAAACACTGTCAATGCTGATATACAGAACATGAAAAGCTTTTCCATGTTTCAAGAGCATGTATCAAGAAAAATATATATACTTTTAACTCCAGGGTTGTTTTTTTTTTTTTTGTCTGCATCATGTATTTAAGATGATAATCTTTTAGATTGAAATCTAGTAAATTCTCCATTTATTTATTAGGTGTAATTTTTTTATTTTTTAATAGAAGAAGCCACTCCTTCAATGGAAAATTCGTAAAGAAAAAAGAGACACTACTATTTCTTTCAGTGCTTCTAAGCAAGTGAAAAATGCCAACTATTCCCACACCTTTTCCCCACTGAAGTCACAGAAGGGCAACAATGCCTCGGTCACACAGAGCCGTGGGCTCCTCAAAAGGCAAGAGCTCCACCTTCTATATGGAGCTTCTCTGCAAAGTCTTGCCTGTTTTGTTTCCCCTTGACTTCCCTTTTCTGATCTTTGGACACACTGAGAATTATTCAGTTTGGCAGGTGTATACAAAGCAAAAACCCTGAGTAAAAACGATTCAACTCTCAAAATACCTGCCTCATGCAAATTCACCCTTACAATTCCATTTTATCCTCCCTCTCCCCCCCATATACTACCATTTGGGATGGCATTAGATTTGATCACCAAAGGGTGAACAAAAGCTTCTCTTCCTTTTCCTCATGTTTTTCTGCCTAGCACAGGTCATGAGAATACTGCTTTGTGCTCCTAGATGTGACAAAGAATTGTGTTCTAAGTTTTACCCTCTTCTGATCACACAGCATTAACAAAATCAATTTGTGTAATTGTAACCCTTCAGTCCAGTCTTCACTTTAATATAATTCTGTTCTTTTTGATTCTTACCCATATTTTTTGCACAGATGGCAAGTATTTCATTCCTTATTCTCATCTGTGAAATTCACTAACAGCCTTCTTCCTAGATGACTCCAGAAGACCATTTCCAAAACCATGAGGCATCATCCACAATAGATCCTGTTAGCCATGTATATTTAATTAATTTTCCCACCACTCACAATGGCAATGTTCAAGCCAGTTCCAGTACCAAATGCTTCATTAGCAGTGAAACGCTTTTCAACATGAACAACACAGCATGAAGTCATGAAACAGCAGAATTTTGAAACTATCTGGAGAAAAAGGTTTTTGTTTTTTTTTAAAAAAATGCTAATCTATTTCCCCTGCAACAACAATCACGTGCCTGACATCTAGCAGATTTTCAAAACTTATGATGAGCAAGCAGTCATGTTTCCTAAACTACAACAAATAAACGGCCTATCCCTGTAGAAATGACATCTGAAAGCTTTGAGCTAGCACCAGCAGTCATGCTTGGCCAGCTGGAGCCCTCAGTGGTTAACCTCCATGGTAGCTCACTTATTTGATAGGTTTCTATGGGCCTGGTTACAGATAATAACAAAATGCTCTCCTTTTTATTGCACCTGAACTTCTTTAAGCTGATGGCGTAAAGTGAGATTTCAATTGGCTGTCAAGCTTCCATTAAAATGCTGTTTCCCAGCCACTGTGCATGTGAAGCAATGTATTTGGAAAACCTGAAGCATTGCAGCTGAGGGAAAGAATCATTAAGATAAGTAGAAAATGAGATCAAAATAATCACCACAGGATTGCAATCGTTACACCCCATTTTCATACATGAAAAAATTTAGTAGAACCCTGTAACTTGAGCAAAGCTGAACATAAAACAGCTAAGCAACCAAGTACAGCTTCTGTTTGCTGATTCTGTTTCAATGTTTTTCCCCAGACATTTTTCCTTGGCCTACTGGGATATTTAACAAAACAGGAGACATGAGACCTTGGACTGGAAAGCGATGAAAGAAATCATCAATCAATCAAGGTTTATTATGATCTCCAGGAAGAGGGAGGATTGCTTTAAAGCGAACTCTCAGCACAGCTTCTGAAGGCACCTGAAGGTATCCAGGGTCAAGTGGCAGAAATTTTTCCCAAATAACAAGCAAGTTCTTCTTGACTTTCTTCCCTGTACTTTCACTGTCATTTTAGAGCGCAGTATTAATCTTGGACCAACTGGGCCAAGACATAGTCTCACAATGATACATTTGACCTCCTTACTCTCTTTCTACACTGACATGCCTTTAATCTTTCACTTAAGATTCTCAGCTTCCTGAAGGATGCTGGCAAGTATTTTATTGGGAAAAGATGACGTACTGACCTTCTCATCAGCCATCTCCTGCACAGCAGGGAACAGGCCTCAATGAAAGAGTTTACTCTTGTTCTTACTCTCCATGAGTTCATGTACGGAACTCTGAATTCCTGCCAGCAGTATCAGAGTCGTTGTTTGTGTTTCTATTTAGCCCCATTATCCCAAGAACTGGGGCACAGAGATTCACATTACTTCTCCAGACCATCCATGCTATGCTATAAATGAAAATCACAGAAGACACAAAGCACTGTAGAAATTTCCCAATACAAAAACAGCCCCATTATATCATTTTCCCCACTGTACGATTTAGACAAAGATAAAGATAAATACAAATTCTCCAAAACTCCAAACCAGTCTACCTTCAATTGGCAGTAGCACAGACAGGGAACAACGTGAGCCGTGCCCTCCAGAGAGAAGACTTTTCTTCAGCAGCTAATACGAACAGGATCTCAAGGGCCTGCACGAACAGTGTTTCCTGTATGAGACAGCAGCACACCGCCGCTGACCCCCTGACAATCCTCCTTAGTCTTCGTGCTTACATAACACATGACCCTTCCACAGCAAATGCGGGTGGGAGAACAGAGTAATGGAATTGTTCTCACTGCGAGAATAAAAGACAGCACAGCAGGCTACAAAAAATGTAGGTTGCTGGAAAGGAAAGATAACTGTAAGCAACTGTTTAGAGATTTTAATTATCACAGCACTGAGTGCTTATCAGCATCCAAACTTCCATGTATGCTATTACTGTCATAAGTTTAAATTAACCTATGAAATGAGAATTTCAATAACAAATCCAATGGCAGTCAACCTCTCCAGCAGCTTATCTGCATGTCAGTTTTCAGTGACGCAGATGGGAACCATATAGAGACTAAAGTGTGATGCAACTCAGGAGTAAAAGATGGACATGCACTTAACATAAGAGACCTAAGTGAATAAAATTACTATCAGTATTTCTATAAGTAACATTTATAGTTTCCAATCATATCTGAGCATTAGAAAGACTCACAGAATATCCAGTATTTGTATTTTCTATAAAAAATTAACTCCTAACATAGACTTTAAATAAATGCAGAACTAGCAACAATTTTCTTGGTCTAAAGCAAGGATGTGTTAAGGCATATTGGCATCAAAAACCTCTACCACCAAGAAAAAGCAATAGGATGTTAGATTTCCCAATTCTGGTAACTACTCTCCTTCATCTGCAGAAGGTTTTCATATTCATTTTTTGATTATTCAAAATTAAAATTTGCAAAAATGTTTAGAAGCAAGAGGGCCCCAGTGCCCTTCCGTGCAATCAATAATAGCAAAACCTAAATATTTGGGTCTCTTTAAACTATTAACTTGAAATACATCCAAAACATGCAGAAATGTTGATTAGAATGTTATAAACGCATCAGTCACAGGGCATGCAGAGTATACAGTGTTTTCCCTTCCAGGAGCTCCAGCAATGTACTATTTCTTGAAATGGCACAACGTGTATTCTTACAGTAGACAATTTCAAGTAAAATTGGATGATTTAGGAAAAAAAGTTTCCCGTCACTTCTTCTTCCAAAATAATCTAAGCAAGTCAAACCTCCTTAGTGTCCAATCTGACCCATCTGTCAGTGCAGTAACACAGAACCTGGCCCAGCATCCATATTGCTGACACACAAGCATGCAGCTCAAGACCCAGCCAGCCACTGGAGCAGAACAAGAAGTGCATGACAGTGGTTGGTGGAGTTCTCTATCTTCTACATCAAATACAATCCTACAGAAGTAGTAAGGAGTCCCCCATTGGCTTTAAGCTGCTTAGCACCACAAAGTAAAGAATACAATGACAGGCATGGATGAGCCACAGCAAACACCAGAATAAGCAGGAATTTGTGATTTGGTCATGTTCCTTTAAAGAAATAAACATGAGCAAAAGGATAGACTTCTTAGTAAAGTTTGCTTCAGAGAAGGTGTAGAATGTAGAAAATGTGTTACTTCCTGTGAACAGTATCACTGCTTCATGACTTCTAGTAGCTCAACAACTGCACTCACTCTTCCAATTTCCAAATTTAAATTGGGAAAAAAAACACCCAATAACCATAAATCACATAATAAAATTCTTGACAAAAACAGTGGAATTTACACACACACACACACCTTGCATTGACTACATCAAAGATGTGAACAGTACAGTGTCACCTGTAAGGTACCTCTCTTACTCAGAACGTTGCATGACTTACCAGCAACTTTTTCACAACTTGAAAGCAGAATCATTTATTCAGTAACTGAACAACATTTATGTTACAGTACTAAAAACTCTGCTTTCTTTATCTTGTCATTACACTTGAATTAATGACCAAATAACCAAATATGTATCACACATTCCAGTTCAAATTACATCTGACCTCCTGCCTGTGACACTCTCAATAGGGCTTGAGAAGGGCAATCTACCCAAGAGGGGCTGCTGCGGTCTGAGATTTCAGGCAGACAACGCGATGCTGTTCGCCTCATGCAAAGATTCAAAGTCCAAGACACCTTTCTCAAAAAAAGTAATCCCAAGTTCATCTGATTAATTTTTCACTTGACAATAAAGCAAATTTATTTTTGCCTTATGCTTTACAATGAGAATAGTCTCACTTGCCTATAAAGTAAGTTAAAGTATAAGCTCAGTCTTTCTTCTCTGATCAAACAGAATTCATTGGATCAACATAGGGAGCTTTTCCTTCTAAGCAAATTTTCCTCAGAAATTCTTCTACTGTCAGGAGCATACAGGCAAAAATGAGCAGAGTCACAAAGACAAACATGGGTGAAACAATCAGTGTACGTATAATAACAGATCACATGCCTGCAGTTGGAATTTCGACTATTTTTTATTATTACTCTATTATTTTTTTGGCACTGAATTCATTGCCTCTCTCTGCATATGGAAAAATAGTTGCAGACAGGCCATAAACATCTGCTTGGGTCTTTTAAAGGACTGTAGCCTTGCACAAAGGTTTGCCTTCAGAGCCACTGCTTCCCCACAAGTACACAGAAGAATCCATCTCACAAAACACTGAAAACCAAGTAATCTGGTGTGCTCACCACCTCCAGTTCTAACCACACTTAAGTCATACAACTTCCAGCCAGCCCAGAGAGAAATTTGGCTAAATACTATTTAAATGTCAAGAACTGCTATTAAGCAAAATTTTCTTAGGCACGTCTATAATAAAATGAAATTCATAATTTTTTTTAGAAGGTTAACATAAACAAGAAAAAAAATAGGCTTAGCTTTAAATTAATGTATATTACTAAACAGAACCAAACCTGCAATGCTTTACACGAACAAACCACCCCAATAAAATGTTGTCACAGTGAAACAAACTGTCAAGATAAAAGGACTTCACCACAGAATGAATTGTGAATGTGCCAAAACATGAATTAGGATTGAGAGAAAGAAATGACCATTTGGTTTGTAGTGAAATGATCTATGTATCTATGCCATGAAAACACCATGGCAAAAAAAATGTCTGCACTAACAACCATCACAGGTAATCCTTCAAAAAACAAAAAAACTTCCAAAAAAAACAAAAAACCAAGAACATGAGCTAACATAGAATGGCTTAAGACCCCAGTTGTATGGATTGCAGAATTTCTGAGCAAGAGCCTGCTCAGTGTGAGCAGGAGGAATCTTCTTGAGGACTCTGGAAATTTCTCCTCCCCACACTGTCATAGGCAGGGGAACTAACCACAAATATTCAGAAGTCACATCATGAGTCATCCCCCAAAGAACTGCTTTTTGTGGATTGCTGGTTTTGTTTTTTTGTTGTTGTTGTTGTTAATATAAGTAATGTGTTCATATTTTCTGCTTTTTTGGACCCATAATCACTTCTTTTTTCAGTTACCTGCAAAAATTAGACCCACAGTCATCGATAGCTACACACATACACACACTTTTTCCTCACTAAATGCACAGGTATGCATTTTAGCAAGTGATCTTCTGATCTGGAACATGGCGAAAAGAAGAACAAAGCACTATGAGATCCTCACTAATATAGTGAGTTATCAAGGCAGACTGTTTTCTCCTCTTTCATATCATTCTTCTAATGGAACTCTGAGGACTCCTTTTTAAGGTTGAAAGATCCACGAAAACCAAAGGAGCATCTGGTGTGCTCAACAATTCCCTTTCCTTCTCATAGCTGCAGAAGACTTGTTACTAAATTTCCAGTACCTGTAACAGAGAGGAGACTGTGCAACACATGAATTTTTTTCCCCCTGAAGATACTATCTCTGTTATTAGGGAGGGGTAGATGGTACATTTAATAGCCCCTATTCAACCAGCTCAGCTGTTTCTGTCTCCTCCTCCTTTGTAAGGTTTCCAGACAAATTGAAAGACCTGATGAATTCAAAGAGGTCAGAGAGGATCATGAATTCAGAGGGAATGACCCTCATTTGTTTGTTCTTGTTCACACAGTGGAACAAGAGGAAATTAGCTCAGATACTTTGAATCAATACTAGAGCCCACGCTGATCTCAGCTGATGTAGGGATGACACTACCCGAGCTGGACTGGGAAGAATAAATCAACCCAAAATTTTCAGACAAGAGCACGATTCAGAAACTAATGGGAATCTAATGACAAGTCTAGGAGTGAAGAGAGAATATAGGAAATTGTGGCATTAGACCACCACCACGATATGCCCAAACTGACTCTGCAGACAAATCCTTCTGAAGGAGGTAATTCCCACAGCTGCTGCTTCAAGCCAAGTTACCAAGAAATCTTCCATTAGAAGCGTGTTTCTAGTTTTCTTAAGTAATGACTCCGAAGAAAGCAATCACATTTACACTCTCAAGTGGGTGGGAAAAGATTCCAGAAGCACGTACTACTTCTGCTAGTTGCTTCCTGTATACTGAATCCTAAAGGAAGAAAACAGACAACGCTGTGCGTGTGGGAAAACCCTTTACCAAAGGTTCAGAGCTCAAACAATGCAATTTCAGCCCTCTTCTGGCTACTTATTCCATCTCTGAGCCTGTCTGAGCCCCTACAAGGAACATAGAACTCAGACCTTTCATTCCTAGGCATTTGTAGGGCAGGCTTCTTTCTCATGTAACTTTTTAATGGGCACATTCAAAGCCGTCAGACTCAAAATGACCAACTTTGCTGTACTAGACTTCAAAGTATCTGTTCTTCACATTCTGAATGTGCATTTTAAGGTGTGTGTACTATTCAGCACTGCCAGCCAAGTGCTCTTGAGCAAAACAGATTGACCTGCAATGGTTCCAAGAGAAAAAAAATGGATATAGAAGCTGACAGTACAACAAGGTAACTGTCAGAAAAAAAATTGTTAAGCAGTAATGCTTCATGCTTTTTTTTAAAAGCAATTTTACCTGCTTTATTGTTTTAACTTATCTATCAATATATGGATCTCACCTTTGCTGTGATAAACTCTGTGCTTCTGCAAAAGCTATTTCCTTCTTCCACTGTGATTGACAGAACCAGTTTCTAATTCTTCTCCTTTTTCTCCAGTGTTGGTATGAAAAATGACTGGTGTAATACCACTTCGCATACCTTCTGCAAGACTGATAATTTTTTCTAATTTTTGCTTCTTGAAGTGCCATCTTTGTCTCCCCACATACCCCTGAAATTAGTTTAACACAGCACCTACATTCAAATGACACTCACCAACTGAACGGTTAGAAGTGAAGCAGCTGCCAAGATGCAACCACTTGCAGCACAATATAACATGCACTACTCTGCACTGGTTAATACTGAAACCAAGGCAAATTAATGACCCAAACCTCCCCATTCAGCAGCATTTGTGAGCTTCTGTCAGGAACTACATCAGAATTATAACTCCCTGATTTACACACTTAAACCAGACCTACGTGCAGGATCTCCCTCCTCTTTGTGTCCCACCCCTCACAGCACAGTTTGTTTTCTTTTTGTGATTTCATTTTTAATATATCGAGCTTATGAGAAGCAGGTTTCTCATATAGACAGCTTTCTCACATAAACCAAAGCTATTTAAGGTCCCAAACAGGAAGATGAATGAGTGAAATAAGAGCAAACAGATGTCACTCAATTATTATGGTGTTTTCTGCTGAGTTACCACGTACCTCTCAGTTTCTTTAGCCATCAGCATATGGGAAGTACATCCCAGAAAGTGTTGCTACATTACTGGCTCATCCCATAATTTTCATAATAGCAAGCAACCTAATAAATGGCACATAATAACTTGATCCCACAGACATCTCGCATAACATTTGAACATCTGTTGTTTTGCTCCTCCCTCCACCCCCCAAATCTGAACTCCATATTTTCAGAAGTGTTTTCTTTTGTAAAAGAAAAGAAAGATCTATACTGTGGGTCTCCCTTTATGGCAAGTATTTGAATTACGCTCCCAAGATTATACCAAGTGCCCCCTCTACGGGACTTCTTAGACAGCCATGCAGAGTCAGGAGTGTCCTGCTTTACTTCAAAGAACAAAGTTTTCCAAACTATTGCACTGTATTAGTCACTGGAATTTGAAACCCACTCTCTGGTGCAATGCAGGGCATTACGAGACATACAGTTACAAGAAAAATCAATCTCTTGTAAATACGCAATAAAATAATTACAAACTGCACTGTAGGGCAACAGAGTGGCCTGTTTGGCATCTTTTCCAAATAACATCCAAAAAGGTAACACACAAGAAGCCTGGAAATCATTTTCAGGAGTACAACAGCAACAAACTGTCCTGCAATCAGCCTTCTCACATTTCAGGAAACCAACAGACAGCAAGGCACTCAGACCGATGAAAGAGGACAGTTAGTATAAGCTCTTCCAACCTCTCTCCTACACACATTCTTATTTAACTTCAGAAAAGATACAGAACAGCCTAGGAAAGTTCAAGTTGCACAGGTCGGGTACACAGCTGGCCAAACCTCCCGCTTTAAGACGGCTTGCTAAAAACCTCCGATTTCAGATAAGTGAGCCAGAGGGTGGGAAAGCACGAAGGCAGGGAAGGCTGTGTTCCATCACAGCCTGTCACTGGGGATTAAACAGCCTCTGCAGCCAGGGCCAGAGGGGGAAGGAGACAGAGAAGGCAAAGGAAGAGGAGAAAGAAGGAAACAAAAGAAAAGAGAAGAAAGGAAAGTGACATTTTTTTGTGTTTTTAAAACAAAGAACTTAAGAAAGCAGATGTCGTTTGGTGCAAAAAGACTCCACCCTGCACAGCTCCTGTGTTTACTTCTCCCAGCTCTGGTCGGTCTCCAGCCCCGGAGCCTCCTTCAGCCTCATCCTAAGTACTTTCTTTTGTTGCAAACTTCCCAGCCCCGCGTGTTGTTTGTGCCAGGCAGCAGGGTTTACTTCAGGGTGCTCCACAGCTGCATTTTGCATTAAATCATTCCTTCCTCCTCTGTGTTCACAGGACTGCGCGCCGAGACCCGGGAATACCAAAAAAAACCTCCAACTTTTACAACTTCTCTCTGTTTTCTGATTATATTCCCAAACTGCAAGCCCCAATCTTAGCATTTAAACCAAAAATCCCCCAAGAAGTTTTCCATTTCTCTCATTAACGAAGTAACGCAATAAGCACTCAGCATACAAACAAAAAGGAAAAAAAAAAAAAAAAAAGGAGAGAAGAAACTCACCAGCATCATAATCTTCCTCTTCTTGTGCTTTTATGGATACAAATAGCCCTAATAAAGCAGCGAGGATGAAAAAAGTTCTCTTTTCTACCCTGGTTGCCATCATGCCTAGCTATTAGACATGTATCCTCCTGGGCAGCAAAATGTGCAGAAATGGAAGGTTATTTTAGCACCATGAAGCCAGCTGGGGAATCGCTCCGTCTTTCAGCATCAGTCCTGGGACAAAGTCTGAGAGCCCTTTTTTTCAGCACCAGCTCCAGTGCAGTCTGCAAGCGCTCTTTTCAGGGGATGCAGCTTTAAATAGGAAGAATGCTGCCTCCACTTCTCTTCCTGCCCCTTTTCGGCTTGTTCAGGCTCATAATCATCCACTCCCTGCCAAGCAAGAATCTGATTGATGGTAAATAACCGAATCAGAGCTGGCTTCTCTCTTCCTTGAACTTTACTCTTTAAGAATACACTTGCAGGATATTTTCCTGCTGCTGAGCAGTGTGTGCTATGTCAGAACCATTTATTAAGAAAGTAAAGCATAATTCAGTAAGAAGCTGCCAGGAGAAAAAAAGCCCTGCTTTTGCCTCCGCACTCTTCCTGGGACTGAAGGGTAGAGCCCCACTAGGAGCTGATTCACTTATTAGGAACTTGATCCCTTCCAGCTCACTGAGAGAGGAGGATTTCCTCCCTTCCCTGATACCTGCCCCCTGCCTCGCTCCAGCTGTATTGGCAAACGTGAGTGCAGTCTACAGAGGGGCCACGGAGCTATCAGCGCCGCGTGATTTGGGAACCTGTAAATCATCTCCTCCCCCTGCCACGGGGCTCTGTATGATCTTTTCTCAAATGCTTACTGTACTCTATATTTACAGCCCTACCAGCTGGGATGACTATTGCAAAACTCTGGAAGGTGCTCTACACTTGAAGCTTCGTAATAACAGTCAAAATGATCAGATATCTGCTTTCTCCCTCACCTCTCCACCTAACAGAGTGACAACTGGAAATCTACCCAGACTCCAACCTCATATTTAGCCCTTGACAGTGCCCCTAAATTAGCATCCTAGTACGGGCACTAAGTAAATCTCTTTTTTGTGGATCATTGCAACTGGGAGTAGGATGCTAGATTTTCCTCTTTCCTCAGAGTAGACTGTCTGGAAAGGAAGCTCTATCACAAATCCCCTCCCCTTCTAAGAATGGAGTTGCCAATGCATGCTACAGGGAAATACAGATCTGTCTGCTGGAAGGTTGTTTTTGTTGTTGTTGTTTTTTTTTTTAAACTTCAGCCATTGCACTTCAAAACAATCCCATTGTAAATGAATGCAGTGAGATGTAAATCTCTTCACCAGGATTTGTACATGCTGGAAATAGCGGCCCACTCCGCTTATCACAATGGTATTTAACCCTTCTAAGTAATGCAGAGGCCTAACTCCTACGAAGTTTTCTTCTGTGCCCAGAAAAGGAAAAGCAACACCAGAACTTGTATAGAACTGCAGTTCTATATGAAATCTGCTCAGTAGGAAGACCAAAGATTATTTCACTGAAACAGAACAAAATAGGAAAAGCAAACTCTGTTTGCTTCGTGTCTGGACACAGTAACCACTGCAGAAGCGTAGTATCTCACAATCAACAGCACAGGAGCACAAACTCCAAGAAAAAGAGAGAAATACTGAAAGAATGCGAGTCATTGCAAGCAGAATCATTGGTGAATACCAGCTGAGAAACTCAAAACTCATTAACCAAAACTTAGTATCTGTCAGCCTGCCCAGTCATAGGTGAAATTCAGTTTTGACAGGTTCATGACTATTTGCAGTGGTTTGCTGGTCTCAAAAGTCACACGTTTTCGATATCATACTTAATCAAAGCTGCACCTCCCTTGAAAAGCTGTGGTTATGTGATGCTGGCTAGAAACACCTGATCTTCTATGAATAGAGCCAGACCTATCTTTGGCACTGATCTGTACACACATTAGCAACAAGAAAGTAGCTTAGGGCATAATCAAGCAAGCTGCTATTGCTAAATTGCCTCATGAAAATTACACATGGTAGAAAATCATTATATAAGTGAGAAAAAAGAACACATTTTTTAGAACCATACCTTCTAACGGTAAGGTTTCCCACAGATGGAAGAGTTCTATCATTGTTTAAGAACAGGAATATTAGTATTAATAACTTAAAAGGAGAAAGGATGAGAATACAGGCAGTGCTTTGAAGACTCCTCGTGCACACTGATGAAAAACCATTAAGACATACACATTTGTGAACTATGTGCTACTAACAGTAGGGTATTTACGTGAAAATTCTTAAAAGAAAGATGACAACTGCTCAGAGAACTCAGCTGAAAATCCTGCACCCTGCCTGGGGAAAGTTATGATAAAACTACAGCAGGAACTGACTACCATAGAATTAGATGCCTATTTGCTGGTAAAACTTATCATCAGCACTAGTAGCTTTGTCTTTAAGATTAGTTAAAAGGTGATTCCTAAGTCTTAGTCTGCAACAGGTTTGTAAATTCCTGGCGGACTTACATGAAGAATGAGCCTTACCATCATTACTCCTGATTTTAAACAAACTGCACAACAACGGCGATGACATTTTCCTCTCTACAGCTCACCGAGAGAAAGACAGACCTCTCCTACTATTTTAAGTACAACGTTTTTCCGAGGAGTCAGTGAGGTCAGCCCTTCGAAAAGATTCCTGTGGCAATATCTAGAAGTCGCTCTTCACATCCATTTCTGCCATCATCTCACCAATAAGTTATACCACATAATTACAACAGTTGAACAACGGAGAATAGAGAAGGATGTAAATGATTTAGCAAATCAATCCCTTTGTGCCTCCTTATAAATACTTCCTTTCACCATGCCCATACGTTTGATGAGCTTTTCAATTTTATTACAAGCATCACAACTCTACTCATTAAGCCTATCATTTTTAATTTAAACAAATTTATTTCTAGGCCTAACATGTATGATTGCATCACATTGGGCACAAGTGAGAGAAATTCTTTAGTTAGCACCATTGTAAACACAGTCAGACTAAACAATTAAGAGTGGGCAGATAAATAATTCCAAGTATGCACAGCAACACCTCCCCTCTCCTTGTCTCAATAGGGAAGAAACCAACACTGCATGAAATAATACCGTATATTTATGGAACAATTGCTCTCCAACCATTTTTCACTTTTTCCATAGTTCCTAGGATTCTGTAAGAGCAGAGGAATGTGGAATTTAACAAACTACGCTAAGGTCATGCATTCAGTAGAAGTAAAGCCAGATACATATTTTTGGAGCTCATTTTTATTCTGTGCCAAGGAAAACCTATACAGGATGAAAGTTACTTGAGAGGATAATCCAGATATCTGCCTCTTGGAATAAATTCTCCTCCAGCAAACTTCTACCTATCCACTGTTATATATTAAATATCAGGCATGCAAGAAACACAAATTTAGTAGACATAGACAGATACTGCGTGAGTGGTAGGGTTAAGAACTATCCTCTTTCCAGTATGTCTCAGTAGAGCGAATGATCTGCAAACACAGCCATAGAACCAGGCTCCTTCTACCAGTTGGAAATTCTCCACAATTGGATGCTCACAGCTACTGATTTATGGTTGATTTCTGACTCCCAGGAGACAAAAAAACAAAAAGATATATGCTGAAAAGATGAATTTCCAATGCTTCCTGCTGCAGTCAAGAGCAACCAGACGCTTTGAGGTTCGAAGTGTCTCTACATCAGGCAAAGGGAACAGCAACCACAAAAGCGTGTGCCTCTTTCAGAGTATACAATACTCTGAAATGTCTTCATGGAATGACAACTGTCACCAAAGCTGGGATGCTCCTGGAAATTTCCAGATACAGTAACCTGGAAAAATATATAGATAAATACTCCCTAAAATCCAGTCCATTGATATCAACTCCTACATTTTAGCCAATGAGTAGGACTGAAAATCGTATGTAAGGTTCAAAGTCGAATTTCATATCCAAAGCACATTTTGAGTGATAGATGAAGCTAGGGAATGCTATTAGTTAATTTTGAGGATTCAAAAATACATGAAAATAAAATGCATATGATTACATGCTTCAAATTCTCCAAGTCAGGTCAGGAAAAAAAAATAATTATCTTCATTTCTTTCAGACTATGTATACATCTGAGCAATTAAAACTTCAATATCCATAAAAAGCTCATTCTATTCAGTAGAATATAAGAAACTCTCACATACACAGAGTATAAACCTGTTTTAAATTCATTTGTACCGATATGATAAAAGTGAATTCATATATAAAAATCTAACGCTACACGTAGTATGCCAGACCATACTTTCAGTAGCAACATGAAATTAATGGAATTGGGGAAATTCAAGCTCAGGTTGAATTAAAAATATCTATCAAAAAACATGCAAGATTTTCAAAAGTGCTGCTTTTGAAGCACAGATTAAATCAATGTGGGAGTTATTATCAGATTTTACATAGGTAGTTAAACCCATGGTAAGCGCTCTTAGAAATTTCCACCTTGAATAATAGCTCTTTGAACAAAATTAGCCAAAAAAAGAAAGACATGCAACATTTTTTAATTTAAAAATATAGTCAGCATAAAATACTGCAGTCTTATTAAAGTTAACCATGAAAATTAACATGACTGAAATCAGATATGAAGGAAAAACATTTCTTTTCCTCTGCAGTGCGTTCACATTGTACTTTCAAGATTCTTTACTACATAGGAAATCTGTTTCCTTGTTTTACATTAGTTTTCCCCAAAGTAAATGACAAAAAAATCTCACATTTAAAATCAGAAAATGTAGTGGGAAACTGCAAAAAAAAGGCAATATAAGTGGAGAAATATGATGGTCCTTTTAAATTGGATCTTTAAAAAGACTAAATTCCAAACTGTACTGCCTCAAGATTCCAGTCTCCCTGCTCAAAAATCCACAGAAAAAATTACTATCAGCTAGAAACAATAAACCCTGTTACATCAGATATGTTGCTGCCTGTTTCCAGCAGAATTTTCCCATCAACTTTTGGTGTGGAGGTTTAAAAAAATTGAAGTCCTTTTGGAGAAGAGGGAATAAAGATCTCTTTCCTGCTTACGCTTAAATCACATAATGCTGTTTCACAGCTAGTTTTCATTTAGGGAAGTAGGATGATACTCTGCTTTAAACTGTTAGTGTGAGGTCTTGGATTATGTCAGTCATTTTGAGTTTGTTTTTGCTATGAGCAAGTCTAAACCTAATAAGCTATGTAAGGTTATTAGCACTGGCAGCCTTTCCTTCAGAATGCCTTAGTTAAATCAAACTCAACATTAGTACAAGGGGAAGATCAGGAATAATTAAGGGAAATCTTCATGAAGTGCTTCTGAAAAAAAAAAAAAAAAAAAACCGACTGTACTTATTTTTTACCTAGAACAGGAAGAATGGCATCATTATTGCAGTGTTTATTACAAATTCATTGTCAACCTAGTTCTCCTCTTCCTTAGAACGTAAACTGGCAATGAAAATATACGCCCATCAAGCCACACGTTTAAATAGCAAGGGCAAATGCTAATCTGCAATTCAAACAGGCACCAACAACCTTCATCTTCTTATTTTCTTCTAAATATTAAGTTTCTTCACCCAGGAATCCCAAGTGAGACACTTGGAGCTTTTTCCTTTACTGAAGGTCCATCATTTTTCTAACCATGGGTCTCCGTTAAAACAATGGGACTGTAAACATGAGTCTGGCTGAAAGTTCATTTTCTACCCTCTTCCGTTTCAGAAATAGGCTGGTTAGGAGCTGTGTAGGTGCTCAAGGTCTCATAGAGAGCATTGCAGTCATCACCTCAATACTTTATCCATAGGTTTTAAGTGATCGTATTTTTACACTCATTGCACACATTCCTTTGTTTAAAAGCAAAACAAAAAACAGTGTGTAGGGATATAACTATTGGGTTTTTTTGTCAGTCATACCAGACCCAAGAGCTGCTTTATAATGTTTCAACGGACCTTTGATGATTAGTCTTCATTTCCTAGTATAACATATCATTCCTTTAAGACATTAAATGCTATCCTTGTCTAGTATAAAATATATTAACTACTTACGCAGTTAAAATCTTATGCATTTCTTCTGTCATTTTTGTCAGCACTCTTTAATTTTAGTCTGTTCCATTTAATAAGAGCACGTAATCACCAGAGATTTCACCTTTCCAAAATATTACTGAATTTATTCTCAAGACACCTAAACATTATTAATGAGCTCGGTGAAAAGATGGGAAGATGATGTGCAGCGCGATTAAATCCTCATTGCCCCATAGCTTTATCAAAAGATGCATGCAGATGGAACTGCATATTCACCAGCATTTATTTGCAAGTGACATACCTAAGAGCGTGTGTCCTCAGCTACCGGAAGCAAAATAGCCAGATTATCACAACATCCTGCCTGAATCTGTGCTCAGTCCTCCTGATTTTAACTGCTTCAGTTTGTTAAGAAAAATGCGTGGTTTCCATTTCTCATGAACCAACATAACACTGGCTGCAAAAACAACATTGAACCAAAGCTCTATAAATATACTGGGCAATGGTTTTGTTTTCCTAATCAATAAACTTCCTTGACCTTCAGCTTTACAGTTAGTTCTGTGGAATGCAAACAGTCACTTAGTTGCGGCATACCTGGAAAACAGAGCATTTAAGTCCGTAGTAAAATCCCTACTAACCATAAGCAGCATTAAGTTCAGGACACGATCTTACACACAGTGCTGCTCCCAAGATGCAACCTGTTTCCTAGCAAAATAAGGATGCTGAAAAAAATTGTACATACTATATGCTGATTAGGAGAGTTGGCCTACAGATGGGATTTGAGAATGGCTAAAGAAACAACCATGCTCCAGGAGGAATTTTGGCATCACTGTAAATGTATGTTAAAATTAATCTTGAAGGAAAATATGCACATAGTGTTCCAAGGAAAGCTGATCATGCTCTATAGATTGAAATGCCAAATTATATAAACCCCAGGGTAAGCAAATGTACTGGAATTTCTCCGTTAGCTTTAAAACGAGATTTTTTTCATCAGTTGTTTCAGGCTGAGTCTGCTATTGACCAGGGAGCAATGGGAGGTCTGCAGGAGGAAGAATCTCAAGCACATGGGGCATTGGCATGCCAGCAGTGGAGACAAGTCCAACTAGATTTTCTCTTCTCAGGAGAAAAATGCTGAAGAAAAGGGCCAGAGACTATAAGATTTCTTTTTTTCTCTACAAAACCATATTCTTTTCTGCTTAGGAACAATATATACATCCATGTGAAACAAAGTGCCTGTGGCTTTACACAGGCAATGAAGTAGGACTGAAGGGATCCGTTTACACAGGTTATTGTTTCCCATGTAAAAGTCTTAGCAGATGTTTAGTGAATGTTTGATATAATGTCATATATTAAATTTACGTTTGCCAGAAAAATCTCCATTTTTAATCTACTGTTTTTTCTTTTTTTCCAATCCCAGAAAGTCAAAGAGCATTTCATTTTAACTCTAAAGCTAGGAAATGCCTGAGCTCTACTGACAAAAGGAATTGAGCTTGCTCAGGGTATTTTAGTGGAATTATTTTGCTTTTTGTGAGGTAAAAAAAAAAACCACCACAATATTTTAGGTAGGTATCCTTGACACCACACCGAAGCAGCTACCATGCCAAAGCACCACAGAAAGAAAAAAAAACCACATCAAGACTAAGAACATAAAAGATACTTAACAGAAAAGAAAAATAGCAGCAGCCGCAGAAGGAAGTAATAGATGAGAGAGACAAATACAGGAATCAGCATTTGTGTACAGCAAGGATGTAAGATTTGAGTTTATGCATCGCACTCACCCCAAACTAATACCAGGAGAGAAAACAAGGCATTTAAGAGCTATAAGTCTAGCAGTGTGAGCACTGATGTCATCATTACAATTAGAAGGCCAGGACAACACAAAGTAAACGTGAGTTCAGTTGCCTGGTTACTTACGCTAGACTCAAATACAGAATGCAAAACAGATTTATTAAAAAGAAAGGTTCATTCTGCCTCTTTTACTTTTCCATTTCCTTTCCACTCTGTCTTCTTTCCAATATTCTATCACATTTATGACTCTTATTACATAAGGATTTGAATACATATGTGGAGCACATCTCCCACTGCTTTTAAAGGCTAAGTGCTAATTGGAAACATAATTTACTCAGAAGAAATCCGTCAAGACTACACTTAATCTTTGCTGTGAAGAAGTGTTAACTGAGCCTTTTTAGGAATTTTCTGCCAGAACCAACCATGAGATAGGCTTATTTTCAAAGCTATGGCCCATCAGCAAGTGGATTTTCATCTGGTTAATGGCTTGAAACAGATTGTTGAAGGAGAATATACACCCTCTGTACTCACTGATGTGTTTTATTTTGCCCCAACTGCTCGATTTTACAAAGTATTTCAGGAAACCAGCTTGATGGCCTTTGAGAGATGATCCTGAGATCTTTAAGCAGTTATTAATGCTTAGAGACCATTTTACATTTCCTCAGAAGCTTGTCTTATTTCTCATTAAAGATGCTTAAGCTTCTTGCGATAGATAGGAACTCACAAACTGTCTCCAAACTCCTGATGGTAGTTCAAGCAGCTATAAATAATTAAATTTTACAGCTCTGCAACACACGACCACAAACTTACCTTGTAACGGGAGCATCTTCTACTCAAAAATAGGCTGATTTAAACCAGAGATAAGTAATCCCACAGTGTAGGGACAGGATCAGTCTTTTCTCTGCATTTCTCAGGTAACAGTGCTTTCAAAATACTTAGAGCTCTTGCTAGAAATGAAGGGTTTGCGGAAAGGATCCATATTTAAGTACTTAGAAAATACTACAGCATGTCATGCAACTTCCTTGAATCTTGCAGAAAATAAGTTTACACTCACATCAGTTCAGCACAAACATCAAGTCTATTTAGAATGCAGCACAGAGCAAAGCTTGCAAACTTTGTTATACCCAAGACAAGATGATGGTGAAGCCTGCAGATACTTTTCAACCCATTTCTACCACCTAATGAGTTTTCCACGCAGATTCCTGACCTAATCTCCAGCACAGTTTTCTTCGGTGAACTGACGAGCGGCGCCCATCCACCCAAGCCTCCCCTGCTCAGTGAATGGCACAGCCCCAGCTTTCTAGGTCATGGGGCACATTAGAAAATACACCATAATTTGTATTTGTCATACTTCATGTCCACTTTATTCTGTATCCACTTTATAGATTTAATTGTCACAAATTCTCAAATTTTAGCTGCCTAAGCTTTATTCACTTAATTGAAGCACAAATACATCTGCAAAAAAAAAAAAAACAAAAAAAAAAAAAAAAAAAAAAACACACAACCTAAGCAGCATAGGTATGAGTTAACCCCACATTATCTATCTTGTAATTACACTTGTTACGGACTTTTCATGTAGTTTTCACATTTTGATTATGATATTTCCAAAAATCTTCCATGTTACTTTCAAAATGATTATTTCACTTCATTTAGTAGCACATACTTGATGTTTCACTGAATTTAGGATACCAGAAATATTTTATTATAGTTGACTATCCTGTGCTTATATTTAAACATCTCACATACTCTGTATAAAAGACACGTGAAAAAGTTACTTCAGCCTCTTCCATGTACTTCCAACATTGTCCCCTACAATAATTGTCCTGTTAGAAAGATCAAAGCACAATTTCTGAATGAACAATGCTTTCAAAGAGAAAGCAACAGATGCTCTTGTTTAGTGTTAATAAGGAAAGAGCTTATCTAAAATCGTCAGTGGGGAAATATTGGTGGTAGGTGAGCATCCAAACCACATAATCTGGGAGGTCTTATACAGCCAAGGTGATTCTATGATTCTGTAACTAGAATACAAGATGTTATTATTCCATATATGTTTACATAGTTACCAGTAGGTAACACGGCAGCTGACATACAGTCAGTGAAGAAGAATTCTCTGCGTTTTTCAACCGCTTTGTGCAGCTGTTTTTGTAGTTACATATAAGAATAAGAGATGTTTATGAAAGCCAGCCCTAATCTACTGAGAATAAAGGAAAATCTTTGATTTAACATCTTGATATCATTTATTTGGATTTAAGAAGTCTGCAACAATGTTTCTCCAAAGGAAAAGCAAACACTGATTAATCTCAGCCTTATCTTGAAAGAGTCTCTTCGAAATAGTTGTCAAAACAGTCCTGAACCCCTCAAGATTTTTTCTAAGTTTAGTTAATTTATCTCTTCTCTATTCTTTCAGCCTTTCTGAAAACCTTAGACATACTTCTGTAAAACAAGCTGTCCTGAATCATCTTGTGAGACTATTCTAGTACACAGAAAATGAAGGGGAGACAAGATCAAAAGGAGATATTCCTTATGTCTCCTCTGTGACATCTGAGAACTTATTCTCTATAAGAGAAGTCAGGGACTCCTTAAGAAAATACCTTTTTTTTTTAAAGCTGTGTAATAAATCCGCCTCCAGTCAAGGTGGGACATTAATCAGAGAGGGCTTGTAGCACTGCAGCTCAGATATCCTAATTCTACAAGAAAAGTCAGCCCACTGCACTGCTAACATATGTCCTCGAAAATGACTTTCTACTATGTCCAGAGGCGTGCAACCAGTACGCCATATTCAGACTCATTGTGTCAACAGTGACATAAAGAAACTGTGATGCCAAAAGGCAAAGCAAATAGAGCACACTTACTCTCAAAGAACTGTAATGGCTATTTAAGCATTTGCTGCTAAACCTAAACCAAGGAATTTTATGAGCACGTCACCTTACGTTCATGCTACAACCCAGCCCAGAAGACCACACTAGACTTTTCACGCCTACAGACAAAAGGAAATGCTTAGTTAGGGTGGCACACAAATGAATATTTTCTTTGGCAGAGAACAAGCCTGTATAAACGTGAGCACAACTGAATCCTGCTCCTTTTACAGGACCTAAATTATCTGAGCTATCAAAAAGAAAAGCTACCTCAAGTTAAAATACCTACAAAGGAAACAAAAGAATGGATACGTAATTGAGAATGTTGTCCTCGTTCACATGAAGCTGGATTATTATCAAAATGTTTATTAACGTGATTTCTTACACTTCTTATCGTAACATTTAAAACTCTAGAAGTTATGTCATGTAAATCGTACCAGAAGGACTGTTCATTTCGGCAAGAAAGGAGGTTTCAGTAAAACCCCTCAATCCACATAAGGACAATTTGCAATTGTCTATTTTCAATTTTTATTTTCTGTCACTTTTCCACAGCCAGATTCAAGTCAGCACTAAGCACTCTTTATGAAAACAGATGTCAGAGAAAGGCAAAGACAAATGCTGCATTTCTAATGGCAGTGAAAAATTACCCCAATAAACAACAAAAAAAAGTTACTCTGAGTAGTATTGAAACTTGAGCTGCTGATGATTACCAGAGTTCACAATCAACCCAAATATACACTATATATTACACTACCTTACCAGTTTTTATGCTGTAATTGATATGGATCCTATGAAGCCTAAAACATTTCAACAATTTTCATCTAGCTATCTAGCCCAAAGTCCTCACTAAATAGCTCTCCATAACTTCATAGTACTGTTGCAGGATGACTGTAAAACCAAGCCTACTTGGTAAAGACAGACTAGGAATGGATTCACAGAATCATAAAACAGCCAGGGTTGGAAGGAACCTCTAGAGATCATCGAGACCAACCCCCCTACCAAAGCAAGTAATCATGAATCTTCAACCCAAATGCCACTTGCAGGGCCACCAGCCTCCACATTTAATACTAGACCATGCTGTCCAGGGCCCCATCCAGTTGCTTTTCCACATTTACGTTAAGGAATCCATAGCTTCCATGAATATGTAGTTAAGAATCTGATGACTAATTATATAACGTGTTTGTAAAAATCAAGTAGAATCAGTGCAATTCTTTATCTGTCCAATCTTCTGCACCCATTACAGGAATAGGGAAGGATTTAAAGAGTTTAATGATTGCCTGCATTCTTGTAAGAAAGCCAGAAGTGCAGACTTGGCAAATTCAATCACTAGTGTTCAAACAAAAAAAAAATATGTATTTTTTTAAATCAAGTCATCATTGTACCTGTGTAGCTCTCATTAAATTTAACAGATGTTACACAGACATTTGTCAAGAGCAAAATAAACTCTTACAGCTGCAGCACTTCTTGAATGAGTGCTCATTTTCATGGTGTTTTTTTTTGTGTGACTGTAGGCCAAATTACATTTTGAAAGGCAAAAAATGCAATATGTTCCAGCAGACTAATCAACTTGGTT
The DNA here is from genome assembly GCF_019232065.1 of Centrocercus urophasianus. Lineage (NCBI taxonomy): Eukaryota > Metazoa > Chordata > Aves > Galliformes > Phasianidae > Centrocercus > Centrocercus urophasianus. The sequence continues at coordinate 6,981,134 of NW_024884756.1, forward strand.
GGCTTTGGGCTCATGTTAGCTCAATGCTTAGCTCCACATCACAGAATCACAGAATGGCCAGGGTTGGAAGGGACTTCCAGGATCATGAATCTCCAACCCCCTGCCACATGCAGGGCCACCAACCTCCACATTTCATGCTAGACCAGGCTGCCCAGGGCCCCATCCAACCTGGTCTTGAACACCTCCAAGGATGGGGCATCCACAACCTCTCTGGGCAGCCTGTTCCAGCACCTCGCTGCTCTCATAGTAAAGAACTCACAACTGAGATCCTGAGCAGCAAATAGCTATGGCTTAATGCCTCAGTTCCTCTAGTCATCCCTGCCAGAGGGTCAGAGCCAGGCTTGGCAGTTTACTGCATGTCTGTGTCAAACAGAGCACGTGTGTGTGTGGCACAGCCTTCTGCTCCTCAAGCTTCAGTCCCACTTGATCAGAAAGAGCAAGTTCAGATTTCTGCTCAGTCTTCTTCCCACCTGTCTCATCCTACAGTAGTTGAACATTTGCCAGGAGTGAGCTTCATCTTTATTTTCTAAAGGAAATAAGCTGCTGAGTATGTGATATAGCTCCTTCATAATTTTTTCCACAAACAGCATGGGAATATAAGCCCAGGTCACATTATGCCAGGCCTAAGTTTCCTGCTGCTGTGATAATTACTTCCACTAATCAGACACATTTCATTTTATCAACTGTGCAACAAGTCCCACAGGGTTAGGCAAGCATATGGACAACTTAGTGACTCTAGTGAAAAGCAGCTAACTTTTGTCCTGTCCTTTAGTAAACAATGTGTTAGCATGCAGTAGTATTTTAAAAGTCATCACTTCAACAGAAAATGCAATTTTAGAACTTCCTGCTAATTTGTACTTTGCACCAGATGGTGAAGCATGATAGAAGACAAAGGAAACAGCGGGTCACTGGTTAACATCCCAACTTAGAATGGAATGGATCAGAAAGTAAGACTTGCAAGTAAGAGGATTTAGGGAAAGAGTGAAGGTGTGCATCTCCCTTGAATAAACCTGAGCCAGAAGAACCAGGACTTCACTACACCCATGCAGGCATGTCCCCCATGCAGTACATTAAAACATGTGTCAATTACAAGGAATATGATTCCAGCCAGGTTAGTGGAAATAAGAAACATGAAATAAATCATCCTATCTATCTTTACACCTGAGTTTTCCCCTTTCCATCACACAGCCAAGCATCCTCCTTTCCTTTTCAGGCAGCCCAAAGTCCCCTTTATGTAACCCTACTTGGGACTGCATGTCTTACTTCGCAGTGGTGTCCCAGGAGCTGTTTTTATTTCACAGTTTTATAGTTCTCTCTCAGATGTTATTTTGCCTGCACACAGCTCCTTCTCTTCCTCTTTCCCAGTCTTTTCCCAACAAGGCTAATGAAAAGAAGCCAGCAAAAAGATGAGCTAAAACATTCCAGAACAAAATAAATCATGCCTTCTCCAGAATTTACTTCGTATATATTTCTTAAACAGTGCAACATTTAAAATAATTTTTCTGTTTCTGAACCAATTTTACTAGAAAATTACCAGAAAACATACAGGGAGAATGGAAATTCAGATTCATGCTAAGCAGAAACTCTTTGGCCTGAACAATGAGGTTACAGCAGCTGCGCAGTCATCTGCTAGGAATCTCTCTTCATGAAAGATAAAAGCTACTGCTTCATTCAGAAACCTCCCATTAGATTTGTACGTTCTGCTAAGACACATTCACGTGACTGCTGGAGCGAAGTACTGATACAGGAAAGGATCTAATTTACCTAATTTATTTCATGCTACGAAGACTGAAAAAGAAGTGCTACAGCAATCTCCCTCCATCCCTTTGGGTCTGCTCCCTTCTTTCCTGTAGCTCCCCTGTAGGTACTGAAAGGCTGCTACCAGGTCACCTCAGAGCCGTCTCTTTTCCAGGATGAACCACCCCAGCTCGCTCAGCCTGTCCTCATAGGAGAGGTGTTCTATTCTATGGATCATTTCTGTGGTCCTTCTCTGGACATGCTCCAATGGGTCTACGTCCCTCCTGTACTGAGTACTCCACATCTGGACACAGTACTACAGGTGAGGTCTCACCAGCACAGAGTAGAGTGACAGGACCCCATCTCCACCAAGCCCAGCAGCTTCCTTATACTCTTCCCACAGTACCAGTCCTTGTTTCCACTGCCTGTGCATTCTCACTCTTCAGTTTGACCAGCAGGCCCTGGGTTCAGCCACGCCAGCCTCTTGCCTTCCTTTCCTGACTTGCTACACATGGAGATGCAGGGCCCTTATGCCCCAAAGAAAGCCTCCTTAGAGATCCGCCAGCTGTACTCCACACCCTTGCCCAGGAGCAGTTTCCTAGGGTGTTTTGTTTATTAACTCCTGGAGGAGTTGGAAGTTAGCTTTCCTAAAGTTTAGCTTCCTAGTTTTACTCTTCACCTGTCTCAAGATTTTTGAACTTTCCATGACAGTCAAAGTCTAATAAGAAATAGTCTTCATTTAATCCAGTTTGGAAGTAAGGTTGGACAGGGTTTTGAGGGTGAAAGAAAAAAAAAGTTACGAATAATCTCATGGCAGCTGCAGAATATGAAGTCATGGAAATATTGAGTAATTGAATTTTTTTTTTAATTATTATTATTAAAACAGTAGTTCTAAATATCAACTTGGGAACGGTAAGCACTACAGTCATTTTCTATGCCCTGGTTTCCCATTCAATCAAAATAATTTATTTTTTTCCAGTGAAGAGTCCAAAATCGTTGAATAGCTATAAATCATGAGATCATGTAATGACGCTTCTTTGTTTGCATTTCAGAAAACTCGATCAAAACTAGTTCATCTGTGTCAAAGATTTCCTTTCCACCTCAGGAAACTCTTCAACTTGACTTCATAGCTCAGTTCTAAGTGCTTTGCTTTGGGGAGTGCTGGGAGTTCCTGCAAAATCAGGTTGCCTTGGGTTTTTAAGTCTGAGCTCGAAGATAATCAAAAGTGAGCAATTACATATAATCACTTTGGTGTACAAGAAGTCCTTTATAGAGTACCATATGTTTTTTACAACTACATGGATTAGCAGTTTCCATTTTTCAAAATAGTTGCATCTGTCATCATTTTATGTCCCTTCCAAAGCAGTCTGGTATTTCAGAGTGGTTATGCTACTCCACAACTATGTCTGAATGAAGGAAATAAAGAAAAAACAGACCAGAGAAGTATAGTTTGAACATTTTGAAGATGACCACAAATATTATGGCACAAAAACTCCCTAAAAAAAATAGCTGGATTTTTTCCAGTTTTACGAGGAACCAAAGCTCATTCTTTTTGTCCTTTTATTATTGTTATTACCCCTTTTCTTTTTTTTTTTTTTTTTAATCAGTTCAACTGGTGAATTTTGAGATCTACTTCCCATTTGTTGGATTTAAGACTTGTATATCTCATTTAGAATTTCTTAATAATCTGAAGAAAAGAAATTAAAATCAGTAACCTTGCATGCAAGTGAAACTGAAAAGTACATTTAACATATTAATCTCGTTCTGGAAGTCATTTCAACTCATAATTAGCAAAACAGGTAAGCAAACAAGCAACAGCAGGTAAAACTAATACCTGCCTTTGGAAAGCAAATTAGACATTTTAAAGCTATCACAAACAATTTTTGCATTTACATTCCCAGCTCTCAGCTTATTAGTACTGTCAAAGGAAATATTTTAACCAGGAATAAAAATCAAATTGATGTAGAGTGAAAACAGATAATATTTACTCCGCATGCTGCTTTTTATTCGCCGTTAAGACCTAATCTCTTCTTATTAGATGTCCTCTAGAAGCCAAACATTTCTTTCAGACATTCATTACAATTTTAGTTGTTTAAGGATAGATAGGTCATCCAGCAATTCGTTACTCTTTCTTTTCGACATTCTAACAAGGTTTCAGTAGTGGGGCAGCTTGTTGGACAAAGCACATTAACATAACAGCATGACAGCAGCCCATATTTTCTACTCTGCACCGAGATACCAGTAGGCATTGCTTCCTTCTGCCTTCCTCATAGGCATACTTTGTTAATAAGGCTTTCCTTGTGTCTTCAGTATGAACAGCAAAAAAAACTTATCATTGATAAAATCAATTACAAATGCAATTAAAAATAAATACAATCACAAACTTAAGAGACATCAGAACCTGAATTTCGAGGGCAATACTGCACAATTATTAGAAGGAAGCCTTAGGATAAAGTGACCTGCACAAAGGCTTGCCAGAGAGGAGCTAGAAAGAATTGCCCTGCGGTAAGAAATGAAGCAGAAACCTGTCACTTCACTGCCTCTTCACTTTCCATATACCATACACTCTCTGCTGAATGTTTACCCTGCACTTTTCTGAGCAATTAGCAGTTTTTGTACAATAAAAGAATATCCTTCCACCCGCAAGAGAAGGCATCTCTCATCCAATTCCTTAAAACAGCTTTTGTCACCTTGTATTTCTTTGGAGGCCTGCTTTAATTAGGACCAATGTGCCGTTAATAATGCACTTCACAGACTATTCCTGCATTAACATTCCCAATTTTTAATTCTCAGTTTGACAAGTCATTTGCATGACAGTGTCCTATCGTTATTTTCTTTATGACTGAGATCATACTCAACATGAGAAAAAATTGATAAATTAAGACAGTCAAAAAACCATTCCGAAGTTTAACTATAGGTTATCTTGCAAGTCATCACTCTGATCTGCTTAATGACAGAAATGAATTGAGCTGTCTTATTAAGAAAGCTCTTTGTGAAATGCTACATACAGCCATTAAAAATGTACCTTATTTTACCACTAAAAATCCTACAGAATATTACCATAACTGTTGCAACTAATCACCAACCGCTAGAAAATAAAGTGACACACTTCTCTTTTCAAGCTCTCTTCTGAAAACAACCCCGTCCATCCCACCATAAATGAATCCACACCACCTTGCTCAGCTTAGTGCAGAAATTACAGATATTCTTGTCTACAGCGGAGAATGAAATATACCTGTTTTAGCTGAAAACATTAATACAGCATTTGGAAGACAGTATCTTACCCACATACAAATACAACTTTGCTCTCCAAGATGACATACCACAAGTGCTACTGAAATAAGACAAGCCACCAATCTGCAAAATTAGTATGAGCAATGAAATGAGGTCTGCTAGAGCCAAATGTTTCACATTAAACATACAATTGCTGGCAAAAAAAAAAAAAAAATCTCATGTCTCTCATATTCATTACCCATTTCCCTTAAGAAAGGAGCAAAAGAATCAGGATGTGATTCAACAAAATGCATCATAAGTTGCTCAACCGTGCTTCGGAGCACTTAGTATTTCTAGTTTGAATTTAAAAAGCAGCATCTGAAGAGCTGACTAAGAATAGTTATTAAGGTATTAATAATAGCTCCCCGGCAGTTTAATTGATAACAGTCAAACTTCTACATTTGGTCTATTGCAAGAACTCTGTTGTCTAAAGAATGTATGCTGAGCCTCTTCAGAACTGACACATCTGCTGCCATTTTGTGGAGCTAAGAATGAAACTAACAAGAGCTGCACTATCAATAGCTGCAACAAAAGAGCTATTGACACCATCTACATTATATTTTAAAAACAACTGAATATCATTTTAAACTGTGCAACTTTTTTATTTTTAGTGCAGCTTGAATGTTTTGGGTTAGAAATACTGCAATTGCTTCAGCTAACAATTGCTTTTTTGCTAGCATCGCTCCAGACAAGGCTACTTGTCCCGGGCCAGATGATTCACCAGCAGCATTCAGCTTTTCTGGTGCACAGCAAACACTGCTGCCATTCAATTGGAAGGGAAGATGCACATTTGCTTATCACAGTGTTAAGAGCAGAACTAAGAACTTCAGTTTTTGGTAAACAATTCTACTGTAATCATTAGGCACGATGTCTGCATAATTCAACTGATAACACCAACTGTCAAAAAGGCAAACAATACACCAGCAATCTAATTGCATTTGAAGGGTCCCATTTCCATGGTATGCTCTTGAATACGTTTATTCTCTCAGAGTCACGGGGCTCATACACGCCAACTTGACTTCCCAGCTCTTATAATCCCACACAAAATAACTTTATTTAGATTTTATAAACTAAAGGTAATAGTTTACATAATTTTGTTAACATAAAAGTGAGCTCATTTAAGTACTTAAAAAAAACAACTTGAGACAGACCAGAGAATTTAGATGTTTGATAAGGAAAAGTATTTTAACTCGTATGCTTGTATTTGAAAGGTAAATCACTCGCACAACTGAAAGTTGTAGGATGACTACATTGATGTCCGGTTTCAAATTTATCTTTCAGTGAACGAGAGTCATTTGGTACATAAACTATCACAGCTCCCCATCAGGAGATGCCCTAGAGGCAGAAGCATGCTTTCAGCTGTCTCTCAGTTAGGATGAATAAACTAGAAGCTTGATCTATGCCTATCCACGCCCAATTGGTTCTCAGAAAACACAAGATTTTCTACCATAAGCAGTGTGACATTTCACAAGTACTATACCTAACTAAAATAAAAAATTCCAAGGCCTAACCATCTTCACAGCATATCATCAGTCCTCAATTATTTTGTTAACATGCAGCCTAGTTAGAACTCTCCTTTCAGAATACTCAGTACTTTGCACAGATATGGATGCACTACATAGACACAGACATGTCCTTCGGATGTGCCTACAGCTTCAGGAGTCACAGGATTCCACTTCTGCACCTAAGTCCATTGCTGTGCTACCCATGGTTCACATAATTGCTCACTGCACACCATGTGCTTTCCAAATTAAGAATTGTCCAAATCCGTGTCTTTGCTCACATAAGGAATTGATGTCATCCAAATGAGAGCTGACAACCACCCCTCAAGTCATTTGGTGCCACCTTCTCCAAAATACCATAGCATAACATTTTCTAGACATATGTATGTCCCTTCATATTTTCACACTAAGTTCTCATTGCAGTAACTTCCTTATAAGATCCTAAGCTACAGTCTGCTATAACTCAAAAATCCTGAAAACAGCAATTTACGTACTCCAGCAGTTTTTTTCTTCACTTGTTTACTCTGTCACAACAGGTTAGCTTTGTATGCCCTTGTACACAATTATGCTTCAGAATGAAAACTCAACCATTTTCCTCAACACTCCAAATGTAAACAGTTCACTCTATCAGTTGATCTGGCGGTGCACAAGACCGATAATTTCTTTGTTGATCAAACACAGCAATCTTTCATTTATCAGTTATATGATAAAAACAAAAGAGAATGGATTCTCCATTTTGTTTTCCATGTAAATTAAAAACTCATTGATTCTTAGAACAGGAGCTCATAAATACTAATTTCAGCAAAATTCCATTCACTCACTTTCCTCCAGCTAAGGGTGTACAAATAGAGGAGTGGCAAATTCCACAGCAACTTCAAATAGATTACTTAATATTTATAATACAATAGTACTAATCCTTCCTTGAGGCCACATATTTTAAAGCTATATTTCAATACTGAGAAGTGTAAGAGGCAGCTTACAGGGAACACCAGCTATCACTGGCCTCAGTTTTACGTACTGTGATCGTGGGATTTAAGGTAATTCTGGGACTTGCTTCCTTCTATACGCATACAGATGAATTCTGACATAAGCCTGAAGTGACTTCTCATTTCCCAAGAGATAAAATAAACTGCAAAAGCTTTTAGCCATCTCAGGAAGAGAGTAAGAGCTCTCTACATAATGTAGGGGGTGAAATCCTGTTTCTGTGAAAGTCAGAAGCTCTACTTGCATCTGGGACACCCAGATCACAATATTTACAGCATTTCCCCCATTTCACAACAGAATTAGAATACCAACCATACTGGCATATTTTCCAAAGAAAGTTGTTTCCAAATGTGTCTTTTGGAGAGGGATTGTTTTTTAAAACCTTAGAAAAACAGGAAAAGATACATTTTAAGTTAGAGATTAAGAACTTCATTTTCTCTGAGTCAATTTTGAAAGACTGCAGAAGCAGCAGCATGATTCTAGTCCTATTAAAGCAAAAAAAAAAAATAGGAAATTTGAATATACTTTCAGCATCACAGATGTTGGGTATGGAAAATGCATACTACACATGTAATACTAATGATCTGGATAAAAGTTAGTTGATTTTATGCTGTGTGTAGCAGACAAAAATGGAAGCTAATCCAACTGTTGTTCCAGAATAACATGGCCTCATTCAACCCTATGCAAGCTTCTTTTCCTCCCCCCCATGAGATTCCTGTTCCAGAGTACAACCCCTTTTTCTTTTCACAGAGAACAACATTAAATATTGTCACGATACTTCCTCCAGGTCGGGGGCAGCTGTACTTCACATTATCCTATGTTCAGGGGAGACAGTTTTAAAGAAGCAAAGCAGACACAGATCTGGAAGAGAGTCTCAGACACAGCCTTCTATAGGCACGTACTTTGGTCCTATATGAGAATATGCATGTAAATATTCCCTGTAGGTATGATTTTAAAAACTGCTTCTTTTAGTCCTTTGCTTCTTTGATTCTTTAAAATCAAAGTTGCTGAAAAACTCAAGTACTACTCTGGATGGGCACATCTTTTGCTTCCCATGAAATTTAGCTGAAAAAGGCGAGAGTTTGCAGTAAGACCGGCAAACTTATTTTTCATCCCTTGAAGACTAAACACAGACTGTTTTGGAGCCTGACTTTGAAACTGGATGAAAGTCACAGCTGTAACGGTGAAGCTGAGTTGTTCTTCCAGTTCACATGGAAAACTGCTTACAGAGTACATAGTTATTTCAGGAGCTCCTCAGACTGCAACAAAAGGCAAGCCATGTGTGGGTGTCAGCTCAGAGAAAGTCTCCACTTTCTGCCACAGCTGCTAAGCAGAGTTGATGACATATGCTAAACGCATTCCTCCAGCAGCATAAGCTTTCTTGCTCATATAATCCAAAACCCTCTGGCTTGCTATATTACAACATAGCATTTTCCTACATTCTGCTTTTCAGCCAGAGAAGATGGCGTAACTGACAGCACCAGAAACAAACATTCTGAAGAAGAAAAGATTCCCTCCTCCAAGCAGCTCTTTACTGCCTGGCCACCAGAGAATCCTTCCTGTGCTTCCAGCATACACCCACCATTCTTCTCCTCCATGACTGGGATGCAGCAGTAAGCAAGAATAGCAAATGTTGTGCATTAACATCCAGGAGGTACTCAAGAGTAGAAATAGCCCTAAGCTCTCTGATGAATTGACAAATGACTTCAGTTGGGATAAGAGATGAAGCAGTCTCCACTGTGTGGAGATCTGCTCAACTGGTACAACTCGCGCAACAGCACTTGAAAGCAACCCAGCGGAGCTTGCTCTTCCTTAAAAACAAAGGAAATAGCAGATCTAAATTCCATTGAGGAGCAACAGATAAGAGTAAGCCATCCCAAGCAAGATGCTCCTTGTGCTGACACTAAAAATGCAACTTCGAAAACAAAGTTTGAAATACAGCATTCAGTTCTCCCAGTCTTGCTGCAAAAAGCAACATCCCTGAGCACAGAAGGAAGCTGGCATCTAGAACTGGCCACAGACAGCTCACAGACATTCTCACATCTCAGATTATACTCTAAATAGTCAACAAATCCCCTTAGCTGATGACACTGAGACACATAGTGCTTCTTCCCCAAAGGAATGGAAAAAAAATAAAGCAACATATTTTGCACTTTTATGAATTTACAAAATAGAAAGTACTTTCTCACAGACCACAGCAATTATTTCCACATTTAGTTTCTTCTTCCAAAACAACTGATTCGTAATTTCAATTTGTTACATAGTTACGTATTATCATTAAGGGATTTCTAGCTAATATTAAACCTCTTTTGTAAATAAAGTTCCCATAGAGCTGCATTTGCTAACAGTTTGAATGCAAATATTCTCTAGACTACAAACACACTTGTTACTCACAAAACACAAAAAGAGTGGAGCACATATGTATCTATATTCTATCCCACGTGCACAAATACACTGCATATAAACAGTGAAATCAGAATTTATCTTCAGAATCTAGATCTACATTTTCTCCTCAGATCAGTCTCTGACTATATCACTTCTTTACCTCACTTTCTGCTCTGTGATATACTGTTAGACCTCTTCGCATCCAATATGGCAACTGCTACATGTCTTCAGTTGCCAAAAGGTTTAGCCTGATGGAGTACTAAATAGTTTCCAAATCACAAAATCTTTATGGCATCATAAACGTTGTAGACTCCAATTGCTTCCAAACAGTTCTACTCTTATATTTCCACCACAAAAAAAATTCTTTTACATTCTTTACCTAAATTCTGCTTTCTATGCATGCCTCATAAGACAACAGCTGCCCAAACTACTGAAGAAAAATCCAGATTCCATAAGCTCAAATAACACACTAAGGAGCTCAGGATAGTTGCCCAGAGCAATCTCCAGCATCCTCCCAGGAGCTGTGCATCTCAGTTTATGGTGGTAATTTTGATTTTTCCTGCCTGTACAAGGTGACTGTCAGTAAAGCACTTGCACAAACCTAACAAAACTGAACACTGCTATTACTGGCTGCTCAGAAGGACAAGCACAGACTACAGCAGAGGATGAAGCAGGCAGAAGCTGTGAACATGTTTAGAATCACAGAATCACCAAGGTTGGAAAAGACCTCTAGGATCATCTAGTCCAATCACACACCTGCAGACATTAGTTCCTCATTAAACCATATCTAGTAGTACCTCATTTGTTTTTCTCATTAGGTCTTTTTTTTTACTGTTTTACTTCATCATTTACAGTCCAAGACCAAATTCCCTAATGTTCTACAGAACAGTACTATAGATCTGCATAGGAACCCTGAAGTTCCCCAATATGTTAGTAGAAACTCTGGCTACTGCTAGCAGAGCAGCAAAACATGCAGCATTTCTCCACAGCAAAGACCAAAACCACTATTGAGACCTGACAGGGGCAGGAACAATATCCACAATATTCCTTCCTTATAGTTTCCAAAGCATAGTAAGTCTTTGTCTGGCATACCAGAAGCAACACATCACACATTCTTCCAGGCTGCACAAAAAAAAAAAAAAAAAAAAAAAAAACCACTTCATCTCTAGAGTCTATCTGTGAAAACACGTGCTGGGGCAAAGTGCCAGGCAGCAGAAAAGTGGAGACCACAACCCATATGGGTTGTCAATGCATTACATCAAAGGCACATAATTAATAGGTCAACTCCAAGTTCAATTGCTAACACCTAGTGTACAAGCAGGAAACTAAAGGAAGCTACAAGTACTTTCAAAATTTTTTTCTTCTGATGGCTCTAAGGTTAGTGGTCTGCAATTTTCATATGTTGAGTTGATATGGCAAGCCTACAAGAGTAACCATATTCCTGACAGGAAAAGGAAGCTCCTTTATGAGTTGACTTGGTTTGCCACAGTATTTCTCTCCTGTATTTCCACATTCCCAGTTTCGCTGTAGACAATCTTGGAACACTTATTTCTCCCCCCAGAAATAAATTTTAAATCTCACTTTTCAAGGATGTTCAGTACATGGTTCAATCCACTGTGAAACTGGAACCCCAAGTACACACAAAGTTACTGGTTCATTATTTTAACTGGGAAGAGCAATTGTTCACCAAACTCATGGAAAGAAATAAGTTTTGTTTGCTACTGTGTTTACGAAATACCTGCCATGGGAGAACAAAAGATTTGGCTTCTATGACGTTATAAAACCATCTCAAACTGTTTTCAATGCAAACAGAAAGCTCACATTCAAAACAGCATGAGATGGTTTTATAACGTCATAGAGCTTTGGAGATTTTACTTGTTTAAACTTATCTGAACTGTGTCAAACTTTAAATTGTGCAGGACAATGTCAGCATTTCAGAGTTCGTATCTTTCTTAACAAGCTCTGTTGTACATGTTCATCAGTGTAGTTCTCTGAACAGTTTTACATCTTTAACCACATTTTTTCACATCTAATGCTCCTAGAAGCTGCAGACAATGCTACTTTGCTCAGTCATCACACAAACACACAGGGAGCCATGCAGCCCTTTCCCTGTACTCAGAAGTACTGTATGAAGGTTTCAAAGAACAGGAGTTCAGTGGTCATGTGCAGTTCCATCTGAATGGAAACCATAGAATACCTCACTATACACAGCTGTGAAAATCTCTTATAATACCCAGTGGAATTCAGAAATAGCATAGAAGTCATTCATTTAGAGAAAAAGAAAAAAGTTTTAGAGTAAACATAGAAATCAAGTTTGCTATATATCACATTTCACAGGAATTTTCAATGAACTCTGTCAGAGTGGAAAAAATATCTTAATAGCCTAAGGAGAAATATCACAATATTAAGTTGCTCTTATTTTTCCCTATTTATCGTTTTGTTTTAAACTCAAATTTCTTCATTTTCCCAAGCCTCTTCCACTTTCCTTTCTGTTACACATCTTAGTAAAGAGTCCAAACTACATGATGAGAAAAACAGCTAAGAAAAAAAAAAAAACACATCTATGCACCATGGAAGAACATGAACCCTATAGTCATTTCATTGCTATGCTTCAAATGTCTGTTAGCTAGAAATCAGATGGTGGGCTGGGGGAATAAAAGAATTCAAACTTAGTCTCCTGAATCTATAAAGCATGAATTTTTCAATTTTCTGTTCTACACAGAATAATGACAAAACTAACTCATACAGGTCCAACCCTGCAAACAGGCAGGAGGTGCAACCATTGAATTACTACTGCTGATGCTTCAGGTGAGACTCCTTCATTCTCACTAACTTTAAATTACTGTTTCTATGGATGTCTTAAGAACCACACGCTAGAAACTAGATTCACTAGAGCAGATGGGCTCAAGGGCAGTTACTGTCATTATGTCACGGAGCCAAGAAGCCACAGGAGAATTTAGGATGTTAAGAAAGCAGAGACTTCAAAGGCTAAGGCAAACAATTTGTGCAGTTTTACTGCTTTTGGAATTAATAAATTACAACCTTAAATACTACTCATATAACAAGTTGTGCCTTTATACCTTGCAAAAACTGTATAGATACCCAGACTATTGCCATACGCACCTGCATGTAAAAGCAGGCATGTGGTTTCACAGAATCACAGATTTAGATTAGATTAACTGTTCAAAAACTCATCAACTCATCAATTGCAGTTCCAAAAATACTGACTACTAGTTATAGTCTACAGCTCTCACTGTTGATTTTAAACTGTTCTTTCTAAAGACTGTGACTGATTTACCAGCCTCAGAAGCATGGTGAAGTCACTTTTGAAATTAAAAATCACGTTACTTTGCTCACCACAAGAAAGCCTAGTCTTTTATGGCTCCAACAGAACCAAATAATGAAAATGCAATCTCAGTGCCAGTTATGCTCAGCACATATCCACAGAAAACCTGCATAAAACCTCTCAGACACGAGAGGAATACAACAGCTATGGCCATGATTCAATTTCTCATACTTAGCTTTCCCTCACTCGTGTTTAAATTCATGAATTTCCAGTCCTCTCTAATTAAAAATAAAAATCACTTTATAAAGGATTTCCCAAATTATAGCTATCATTTCCCCTAAACTTAGATTACTACTTAAAAATATGCTTCAAAGTTTGACTAAGGTCAAACTTCTAAAATTGCCCATTTCCAATAATCTGTTGGTTCACAATAACAATAGATGAGACCAGAACAGATATTTTCAACTAAAATATCTTGACTTGTTGGTAGCAACACCTTTGAAATTCCTCTAGACTTCTCAAATCTTCAGGATTTGCCTTTTTTTTCCTCTTGTTTGTTCTTTTTTTGTTTTTGTTTTTTAAACAAGTAATCCAATCCTTAGAGATGAGTGTAAAACATACCAAAACACATAGAATCTTGCAGAAATTGTCTTTGTGATTATTTCATTAGGATAAAATGATAAGTTAAGCATCACTGCTTTATATATCACTGATATGATAAGCATCACTGAACTCCTCCTCACAAAATCACTTCTCAGAAACAAACAGATCAACTCCCCTACTTAGCATTTACATTTAAGAATGCAAGTCAGCATATATAAGAATTATTTTTTTTTTGGACATGACAGCTACTACTTACCATAGTGAATTTTCAGCCAATTCAACTGCATCCTACTTCAGGTTCCTCCTTCACATCAGAAAGCTCCAACAGAGCCTGGCAAACCATTTGTTCAAACACCACCTACTTCTACCAGGTCTGTGAATTGACCTGTTAATAACCTCAGTAACTCACAGCTGTTACTGAAATTTCTGCCTACAAGTGAGCACCCAAATTTGGCCACTGCACAAAATAACCACAGAAATGTAACCATCCGTAGACACAAAAAGTCTGGCTTTTGTTAACATTAGAAGGCACTGTATTATCATGTGTTACTATATCTTTTTTAAAGTTTATTTTCTTAGTATTGCTAGTTATTTCTTAGAAAATACAATATGTAACCATAGCTTTGCTAAGAAATCAAACTTGCACCAGCTTTTTGGAATACACTGTCAAGAAACTGCTCTCAGGTATTTTTGAAGAACAAATTTCAGCAGGGTGCAGATGAGGTATTCCAAGTACCACTTAAAAATGAAACATGAAATTCAAGGCTGGCTCTGACAATAAAATGCATGCCTTTGGTTTTAGCAACCCTTAATGTTCAGATATTCAACTTCAGCCATCTTTGAGAACCGTTCTTTATTAATGCCACTTCACTCAGTCTCTCTTCTTTTCACCCAATCCATGGAAGTGAAAGATAGAAAAACGCAGCATGTACACTAAATATAGGAATGCATCGTGCCCTGGGTGTAATCAGTGAAGCTATAAGTGTTTTTTTCTCAAGTGTTAATTCTTAATTTTAACTGGAAAAGTCAAAGGAATCTTAAGTTCAGACAGGTTACCCTTCTCAGAAACTGAGTCTTAGGCATTCCAGAAGCTTGTACTATTGAGCATCAATAACAACAAATCTACAGCACTACAATGGACTCCGAAATGTTTTAAGAATACATTAAGAATTACAAAATATTTCTGCTACTTACTACATGTAATCTTCAGAATAAAGTCTCTCAGATCCAGCCTTCATGACAGAAACAGTCTGCAGTTGCAGATTTCATCAAATCTGTTAATAAAATAATAAATAGAATTTCCAATTACAAAATTATATTTAATATATACACATTTTGTCTTCCTCTTGTAGGATTGGAAGCATGGAAATGTTTATACACAAAACAACTTTCAGAATTTGAATGTATAAGTGACTATGAATTGTGTTCTTCAGTCAGAAGATGCGTTGTTTACATTTCATAAAAGAAACCAATTGCTGGGATAGCAAAACCTTCAGCATAGCAGATGGAAGTTACATTTCACAAGAAATGCCATAATATTTAGTACCTAGTTCTGTCTGACAGGATTTTGCCAGCAATATGGCAGTCCAGTATCTAAAGCTGAGCTACAGGCAGAAAAGGAACTAGAGGTGCCATCCTAAAAAGGAAGACAAAGCCACTGCTTGGTCTCCTTCCAGGTGAGGAGAGAGGGCTTGACAAATCTTCTGGGGGAAGTAAAGCTGTGTCCAAATCCTCAGCTACATTTGGACAGCCCATACAGACCTAGACAGGTTTTATAAGAGCCCAGGTAGCTGACACAGCCCAAATGACTACACGCTGCCCAACTGTATTCATACTGCATTCAAAAAGTCAAGAGAAAAAGAAAAAAAGATATTTCATATATTATAAACTCTCAAAATTTACTGAAAAAAAAAAACAAACAAAAAAGCAAACCAACATTCAACACAGGTCACACTCCATACTCTGGCACACATACAGGCGAGTGATAGCCAGAAAGATCTCCCCGCTGTTTGCTAGCTTCTCTGAGTGCTAACTTGCCAAACAAAGTCACAGTAAGGAAAATGAAGTTAACAGCCACACAAAGAACCTAGCAAGAAACACAGATTTAGTAAACTTAATTTATTCTAAACAGAATTCCATGTGCTTGCATCTGGACTACTGAAAAAAGAATCCTGTTCTGCAACCGCAGTGAATCGAAATTGTTAAGAAAGCCAGGATTGGCCAAAACTTATGAGTCACTACTGAGCAATCCAAAGGGATACAGAGGTCCTCCACTCACTAGAACGTGGGCTGAAACTGTTGCTGATTTATTCTCTAAGAATCCCAATAAGAGGCACTCTCAGGGGAGCAGAGGACAAGAGACATTGCCATGATTGCAGCTACAAGAATGACTACAGTAAGAAATTCTGGCAAACGTTACTGGCTGGAACAGTAAATCAGAAACCTTTGAGAACACTCTAAGGTTTGAGTATTCCTTCAAAATACTCAAACCTTTGAGAATACTAGTGTTGATAAAAAAGCAAAACATAATTCCAGTGGAATAACTGGTATGAATTTGTGAGCATTACATCTATTTATTATTTAAATGTACATTCTTTCCAATGAAAATCTTTTCTGGATTTATGTAGAGGACTCAAGTTACGACTGAGATTTTCAAATGGAGCATTTGGTGTACCTCTAAGACTCTAGATCACTTATTACAATTATACAATAAGCTAAAACAAAATTAAATGAAAGCACAAAAGCTTGGCAAGCCACTTTTTTCTCTCCCATAATCTAAAATGAAAACTTTTCATTTGTGTGACAGGGGTATATTCTCTTCAGCAGCATTCCTGGAAGTCACCACATTAAGGTTTGAGTGAGTCATGCAGAATATGTGGTCTTTGAGTCCTTGCAAGATGACTGTGTGCAGTCCAGACACTTACAGTGGGAAATATCACCCTGTGATCTCCCCTAACTAGACTCATAGCACACAGAACTGCAAATCAAAGAAAATGAGACTTAACACGTTAGGACAAGAAGAAATCACAAGTAGAAACTGAAAATCATTGATTTAAAATTATGCAGTTGTAAATGAGGAGTTGGGAAGGGCAACAGAAATGAGACATCAAACTTATAGCTAAAAAAGGAGATTGCACTTTGGGTGCTACAAGCTGATGATGTACATAGGTCCAGATCAAAAATTAAGATCATGAACAAACAGAGCTGCCTTTTGTCAGCTGTGATTTCATCACACTCCTGCTAGTCACAAATTCACCATCACACACATTGCTATCATGCTCAAAACTCAGCAACAAATGGGTAAGTTAACTATTTTATTACTCCTAAGTAGAAACAAGAACCACAAATGGCTTTTACTTATTTCTTCAAAAGCTCTTCTGATCTGGCTACAGCTCCATCTCATCAATAAATTTCCTCCGAAGCCTTTCTGATCACTGCTTGTTTGATGAAGGTTCTCACACAGACATAAACAAAAAAAAAAAAAAAAAGGGGTAAATTACAGCAAGACTTTCTGACATCCAACAACTAAGAATTGACATTTAACCATTAAAGAAGTTGTGGCATTTTGCAGCCCAAACCTTTTCCCTTTCTACAGTAACATATACCATGACCTTTTTAAGGTTTTCAACAGCACGTGCATTTCAAATGGGGAAATTAATTACAAAACTGTATAAAATTACTGCACCAGATGCTGATGAAGAGGAGCCCCTGAGATATCATAGACTGGAAGTCACAGTTGATCTAGGAAGCCAAGCTGGAAAACATGACGAGCGCTGTGGGTAACGTTCAAACATCTGTCTTTCTTCCAGAAGGAAGCAAAAAAATCCACACCCTGGAATTTTTTAGAGCTACATACATTGATGCATATTCTGAAAATGTGAACTGTTACCATTTTCTGTCTGCTTTTTAAGTAACCTCACTTTGAGTGTAGACATGGCTCTTCATTTTTGTCTAGAAAGGATGACTAATATGATCCCAGTTGGAAATGTGCAGCTTCAAGTATGTTATTCTGTGTTTTGCATCAACTGTCCACACTGAAATGGGAATTATTAATCATTGCAGCAGTCTGCCGCACACAAATAGATTCATTTAACAGATGTAAGATTCGAGAAGCATTCTCTATTCACGATGAAAAAATTGGAGTAAATGCAGTGAAAGAAAAATAAAAAATTGGCACAGGCTATTTTAAATGGAAATGTGAGGAAGTGCCCTAAGCACAGCCTCCACATTCCTGTCTGTTTTCCTGGGAAGACACCACACTGGGCAGCCTTGGGCAAAGAGAAAGAATCCTGTCTGCTCACCAAGGAAGAACGAGGAGCATGGAACTCATTAGCCATCACCTTCAGAAAGACAATTCCTTGATTACTCCTCACACAGAATGAAAAAAACTGATAAAAAAAATCATACACAACAGCACAATAACTATGAAGGAGCCTTTTTTTTTTGTTTGACTTCCAATGATGATGAGAATCATGATTTGAGAGATGAGTTGTTCACTTGCATGAAAGTATAATGGATTTTTTATATATATTGTTGAGAACCTGGTGCAAAATGCACAGAAATAACTGGAAAGTTCCTGGACAAACAGGATTTGGATAAGTGTTGTTGAGCTATAGGATGACAATGTCTTTGTACTGCTCATTTTTCCTGGAAGAAGTACACGAAAACCCCACAGAAATTAGAGATTTTTTTGTATTTCAAAAATACTTGCAGAAAGACCATCTCTTTAAATGATCAAAGTACTACGTAATCTCTCAAAGCATTATTAAAATGCCATTCCCATAGCATCAGTTGGTCTTACTACCACCAAGCAGAAAAATAGTGTAAATGGAATCTTTCATATGTAGGCTTACTACGCAGCTAGAAATAACTCTAGCAGGTTGTAATTTTTTTTTAAGGATAATAATACACTGTAATATTTTTTGTGGTGCTTTTTGGCTTCAGTATATCTCAAAAATAGGCCAGTATTCCCTTCTTAACCAAGTTATTACAGCTGTAACATATTTCATGATACTGCTGTCAGAATAAGCTTACACGGCAGATGACTGTTCTTTCTTTTATAGAAGGATTTAGAAGTAGCAGTCAAGGATTATGACTTCACAGCTTCATGGTAAGTACAGGAAGTAGGAGTGAGCGCCAGCCACAGATGAGACTACAAATGGCAGATAAAACAAGGGAATAAGCAGAGAGAATAAGACACAATTTCATCAAGTCAGAGCTAATCCACTGGCCAAAGATTGAGTATTTGGAGGTACGTTACGGTTGAGAGGAGTTACAATCATGGCAAGTCTTTTTTATTTATTCTGTTATGATTTAGGTTACGACGGGCTTTGAGGAAGGCAGAGAGCTCAGTACAAATAGTACAGATGAGATTTTATCAAAGATTCTAAACATAAGGCTTAAAGCTTCTTGCAATTTTTAGTTAATAAAACTTGGCTGAAATGATGTGCACTTTAATAGAACTGAACTACAAGTTAACAGACAAATAAATAGGAGATAAACTACTTTCTAGTTTAAAGCAATAGAAATAGCAGTAGATAACAATAGGTTCTCTAGGACAATCTCAGAAACGGGAGGTGGAGTCATAGACCCCCCTGGACATGTTCAAGAAACATTTAGATGTTGTACTGAGGCTTTGGTGAGAACTATTGGTGATAGGTAGACAGGTAAACAGGATCTCAGAGGTCTTTTCCAACCTTGGTGATTCCACAATTCTATGAACAAACACTGTAAAGATGTTTGCAAGATCATACTCTGATTTCCAGTCTTGGAGAACTCACATGGAATATTCTAATTACTGACAAATAGCAATGCTTACACTTATTTTTAGAACAGTTAAGGCATTATTTACTTCAATTCTTCAGAAAAAATGAAAATAGTGTAAGACTTCTGCGTATGAAATTTATCATTACATTGCACAGTAGGGTTCCAAATTTCTCCATATGCACAAGTCTAACTCACGCATTTCAAGTATCATTTTCAGAACTTTTACATAACTAAAATTCAGCACAAGAATTTAAGTGGGTTTTACAGTCAGCCTCATTCAAATGAATATTCTCTACTCCATAAAAGTCACCAGCAAACTTAAATACTGAGATGATGCAGTTTATTCCTTCATTTACGATGAAGACATAACGCCATATCAAAAATAACTGGAAGGAATTACGGGCTGGACTCACTTCTCTCTATACGCACATGCCATTTTCACCAGAACTGGTCTGTTCCTATCATTTATTTTTTTTTAACCAAATCTTCAATAATTATGTTAAGTAATTGACATGGCAGTATTGATGTCATCACTTCATTGACACAGAAATAGTTCATGACAATTTTTACAAAATATAATTTTCAAAAGGACAACACATCTAGGAGCTCTTTTAATCCTGGATTGCATATTCCAGCCTAGAAACTTATCTGAAAAAACAAATGACACAAACTGTCTTCACTGATTAGAAATAAATTAAATTAGTTCAGTGAAAAGGAGAATAAGTGGATTCATTTGGAAGGAAATAACCCAGAAGCAATCTCTATAACCAATAAAACGCTCACAAAACCAGCTGTTGGATGCAAAAAAACAAAACACTGTGCTGCCATTGATTTTAGTCTGTAAAATATGTATAACTACAATCATGGCATGATATTAACTTGCTTATTCCTTTTTTGGTTTTGTGAAATTTTTTATCTGCTTCCTCTCACTACAAAAAGATGGGAGATCAGGATGTTTGACTAAAAATAGCTCAAGTTAACTGGAATTGCCTTTTGTACAGAACAAATATAGAAGACCTAACAGAAATCACATTTAAACTTAAAAATCCAAGTCTATAGCCAATCACACCCTCCTTCCAGAGGACATGATTATCAAATAAAACCTGCTGACACTTCTCCACTAAGTGCCACTGTTTCCATTCCTCCACATCCCTGAGCCATGAGCATTTGCTCTGTGCTCAGATCTGGCAGGTGAGTATGGAGCTTAAACTAGGAGAAAAATTTTCATAACATTTTGCATCATAGTTTACATCATCAGGATTACACTTCCATTGATAAATACAAACACCAAAACATATAAGGTAGGGCATATGGACCTCTAGCTAAGATCACTTTTTTTTTTTCCCTATTACAATTCTAACCTAGGAGAATAACAGGAAGTTTCAGGTTCCCTTCTGTATCCTCTTAAAATTTAGTCTCTTTTGACTCTGCAGTCCAGAAATATTTTCATACCTTCATACTTTGTCTTAATGTTTTCCAGTAATTTATTCTAATATAAACATCAGCTTAGCATTCTTTTCAATTAAAGCAATGTTCCAATCCTTTCTCTTGGAATTTTCTCTTTCCAAAGGCGTTTTTTTTCAGTCACGCTAAGCTAAACTTACTGCTTTCTTTTTCTTCACAGTGTTCCTTCCCTAAGGACCTAATCCATTTATTAATATGAATACATTCACACAAGGAATTAATAGCATTTCAGTTTAATAGAAGACAGATAATAAGGTGGGGAAGGGAAGGCAAGAGAAAGGCTTAGAATTGTATGTAATATACTGTCAGAATTTTACTTTTTTAAACCTGCTTCTCACCCCTCTCAAAATACATTTACCTACTGATCAGCTGCCACTTATGAAGACTGATGAAATCCTAAGGTGTGTGCTGGGACTTGCTCATCCTTATGGCATCACCCTCTTAGAATATTTGGGATAAAGGCTAAACACTAAACGATTTTAAGTTTAAACCGTGAAGTTGCCACGTGCTTAGAGATGAGCACTGGTAAAACAAAAATACAGAGAGCACTTAAAGACACTATGAAGTGCTTTCTGTATTGGTGCTACTATTGGAACTGAGTACCAGAATACATACATACAAAAGTGTGTTCCCTAATGCAAAGAACAAATGAGCATAAAATTACAGTGACTAAAATTAATTACCTCTGTGCCACAACCAGTCATGGAAAAAGCTATGCCGTAGTTACTCCTTACTCACAGCCTGGCTCCCATGGAATGATAATTGTCTTCTGCCAGTGAAAACAAAATTGCCAGGTGTGAACAATTGACTGGGATATTTTGATAGGGTCCTATCTCCTGGCACTGCTAATAGCACCACTGATTATTTACTTTTCCTCTTCACAGTTAATGTAAAGGAATCACCTGTAAAGTATTCAGATATTACTACAGGAAGATTCTGCTGTTCACACTGTGGCATACTCATGCAGGCATTTCATTTTCAATTGACAAACACAGGCCCTGAAAAACACAATACTGGTAAAGTAAGTAAGGCTGTTTTATAAAAGCACATTATATACATAATAAATCTAAATCAGCCACTCCCATTTACAAAAGCAGCAATAATGTATAGCTCTAGAAAAAAATAGGAAAGGATTAAAAGAAGAATATTAAGAAGTGTCTGGATGGGGAAAGAAAAAAAAACAATTAAACAAATGGTCTATTGAACATAAGCAACTTCACCAGACATGCTGAACTGCCTCCAAGTCAGAAACAACCACAAAGTTTTGCTTGATATGAAATAGTGAAGAAAGTACTGCAGAAATAGGCTGAAAGAGGGTGATATATAGAAACAGGAATGGGTTGGTTGGTTTGTTTTTCAATGAAAGAACTAGAAGTAAATCATCAATGAGGACACTCAAAACGTGTTAAAGGAGACAAACGCAGATTGTTAAGCAATACCAGCACAACACCATCACCAGGATTCACATCCCAGTGGCCATTAAAACTAAAGTTACGGCCCACATAATCTTCCATGAAACAGAGCAACATTTCCCTGGCAAAGGTTTGCTAGAAGCTCCATCAGTCCTTTTTCAGAAGCCAAAGAATTCTCTACAGTCCTTCCAGAAGTAAAACCATCTCATTCAGCAATCAGTTTCTGTCACTGGCCTCAAGAGATCGATTCTTCCTTCATCTATTCACCACACATGCACTTGTATTGTTTTCCATTTCATTATATCAGGATTATTAACATACAGAAACTATACAGAACTATTTACTTCCTTAACAGTATATGAACTACTATCTGTGTTTGTCATTTCAGTCAAAATTTGCCTATGAAAAATTAGCAAAGCAAAACAGCAAAAATCCCTGGGGATTTTCATAGGCTGCACTTCTGGTATAGTTCCAGGAGCTGCAGGTAAGACTCACCTAGAGCTGGCAATATCACAACAGTTTCCTTTAACTGCAGATGTGCAGTTCTACTGAAATAGCTGTACTTTCGTTGATACACATTACCAAATCACTGCTTAAACAAAGTTACTATCAAAATGAACCATCCTTTTAAAGCAACATTAATCAACTTAATTATCACAGTGCTTCAAAAACAAATGAGGATAGACTCCTGTGAGTCAAACACATGTGCCAATAAGAAAAGTTGCACTTACCTGTACTATTCCATTGAAAGCAATAACAAAAGATCACAGAATTGTTTAAGATATTTGTAGTCCTATTGGAATAACAAGAGTACTGACATTAAGAACACGAATTTAAGAGACTGGGTTTTAGCACACAGCTTCTTGTAACTACCTACCTACAAGTGTAAGAGACACAAAGACATGGCACAGAGTTCTACACAAATCCTGAGTGACTGCAACAGACTCTGCAAGCAATCAGGCCAGAAAGCACATAGGCAACATCCAGGTGTGCCAGTGGCAATCTGGCATCTCAGCCGTACTTCGTACAGAGAAGCCTTGGTCTTGTATCCTCTCAACTCAGTACAAGTTCATAATGAGAAAGTTTCAGAGTACTGAGCAGCAACACCTAAGCAGAGATCAGCAAAACAAATTATAACCAACTGGAAAGGCCTGAAGTTATGTAAATTGAAATTACTGTGTTTACTAGGGATAATAAATCAACTTAATGATTTCCAAGCCAGTAGGATTTTTTTTTTTAAATTCATTCAAAAAGGCTGAACTGTTTTGTTTACATGCAGACAGATAAAAACATTGAAATTTTAGGAAAAGTGCCTACTGTTACATTTTGTTCTTACAGATTAGAAGAATTCGAGTATTATTGAATAAGCTGTCTCTTCCATAGCAAAATGTTTTTTAACCTTTGTTTTATTTACATGATGATGACCAAACTTCTACCCCAACATCTGAGTATGAGGAGCCTACCGGAAGGTTATCTGCTGAAATCAGACAACTAATGAGTAATATTGAGCACCTTTGAAAAGTACTCAAGGCAAGAAGCTTAGTCTGCTAGCATTTAAGATGTTCAAAATGTCTATTTTGAACAAGCATTTACATTAAAGGTTATTACAGGCATGTGGGAACACACTGAGAATACTCTGTATAGTGCTAGTTTTTTTACACTTGTTTTCACACGAGCAATAATTATACATATTAGATTGAAATGAAGTTATGACGTTATTAATATAGCTTCTTCAAGCAGTTGAGCTAAATAAATCCAAAGATTGGTAGGAAAATATTAGAATACAATTTTATTTTGGTACTGGAATTAAAACTGAATCATGAGGATTTTCATATTTAGAGGAGCATAGAAAATGTCAAGCAAAGGAGAAGAATCATTTTTGATCCCAGTCTGGTTCACAAATCGCGGTCACCCCATGTCAGTAGCACTTCCCTCCTATAGCTCAGCTCCAGGCGATGTCAGCTGCCCAGCAGCACGTTACCCCCAATCGGAGGCGCTAGCCCAGCCTTAGACAGAGAGGAGATGCTGATAGCACGAACCGACACTGACCCCTGGTGCCAACCGAGCCATCTGCACTGGGGAGTGGGTCCAACGTTACAGCCCACCGATGGGTTCTAACGCTTACCTGACCGTGAGATGCAGCACTGCTTCACCAGGGAGTAAAAACCAGAAGACAGTGAGAGCCCATACCACCAGCATTTCTCCTGCAAGATACTTTTTCCAAAATGGTGGAACTGGCTGTCATACTCTAAAGCAATTTGAACTGCAGCTAAAAATCAAGAGATTGCTACGTTTGTGAGAAAAGCATTAGGACAGCCTTTGCCAGGATGCACAGAGCTTACACACCGGATAGGCGCAGCAATGGTCCATGCTCAGATCACCAGGGTTGAGGCCGTGGCTGCCACAAGCTCACCCTGCTGCAGCCACTACAATCCATAGTTTGTGCCCTGAGGAATCACCGTGCTAGGAATTTTGGCTACTTCTCCAAGGCAAATTGACCCTAAGCAGCAGGGCATTTCGACCATGCTACAGGTTTTCCAAAGTACAGGTAATGCCTGCTCTGTTACAGGAAACAGCCCACTATCAGGAATATCAAAGACAGATTGAAAAAGATATATATAGATATATATATATATTCCCCACAGTAATTCAATGACTTTTCCAATGCTGTGAATAAGCAATTACAGAGTACAATGACTGTCTTCCTTAATAACAAGCAAGGGTTTACACTGCACTTGGTTCCACTACTAGCTGCTATCCCAAAAGTTTGGGACAGATGCACAAACCTGCCACAGCTCCATGCCAGCCTCACTCTTCTCTCATGTAACCAGCCAATGGAGAACTGTTTCCAAAGCGTAGCTGTTCTGTGCATTATCTTTGCAGCATGTTCTCATTCCCATAAGACTCTCTGCAGCCAGACTGTTGTAATAATATTTTTTGCAAGAACAGACTTGGAAAATAAAGGCTTTTATTACTGCATCTTTGTGCCAGTGCAGAAAGAATCCTAACTAACCAGATGTTTCTTATTTCTTTTTCTAAGCTGCGTTGTGGCTTTCAGTATTTCTAAAACTTGTGGCTTTCAAACAAAAAGGTTTGTGTTACCCTTAAATGCAAAGATTTTAAAACAAATACCTTATTGGGACCTCTAGAACTACACTGGCCCTCCCCACAGAGCAGACATTTTGGGTAACTCCTGTAACCCTACCTGCTTCAAGTGTCAGAGAAACAGCAAGAAGCTCTGGAAGTCTCATGAACGGAAAAGCATTCATTGTGAGAGAAACTGAGATAGAGTTTTGTTAAAACTGTGAAACCTGAGAACTATGCAGGGCCCTAACTTTTGCAGAGGAAAACACAGTAAACTATTAAGGATCCTGAGTGTGTTTAGGGAAAGGGAGCACAACACCATAAACCTTGAAAACCAGGCCTGCTTTGTCACATCAGTGCAAAGAGATATAGATTAGCTTTGATTTCAATTTAACTGAGATGGTAAAATCTATTTAGTACCATAGTTGCTTCAGAAGGCATGGATGGTTTTGATTTCCCCGTTTGCAAAAGATGCCAACACACTTCAGTTCTCTCATCTCTAACTTCTGCTATAAGAGAAAGTAAGTATAGAAGGTACATTAGTTTGCAGCAGCTCATCTGTCTACTTGTCAAATTGTGTGCGGCTTTATGAGAATACTACTTGAATTATGGATGGTCTTAAGCCCTATGTTGGAAGTCTATGCGGCCTCTTTGGAATAGCTAACTCAAAGGATGTGGAAAATAAAGTGAAATTCTTATACCCTGCGTAACAGACAAGAGAATGAATTCATTGCAGTAGAGAAATTATGCTAATCAGCAGCAAACTGATGGGCAGCAAGCAATACCAAATGAAAAACCCACCATATCTTTTGCAAAAGCTTACTGTGCAGTTTAAAAAAAGATCCATCACAATGCAGTATGCAAATACCTAACTTAACCTATCCTCTTTGGTTTATTTTCCTCTGGATTTTTTACTGTCAGACTAGCAGTTTTCTAAGCTGGGTAGGTCATTTGTTTGCTTACTTAATGACTTGTTCAACCAACAAGCAGACATAGTTGGCTCTTCAGTCATTTGTCTCACTACAAAATGTTCCCAAAGCATTGTCAGTGCCAAAGAAACTCATCTTTCAGAATTATTCCTTCACTTGCACACTGCTTGTTGACTTTTACATCTTTAAATCTAATAAATATAAATACGTTCAGAAATATATGCATGTGGTCAGGTTCCCTGTGATACAATACTCAAGCATAGTGAAAGAGAGCTTCAACATGGGACATGGCAGTGAAAAATACAACACTGAGCCACAGATTTGCATTCATTTTTCTATTCTTGGAATCCCACATTTTTCTACCAGTACATGTGGAAACTCAGGACAATTAGTTTTAGATTTGTGCAGTCCCCTGAAGTATTCTTGTGCGGTTTTCTGTTCTCAAGGCTAGATCCTACACATACGAATGCTACACTTAGGAGAAAACAAACAAATGTAGGGTTTTTTCCAGTTATTTACTAGGACAGGATTGATGGTTGGGATAAGTGTATCTTCTGTGCCAGCCAGAGACCAAACTAATGCTGAACTGTCCTCAGACTTCAACTGAGTTCACTATGAAAAGAGAGGGACAGCCTCCAGCACAACAGCAAAAAGCTCAGTGAATGCAGAGTTGACCCAGTGTGTAGTGTTAGCATACACATGCATATGAAGAATTTTCATTCAGGAAAGCTGTCCTCCCTTGCTTCCTCTTGATGTCCTCCTGGGTTACTGAAGAACGTTACCAAACACTCAGCAACTGTAATAAGCAGTTGCTTACTGTCTCCTTCCTGAATGTACTGTGACACACAAGCTTGGCTCCTTACCAAAGGTACCTGCACAGAGCTTCTATTACCTTCCCTGTCACACACAGCTCAGGGAAGATCAAGCATCCCATGGTGACAGATGCTGTTCTGCCATGCACCCTCATCAGTAGCCACCACAAAGGTAACTGGCATGAAGGTGACCCAAAGAGACTAAGATTTTAAACAATGCAGGGCAGAAGCATAACGCAAGACCAAAACTGCTCCATTTGTTCATACTCAGTAGCACAAAGGTCTTCAAGAGTTAAAGTTTAATATACATACATAACTTTTACTGACCAGAACTTTTCACAGGGGCTACTGAAGAAACATGAATATTGTTGCTCCTTCTACTGCCTCTGCAGTGCAACTGCCAGTTTCTAAATACTATTGGATGAAATATACAAATGGTGTTTGAAGTTAAATTATAGGAATCATAGTAAGCATCCCAAGACCGATTTCAGTCTACTGCATTTCTTGAAATTCCACTAATTTTGGTTAAATGTGAACTTGTTATCAGCAATAAAATTGATGGGCTTCAGTGCCGTTTACTAGGACATGATTTTAGCTCTTAATCTTCAGTAATATCCATTCCAAGAAAACATCTGAAAACATACACATTTTTTTCCCCTCAGCAGTCTACTTAAATTTCTATGAGTTTTAAAAAAATATAGCTCTATCAGTCCATACAATTGCTAGCCAGCTAATTCCAGCAAGTACTTCGAGTACTTAATCTGCATTTCTAGCCTTTTCATGGTTTGCAAAGACCAAACATCAAACTGGGTAGGACACCCAGTAATCAGGCCTAAAATGCTTTGTGACACCACACGGATTATAAGTAGCTGTAAATAACAGCCCAACTCAAACCCCAAGGAGGAGCAGCTCCCAGTCATGCTGCTCTCGAAGTTACTATAAGCAAAGAAATGGTTCCATCTACCATTTATACCACTTACCTTGCCCAATCTCATTTGTAAATGAGACTTCCAAAGTTCATTTCCAGAGCTCTGCTGATCCCTGACAGCCACTAAGCAGCAGCTATGTTCTTTTTGGCTACTTATACAAAACAGATCATAAAAACACAGGGAGCTTTCCCTCCAAAACCTTTTATCAACAGACCATGCATTCCCTTACGCATGCCAGTTCAACTGTAATTTCCATGGTAAGAACATGAAACCTAGAAGAGATTATCAGAGGAAACCAAGAGTCTGCCACCCTTGAAACCTTTGCACTCCTAAGTCAGAGGCATAGCATTTCCTCCA
Organism: Centrocercus urophasianus; assembly: GCF_019232065.1. Classification (NCBI taxonomy): domain Eukaryota; kingdom Metazoa; phylum Chordata; class Aves; order Galliformes; family Phasianidae; genus Centrocercus; species Centrocercus urophasianus. Next base: position 7,009,657 of record NW_024884756.1, read on the forward strand.
ATACTTTTTTTTTTAAGCACCCTTATACACGCAGAAAGAAAAAACACCCCACTCCATAATAGATTTGCTTTTTAACACTTCAACAATAAAAAAAATACATATGCATACATGTATGTACTTGTATACATACAAAAATCTTACAGTTGCTTCAATTAGTTTGGGTGGCTGATGGAATATAATGGCTGTGGAGTCTCCCCTTGTTACTTTCAAACAAAACAGGTGTGCTGATTGTAGCAATATATGCCACCACACTGCTGATAGCAACAGTAAAACCATCTGCTGTGCAAGAGTCTTGAGTCTTAAGCTCGATGGTGGGATGAAAGTCTGGAGTGTATCTGCCTGGAAAGGTTTATTACATCCACGTGAACACAGTCACATGCAGAGAATAGCTGGAGTTGTTCTAGGTTTGATTCTAAAACTATCAGAACATCTCTCTCCTCATCCCTTCACATCTGCCCTTTCTGACAAGAAACAAACCTCCAGTGTAAGTAAAGAATACTGACTTAAATAATGTAACACTGGATTTTTTGCCACAACCATTCACGCATTCCTCCTGCTTTACGCTGACACTTGAATAGCAGCCTGAAAAAAAGTCTGAGATTTGATTGTTATAGGCTGCCTAAAAAAAAAAAAAAGAAAAAAAAAACCTGAAAAACAATGGATTTTTATCCTTATATAAAACATGTGTGTCCTCTGTAATCCACCATAGCCAGGAATTGTTCTTGTTCCATAAGATTTAGCAGCCACTACTATTAAGGAATTGTATGCATATTTTTCTAAGGAAGATTAAAATAACATGAATTCAAGCCAACTTCCCTTTAAAACCACCTTCAAGAGTAGCTCATAGTTTACAGAGAAGCACAAAGCTACCTGGCACAGACGTTTACATAGAACAGCCATTAAGGACAACACAGCAACTGACTCTTCCAAGACAACACTCAATTTCCAAGCACACAGAGAAACAATTCCATTTTCCACATAAATTATCAAGCCATTGGTGACTCTTGTTTCAATTTAGAGTTTAGAAAAAATTAAATACACTTTTCTAGTACCTGCAAAAACACTGCAATTAGTGTAAACTAAGGGTCAGAAGAGAATATTGAAAGACAGATGAAAAACATTTCCTCTGGTCAAAGTATAATTTACGAGATACATATTTGAGGTCCTTCATTCAAATCCTGTGAAGAGTCTGAAAGAGTTTAAACTGAAAACATGTCAGTCGATCTGCAGACCCATGTGGTTACTGACAATTAAATGACTTAAGACTGTTACTATATCTCAGAGAGGTAATACTTAGAAGCACACTGCTGTTAGAAATGTTTTGATCTAAAGTATAAAAGGAAATCTTGGGTTATATTTGTGTGGCCAGATACCAGAGAAAAGCAAGTAAAAAAACCCGTATCTATCACAACAGTCACTAACCCATCATGCATGTTTTGAGGTAATTTTTAAGCCATTGCATCTTTCTATAAAGGAATTCAAATGCAACATACTACACACGCCCAAAAGCATTCTGACAGCTTACAATATGAAATTAAGTTAGCAGAGTATATTGGTGTACATCAACAACTAGTTCATTTACTTCATTTCTCAGGTCCAGAGACATCCCTTCAAGTTTCCCATTTGCTATTCATCAGTCTGCAGAAAAAAATTACTTCTGTTGCCTGAAAAAGGCAGAGAACTTAAAGGCTGTTTTCTTGACAGTCCATGCTGTTAAGACAAGCAGTGATCCAAGTCAAGCTAATTAATGACATCAATAATTGTTCCATTTGAATACACCACTGCTACACTTGTCTCCTACAAACAAAAATCAAGTTTCAAATCTACAAATCAAGTGTGCTACTGCAAGAAGTTAAAAAAAAAAAAATTAGCAAAGTCAGTCAGGTTGACATTGCAATCCAGGCTGTGAGAAATGATTATGCTCTACTGCTTTGTATTAAAAGCAGAAAAAAATTACCTATTTGTTTCTCCTGTTGTAATGTAACAGAACAGAAGACACAGCGATGACAGCACAGTGGCAAGGTCCTAGGCAACAGCAAGTGAGGACAGGCACAGAAACAAAAGAATGAAGCCAATTACCTTGAGAAAGCCTCAGGTACACAAGGGTCTCCAGCAAGATCCACTTATCTCTGCTCCCTTAAATGAGGTCTAGGAAGGGGTGGATCTTGGTGCATTGCATGCACCTGAGCTCCCTGTGCTGGCCCTGCCTTCCCACCAGGTGCTCAATCACTGCATCAAGCTGTGACTTGCATGTCCCCTTGACCCATCTTATACACACACTTTCTCAAGCACTCAAAGTTTTCACTTCAGAATAATGCTTCAGATTAAAACAGTTTCACCTACACATGATTGTAGGCTGCCTTGAGAAGAACCAACAGAATAAGCTGAAATACATAAGTCACTTCCAACCAAAACATAAGTGACTTAGTAGCCAAGTGAACAACCCCATCATAAGCTTCTGATATAAGAAAGCCAACTGAAACAAATGTGATCAATGCTAGAGCTTAACTTGACTGAGAACCAAAAAAGGAAATCAATTCAGATTAAGAAATGTTATTTTAACTGATTGCTCTGCAACATCTCTATAAAAATTCTGTTGCAGATTAGTGGTCTGCTTCTAACAACAAAACTTCAAAAAGACCCAACATGTGGTTTGCAGATTAGATATTCCACAGCTTTGTAGTTAGAGCTCTGTTTGTTTGTTTTAAGAAAAACCATATACACCATGTGCCACATTAATAATGTGCTCAGACCTAGTCATCTGGCATGTAAGCACGGTCTAATTTTTAAACCTTTTCCTGTCCTGTTGCAATTTCACTGTGGTCAATTTATGAAGCATTCATTGAAGTATCAGTAACATAGGAAACAAAGACTAACAAGAAAGGAATTTTGGAGAAAATCTTCTGTAAAGCCTTCATATTCATTTCCCTAGAAAAAGTTCAGCCTTTTAAAAAAAAAAAAAAACAAAGTAGAGATAGAAGTCAGCAAGAGCCAGGCAATTATTTGCATTCTTATGCACATGCAAACTCCAAGTAGCAATGCAGATTGAATCCCATCATCATTTCTACTTATAGCACAAAGAACAGGAGAGAACAACAACTGATTCTAGATACTTCTGTAAGTACAGGTGGCAGAAATCATTCAGTCTTACTTATTCCAAGACAATGAGAGTTCACACAGGTAAGCATTTGTCCATAGTTTCCCTTGCTGCTCCTCAGTAACACACAGACATGCCTTTGGTGGCAGATTTCACAAATGGCTGCAAAACAGGAAATCAAGGGACCTTTCTGTTCTTTCATACTGTAAAATTTTTATCTCCTCTCTATCATTTTCAGTGAATTGTTTTGGGGTAGATGAATAAATACGTGTTGTTGGTTTAACAGTTGGTTTCTGAGTCAGCAATTAGGTCGTCTTGTGCAAATTAACTCAGCCTACATTTACAGTTAATGTTATTAACATCTCCAGAAACTAACTACGCAAAGTTCCACAGGTGCCTGCTACACTAACACACAGCTACTGAAGCGTTCATCTCATGTCAGAAATCACAATTTCACATACCAGGAACCCCACCTCACATTTCAGGAAATATTTCCTATGAGTGGTAATTCTTTATATCACCTGATACTTCCACAAGCTAAGTTTTGTAATTATTGGTTTTCCTGGGCTAGCTAGTGGCAAAATTTCTTGAAAATTATATTTCAAAGCTCTATTTCTTACCCAGAGATTATTTCTTATTAGGTGCAGTTATTATTTCCACAATGCTTTATATCTGTATGAAACTGCTTGTTTCTAATAGGTTGCCAACTATTTCCAGTAGCAGAAATGTAGCCTTACAAACATTACTAAGCTGGTTTTCTCCTGGAAAATTTTAACATGAAAGAATTGTGTTGTTTTACTGTCAAAAAAAGGATGGTAAGCACAACCAGATGTAGAGATCTGCCAGAAGTTCCTGTACTTTTTCTTTCTCACAGAGCATTTACTGTGGTGGCAGTTCAGTGGTCAGCTACCCAGTGTTTCTGACAGTAAACCTATTTCCTCAAGAAAAGGTCCTGCAATGCACTTTTATAAAAAAGGCAGCAGTCATCAACACAGCTGTTTATATTGAAATCAGCCAGTTTCATTATAAGCAAAGGTAAAATAGTTACATTCATAACAAGCACAGTAGAAATACTTAGCAAGTCCTCAATTCAACTCAGAATTACAGCCCTAACGTGGCAAAGGGAGACAGTGCAGAAGGTGAAGAGATGTAAGCACCTCTCCTAGGCATAAGCTGGCACTGGCACACTGAAGACTTAGAGCAAGACAGACAGAAGCCCACGGAAATGTTTTCTGCTGTTCCAGACACAAACTCTTACAGAAGCTTGAAGTCAAGATGAAAATTAAGTTACTGATTTACAAAGCAGCATGTTCAAAGAAGTATCAATGACAATGGAGCTGAACTTCAGAGTGTTTTTCTTAGACTGCAAAAAGCTTCAGATGGTTCTTTGATTTCTTTTTATGGGGTACAAGTTGGATATAATTTCTGGAATAGCTACAAGTATTTATGTAGGTTTTGTTGTGTTTGTGTTTTTTTTTTTTCCCCCCTCTTCTGCCATAGTTTTATAGTCCTCTTTGAGGAGCAACGAAAACAAACCGACCACCAACAAACCAAACCTTTCCATTGCCTCATAACAAAGCTTTTCCAAGTGCCAAGCTTCAGATCTATCCAAATGATTTGTGAGGCAACTTTGAAGCAGGGAAAAGCAAGCCACAGTGTTATTGTTACTTGCACTAATGTAAATCAACTGTAGTTTGAAAATAAACCCTTAGAAGAGCAAAGTTGAGCAAGACAATAAAAAGGTTAAATAAAGGAGCTCATCAGAGAGGTACAAAGCCTATTTCATTTTCACATCTTTGAAAGCTGCTGGTATCTATCTATTCAAGTTTTCCTGCTATGTACGTTGAACTAATGCAAGTTAAAGCTACAGTGAACGAACATTTATAAAAGTCTGTTTGTAGCTCACACGTTTCATATGGAGGGTCCATCACACCCTAAAAAGCTATATTATGTGGGCAGAATTGCATTTCTGAAATAACACACTGAAAGCCAGAAACACACTTCATGCCTACACTGAAGATGCAAGCTCAAAAAAGCATAATTAGCTCTACTGTAAAGCACACTTACAGAAAAGCTAAGAAATAAAAGGCATCCTCTGCTCAGTAATGTATGAGATGATCTGTAGATTGCTGCCACAATGGTGCAACAACTGAGTAGTCACACTGAGCACAGCCAGCGGACGTATGTATGAAGATACATTTTAAAGTAAGGAACACATCATGGAAATCCCATGGAAGCACCATCCTGCATTTGTGTTTTTCTACTTCCAAGACAAAACAAAATCATTATACCAATTTTGCTAGCCTCATTGTTTTCTGGCAAAATGTCACACACAGATCCCAGGTCAGCTTTGGCACAACAGCAAATAAACTGGGAGTGGAATTATAAAAAAGCAGACAAAAACAAACTCAATTTAGTCAACTCAGTTTTTTTCCTACAGGAAAAAAACAAAATCTCTAGACTTTCATGTAAGAGAGACCAAGCAAGAGAGTAGAATAAGAGTTGAGATATACAAGGATTTACACACTGAGGGGGAAATACTCCAAATGCTGAAGCACTGCTATGAAGTTCACAGGTGCACATGCTTCCTTATAATCAAGTTAAGGGATTTCACTGTCAGCTGATACAACTCCAAGGCCTTGTTCTTGAATAAAAAACATTAATGTGAGCAAAACAAAGTGTCATCAAGCCTATGAATCTATGCACACAAGAAGAGAGGCTAGGAGAGGCTATTAGCTATAGCTGTCCATTTTGACTTAAAAGAGATCTCGGAAACTGGTTCTGAAGGAGGAGGAGGCTGTTATTAAATAAAACTTGTTTTCATATCTGATTCTCTCACAAACTTGTAAGATCTGAATTCTCATCTGCATGGAGAGCTTTGCTGGAATGAGAAGTGGGATTACAGCATGAGAAGTAGGTTTTGTTTTGGCTGTAACACCATATCTTGTGCCACTGAATACACTGTGGATGGAAAAAGTTCAGTAAATAGCACAGAATGTTCCAAAAGCCGGCACAGAAGAAAATGTAGCAGGAGAAGCACCACAGCTAAGCTTTCCTTGCAAACACAGCCAAAAACATGAGCAAGTTGCAGTTGATTAAGAACCACGTAGAATTTGAATCCAAAGTGAAACGTGCTTGGTTTTCTGAAGTGCTTTATCTGTATTTTTTCCACAATTCAGAAACAATGACAACTTCCTTTCCCTAACATCTGTTTCCACCAATAGGAAAAAAAAATTGTAGTAACAAATAGTCTATAGATTCTAGATGGAGTTGCATAATTTTCACATTAAAAAAAGCCTATCTTGTAAATTAAGAGGAAAATTACCCATAAACTGGAAAGATTTTGAGAGCTCCATGGGTCACTCCATCCAGAACAAGGGAGAGGAAAATAGCCACATGTTCTACAGCAGTGATTATAGATGTGCACAGACAGCCCAGTTCTTAGTCCTCAGAAGGCATCTCTAGCTCCAGGACTCTCTCACTCTTATTTTCATTAACTAGCAGTAGCATCTGAGGTGTCACAGACTCCCAAGGCTCTTCAGATAGGTCTAAGAAATAAATGCACTGGGTTTTGTTTTACAAAGATTTGGGTAGACTGACAATAAATACTGCCCTGAACAACACTGAGATCAACTCCATTAACATGATCACATTTGGAACATGCATTGCTGCCTGTTTTGCAGTGGTGTTTTGAAAACAAACTGCATATTACAAAAGTCCCAGAAAAACAGACTCCACAGTTGAAAAAGTTCACCACCCTATTTTAGAAGTTATTTATCTGGCAGCTGCTACACTTGGCCTTTTATCTGTTCCACAGCACTGCCCATCTAACACACACTCACTGCTGGCCAGTTTACTGCATGCCTTTTCCAGTGACTGTGTAACCCTGCTTTGGACTGATGTCACGGCTGCCACTCCAGAAGACCCACTAAAAACAAGGCAGTCATTCAAAAGCTTCAGCTGCTATCCATGGCAGGAATACACAACTGTAAAAGTAAGCTACACCTTAGAAATGGATTCTGCTGTGCAGTATCTGCTTACAGAGCAATGCTATGTATTAGCCAAACTGCACACAGTTTAGGAGCTTTTAAATCCCAGAACAACGGTGCAGCACTAGAAGCACAGTGGTTCTCCTTTAGACATTCTCTGATTGCAACTGTAGCCATGAAAACACTGAATTAGTGCAATCTAAGAGAAGCACTATTTAACTAACATTCAATAGTTAAATACTTAAAATCATTATAGCAAAATTTTTAAAAAACAACACATTCTGCTTAAAAATAGCTTAATCAAGAATCACTCTGGAACCAAAATACAACAGAAAACTCAGTTCTTTCAAATTGGAATCTCTTAAGGAATGTTGCATAAAGACTATAAGCCTTAAAAAAAAAAAGCGCTTGATGCAGATCAAAAACTAATCACCAAAAGTTCATTTTCATTCATTAAGCACTCATTTTGCAGCACATGTACATTTGAGAAAAAGATGGACAGAAATAACTCAGAGGCATGTTTGGCAAATGGTTGGTGATTATGCTTCCTTTAACTCTGAAGAAATCTCATGAACAGGTCTCAACCACAATAAGGCCAGCTAAACAGTTAACCCTGCTCACCTGTTATCCAGTCTTCCTCCTATTGTAGAATACCAGCTAAAGCAAGGAACAAGTGAAACATACTGTTTTCTACTGGTCCACAAAAAAAAAAGTGAAGTAATACTAATAAATACAGACTTGATATTGGAGATTCTTCAAAGACACAGATGATTCATTTTTCTATTATTTTCAACTACACATAAAAATACAGTGATGGACATATTGCTCTATCTATCCTGTCACCAACAAAACCAAGAGCACGCGTCACAAAATAATCACAGGTACAAACTTATTAGCCTACTACATGCTCATGAGACAAAACTCCTCTTTGTGGGAGACTTTCAGTCACTCCGAACAAATGGGGTACCTGAAGAAAGTGACATGCATTATTACCTGTAGTCAACTGTATTTTGTGAGCTTCTAAGAAAAATTCAAACACCAGCCAAAATAATCGTTCTTAAAGACTAAATAATGAATTTGAATAAATTTCTCAAGTATAAAATGAGGCCTTTCTTTCAGATATCTAACAAGTAGAGCCCTTTTAAAAATGCCATATTTTCAGAAGCATGAGGGATTAAGAGAAGATAATCCCACTGCTGACCAAGGCCGGATGGAAACAAGAATGCAAAATATTTGCGTTGAGAGCATTTGCTGGAAAACCCCAAACGACTTCACAAAAAGTCAGATGCAGTCTGTGAACTGCAAAGGTCACGCACGTAAGAGCTGCCCCAAAAGTAGCACCTCTTATTTCATTACATCGGCCCATGAAGTCTCTGACTGCTATGGTAGCAGAGGTTGAACCCTCTCAATATCCTGTGACATGTTGCTATGGGACAGGTGGCAGCAGAGGTGCAGTCTGACAAAGTGACAGCTGACGTGGAAATGCATCTGAAGCAAAGCACTGCATTTTAATTCTTCCATGCTGAAAAATGGCACCCAGTGACATTCATCAGTTCTTGCTCAGTGTTTATGGAGACCAAACAAGGGATTGAGCACAGCAAGTGTGGGTAGTGCACAACAGTAACGTTAAAGACAAGGCATATTCTGGACAGCAGTGCAAGTGTTCACAAGCACAGCATACAGGTTCTTGTTTCTCACTGGCAAAAACACATCACGAGTGGTGGTGACTACATTGGAAAAGTGTGCTTTGCAGCTGACAATTTTGCAGCTCTATCCAGTAGCACTATTGTGATTGTATAAGCTGTTGTAGTTCACAGAAATAAAAAGAAAGCATTGCTTTCGGAGTCACTTAAGCAGTTTAGAGAAGAGCGCTGCAAGGTGAAAGTAGCAACATCGTGAGGATGGCTGTGCAAAATACGTCTTGCTTCTCCTAACTGTTATTTCTTCTGAGTTTGCTCACAAATATAACCCATAAAACCACCTTCACAAACGGGCTAGTCTGAAGTATGCAAAGTACCCATAATTTTTGCATTCAATTTGCCTACTGTGCTACAACTAACTAGCATTTCTGATGTCATTTAGCAGATACTGACAACTCCCGCCCCCAACACACATAGTATCATCTCTAGTATCAGACCCCAAAACCAATGCAGCAATTTGCTTAAAATTACAGCTAATTGCTGTAAAGTACAGTGAAGTCAGAAAAGCTACGTGTGGATCAACAATATTGGAACAGGAATTTGCTACTCACTGAAGTTTAACATCATGAGCCAGAATCCCTGTTTGAAATCTTAAGTCATAGAGCCTTGTTCTCAGAATAGGTGTGTCACGTGTGTCTCAATGAATACACACACATGTATGGGTGAGAAAAGCATCACTTGGCATAGTTAACCCACCTGCTTGAAAAACACTTGTCTTGTTGTGATTGATACCGGATATTACTTTGTATAGGTCTAAACTACACAAAACAAGCAAAAAAACCCTCTTTTCTACTCATATGCCAGTGTCGAGACTTTTTTCTGATACCCAGGAAAAAAGCAACACACTCCTAAACCCCTACACACTCACTGTTACAGTCAAAGAAACAAAATACTATTTTGTTGTATGGCTATAACACTGGGACACCTTCCTGAGCAGGAATTCAAGTGTTCTCTTTTTCCTACTGAAAAAGCCTGCATGTTATTTTGATTAATAACGTGTCAGATACACTTGGCTGGTCTAACAACATGATGAAATGCTTTTTCCACTGTAACTAGAGAAAAAGTATTCCTGTTCCGTGTGTGAATTATGACTTCATTTTCCTCTAAAGAACTGGCTTTGAAATGGGTTTCAGCAACACGTTAAAAATAGTGTAGGCTGGTACTTCTTTCGCTCTCTGGAAGGTTCAGTTCTAGCAGGCATACACTCTCAGTAACCACTGGAAACAGAATCAGGCTTGAAAATGCTTAAAATTACTACAACCAACATAGTAAGAAACTGTTTTTAGGCCTAAATAAGCCATATATGTAGAATACTGGTAATCTGTATATTTCACTTACACACAAGACTGACATAGGTAACTGCCTTTGCAGAAAGCATGTTGTTACACTAAACACTTGAAGCAGTGTAGCTACAGGCTCCCAGTTTGTTATGAAATTTTACTTGCAAGATAAACAGCACAACTCATTATTTCTTTTTCTTATTCAAAAATAATTTGTTTTAATTCATGTGTAACACAAGGAACAGAATACCTTTCTTGTTAAGAGCTACTGCAGCTCATGGACCTCAAAGGGACTTAATACAGAAAGCAGTAACACACCTAGAAGCAGCTGGTCTACCTAGGATGAGATGGAGGCTTTGACCTTCTCTTCCCTAAACGCTGAACATCTGAAGTTTGAACAATCTGACATTTACATCTCAGTAGAGAGAAAAGAAAAAACTCCTACCAAAAGCATTTTGGCTTGGACAAGTAAACCACAGCCATACTCCTAAAAGCTGAATGGAAACACACTTACTTTAGACTTGCCCACAGGCATATGCAGAGCTTCTGTTTTTAGGAGACCTTCTTTCCTCAGAATTAAATGCATAATATCAAATAACTACACCGGGTTTGTAAACTCCCTTGAGATTTTCTAGATGGAGAAGTCTTGTATAGAGAGGACTAATAGGAACTCAGTCATGTTAAATGGAGACTACCTTCAAGACCTCTTGCTTTAGCAGTCAGTAATAAGCATTTCTTTCCCTTAAAAGAGTGCTATCACATTCTGGAAAGCGGATTCTGAACTCGCCAGTGGACAAGCTTAGAGTGCAGTTAAGTGCCTCCGCAAAGAGCAAATCAGTCCCAACACTCTCCTTACTTACAGCAGCATCTCTTGGAATTTAAATCAACCATTAGAAAATGTTCAAGGACACTGCTGTGAAAATGAGAAGACAAGTTAATTCAAAACCAAAATGCTGCTATTTTGTTTTCAATTAACCGATCTACTTCAGTCTTACCATCTGGGTGACTCCACCAGCTCCAGTGAAGATGACAACTGAGAAGCTGAAATCATGTAAACGCCATCATAAGGGTTGCCTCCTGAACCCAAAAACAGGAACTGGCACAAAGCAAGCAGACGAACACATTCTGAAGTCCTGTAAACAGATAAAAATGAACTAATAAATATCAGGTATAATAAATCTCAGGTATGATCTGACGTGTTCCATGACATAGAACACAGGTGTGCTTTTCCTAATGCTCAGACACTAAAGGAAATATCCTTTAGCATCTGCTATGGTGCCAAATTACTGAGCAGCCATCAGTGCCTACAGTGCATACGTAAACATATACCCTATCACTGCGCATACTGTAACTCCCATCAGTTCACTCTAATCATCCATGTGAAGCAAGGTGCTCAACAACCAGCTTAATGGAAAAACCAGTGACCTCGCTCATTTGCCCACCTCCTCCAAAGCCTGCTGCAGAAGCACACACCAGCTGTGTCCACAGCTTTTGCCCTACAGCTCCTGCAAGGACAGCACAACCACCAGCAAAAGCTACAGGAAAAAGAGCAGCAACCAAATTGCACTCCCTTGCCATTTTCAGAGCAGTTGAGCCAGAATCTATTCCACTGAGGGTACCTGACTTCAGGAAGTCCACACACTTCATGTAACAACTTAAATGGGGACCAGGATTAGAGACCAAGAAATCAAAACATGACTGCAGATGCAACTATCAAGTTCATTTGTAGTTTGATATTCACACTTTAAAACTTGATTCCCCATATTTAGTAGTCCCACTTTTCATGGCTCAAGTTTGCTTAAATTAAAGGTATTTTATAGATAAACCAGAACAGCATTCTTTTTCCCTCTGCATAATTCCCAGTCAAAACATTTCCAGCATTTCTATTTCTATTGGAATGCCATGAGAACAGACACTTCCTGCATTCTTCTCTAAAAAGTAGCATCCTCCCAGTCTGCATGACACTGGCATGTCAACAGCTAAGTAGTTTCCTCAAAGGGATAATCACCAAGTTCTCTTTCAGTACTTCCAAAGAAGTCATTCCACTTTGCTCTGTGTAAATAGCATCATCAGCAAGCAGACTGAGCTTCAGAAAAATTCGTCTCTGCAATCCTTCTTCTGTTGTCCTGTCCCATCCAGGATAGCCCAAACTGCAGAGGCAGAATGTGCAAATACGTAAACATACATCCATGCCAGTTAGCAGTAGCACTCTGCCCACAGATTCTCAAAATCCTAGGGGTGCTGAGCATCCCAGAAAAAAGGCCAAATGCAAGCAGTTCAGCTTCAAGCACTTCTAGTCCTTCATGCTTCTGCTGATTCTGTACATCGGCAGCTGCATCTTCATAGGCTGATGACACTCCAGGAAAGCCATTCCTTGTAGTTAAGTCACTGGAAGTCTCAGCCCAAGGCCTTCCTTTTCATACTGTAATTCAGCTTAATATATTCAGTTCTGAACATCTGTGTTTTTTGTTAGAAAACCTAATCTTTTTCCCCAAATGTACTGTTTCATTCAAGATCACCTAAGAATTCATAGCATTGTTGAAGCACCAGAGACAACTGCTATACACATCAAGACTTGTTCCTCCCTTTGCAATACACTAACATCTACTCACCTCTTGCCTTTTCAATATTAGCACAAGACTTCATTTCTACCCTCCCCATCCAGCTTTTATGTCACTTGTGCTGCTGCTGAGAAACACAGCCATCCTGATAGTCAGAGAAGCCACCAAGGCCTCACAATTTAACAAAGCGCTTGCTTCTTGAAGAGAGTCTCACAGCTCAGCAACTAGCATGATAGAAACCAAAACACTTCTTGTCACACTATCATTAAAAGACAACACAAAGACATTACCTGCCACCTCACACATGACAAAGTAACATGCAGCATAGCCCACAGAAATAGAAATGCAGTAATACTACAGGACATTTGATTTGGCTTCTCAGAAATGAACTGCAATGCAAGTAGTAACAGCATCCAAGCCAAATGTATGAGATCAAAGCATTTCCTATTGTGTTCTTACAGGTTTTTTTTTTTAATTTAAACTAAAAACACAATCCACATGGATAACAGATGGTTAATTCCGCAAGCCTGAAACACACCCGTTCAAATAAAATGCAGTGCAAGTTAACTTGAACATTTACCATAAAGCTGCCTGAAGCCCAGCTTTCTAGATTTTGACAAGAAACCTTTGCTGCATTTGGCAGCCATTCTTTGGCACAGATGTCAGGAGTTTTTGTCTGCTGACATAGTTGCTCAATGGAAGAATAAAAGTTGCTGATCAAGTTGCAGAATCTTCCACTATTTTTTCTTTTACAGCCTGGATTGTTTCGGGTATTTCAAAAGCTACACATCTTCTATAAGATTATTTAGTATTTGGTTCTGGTCCTCTGCCCCTTTACTCACTCTAAGCACACATTTCACAGAACTCATCATGTTCATCTCAATTCATCTTACACAGAGTACTTATCAAAATCCTTACAGCACCAGCCAAGTACTTCAGTTCCACCTATTTTTCCATGCAAGACACAAAGCAGTTGTGATCCCTTTTTCTCCATGCAGAAGTGACTGCAGCGCTGCAGTAATAACATACCCATGCCCTGGGGAAAGGGTGGGCCTCAGATGGAGGAAGAGCAAATCCTCTTTGGGCAGCCAGAGAGAAGACTAGAAAGGCTCCAGCAGGAGCCCTGTCTGGCCTTTCACAGCCAGTCATGTCAAGTTCTCCCAGATGATGACAGCTGCAGTGGCAAAACATCTACCCATAACTGTCATTCTCAAATACAATGTTATTTCATCTTACCAGCCTGATGTTCATGAACCTGATAAGAGCAGGCACGTGGCAGAATCAGACTGTAGTTAAAGAACTTAAGCTACACAGATACCAATTAAAAAGGCAGAAGAGCAGAACAAATAGTCGCAGAATCATAGGATTGGGAACTTAAACGCTGATGAAGCTAATTTCCTATCGCAGATTTCAACCATTCACCAGTCTGTGGAAGGTGGGACATTTTCTTAAAGAGAAGAAATTGTGAGGGTGTGTTTGTTCATTTCATCCCCATGTTTACCAAGAAACTACTCAAAATCTGAAAGAAAACTACCAGGAAATATAGAAGTCTACTCTACGCAGAAAACATGCAATAGCAGCACAGTAAAAACAATAAGCTTCAGAAAAAGACTGCTATTTTTAATCTAATTTAAGACTGCTTTACTGCAGTATACTGCCTACAATGTCTCAGAGAACACAATCTGAGGTGATTACTCATAAAACCAAAGACATTTAAACCCAACAGAAAGAACCAAACTAGATTAAGTATAATTTAGAACAGAAAACTGACAGAGCACTCATAAACATAAAGGTGTCCCAGTTACATGTGTGGTTCCACAGAGCACATTGGGCATCCTTGCCACTTAAATGTTATATAAGTTCAATCAATTACATGGTAAATTCCACCAGCTCTGTAATTCCCTATAGAGGATTTGTCTTACAGCTCTCCAGTTGCAGTTAACAAGCTTTGGCAAAGAGCTTGTTAAGTACCTAGTGGATTCATGCATGCACAACATGTAATAAGACCATTTGATAGAACCAGTGCCTAAGAACTTACACTTAGAATCAATCTGTTATGCAGCAAGACAACTGAGCAACTGCCTGGGATCCACACAGAGATCTGCACAGTATGCTTAAACACTTGCACATTCACTTCAGCCTGCTTCATTGCATGTAAGCATGGTAATACACTCCTGTTAGTTTGTTTGTCAGCCCAATATATTTTACAACACAACTCTAATCATAATGATTGGATTGTTTCTAATAGCCAAAAAGGCCCTGTCTGTATTATTTCATGGTTTGAGGTGTTGTTTTTCTCCTCATATTTAAAAGCAGTTACTCAGAATAAGAAAAATACTGTGCATTAAAAACATCACAACACTAAAAAAAAAAAAAAAACAGGAAATTTGGACTCCTTCTGTTTTGATCAGTGCCCCTCTCAAGGGAGATCACAGTCACAAACACTTGCAACAGACTGCCCTGATGAAACTCAATGCAACAGTTAACAATCTAGCTGTCAGCAGCAGGAAGAAAATCCTTTCCGATAGATATCTGAACTTGAATCTTTGGAAATCATTTGAAAAATTGAGTTCTACATCAGCTTGAATACACTTACAAACTAGAGCTTTGTTGGCACTGCTTATCTCTGAGAAGTCCTGCAATAGGAAACAACACATCCCCTTCAGACAAGCATCAATACATGCTAGGCAAATGCCAGGGTGTGAAAGAAACATTTGTGCAAAACACTGCAAGAAAGCAAAGGATACATTTCTCATGAGAAATAAATAAGAAAAAAAGAGTTAATCTTATTAACTGCAATATCAGATGAAGGAAGGCAGGTTCTGACCTGACTTTATATTACATGAACTGAGTCAGAGCAGTACTGGGGCATCACCCCCGATCCTTCCTATCGGTCTTTGAGGCCCCGCTCAGTTTTCTCTCCCGAAGACAGCTCTCACAGCAGAATATTTTTTAATACTGAAAAACCAAGTCCTACAGCAACTCCCTGAAGTGCCCTTCAGAAAGCAGTAGAGAAAGCTAATCCTAATAAACTAATGCAAGCAAGTTCCTTTTTTCTCTCCAAGAATTCCTTTTTTTTTTTTCCTCCTTTTTTTTCTTTTTACCAGTGAGACTCTGCTCAACATAAAAGCTCCACCCAAACCATAACAACTCTGGCCTGCCTCACCCAGCAACTGAGCACAACTCTCCGCTGGGCCCCACTGCTGCTGTTTTCAGCAGGAACAGGATGGGATTTAAAGAAGACGGTGATTACTGGCAGTAAGAAAGAGCACAAGCCACATTAAAAGAGAACAGTACAGCTTGAGATCTGCTGCTTTATGGCTGGAAATGCTAGGAGCAGGCAAACAGTGTTTACACATAGTAACAGCTGGTTTGTATCAGAAGAAAGGCTATGAACATTCATTGGAATACAAGCAGAGAGTTAAATTGACTAAAAGTCTTCTTTCATCCAGACCTCTTTATACAGCAGCGCTCACTTTCCCTAGATGGACAAAGCTTGGCCTACTTTATTGCCGGTAAGGAAAATGAAAAACATGTCACAGCACTGGAGATCCAGCAGCTGCTCAAGGAAAATAAGCTCACAAGGCTCATTTGAGCCACACTCTACTCAAGCAGTATTATTGCTTACTAGCAGCCACTGTTTCCAGAGAACAAAACCTCAAAACAAGATTCTTACACAGATTCATACATTCCCACACATCTGTTGTCTCTCATACCACATTTTCTATGCACTTTGATTTCACAAAGAAATCTAAGATGCAAACTCCGTTGTGTTTTCCAGCATATCCTTAGAATATTTGACATCTATTTAGAAAGTAAAAGTTGCTCTGATTTCATTTTTGTGTAAAGGAAAACAGTGCAGCAGCAACAACAGGATTTGAAAAGCATTAATATGACAGAAGCATTCAACACACACAATTGCTTTCTCAGTGAACAAAAAAAGCTGTAAGGACACTGAGGATGATCCCTGGCTCCATTGAGTAATCCAGAAAATGGGCATCTTGTTGTACCAGACATTTGTTTCCCCATGTGAAGCCCTTACAGTTCTCTATGTTTGCACTGTTATGACTGTAATGCACATACAGATGCACAACATGCAAATAAAACATAGTAACTTTGTAAGAAGCAGCTGTATGGGATGATGCATGCATACATGTGCCTCGCTCCAATTTATACGAGGAAGATGAGGTTCTTTTAATATCTGTATACCCAGTGTGAAATTAAGAAACAACGGCTCATATGTTGTTCCATCCAGACTATTACCAAACCTAATCAGGGAGAAGGGGAAGGGAAGGAGGGCAATAGAAAAGATGGGAAAGAAGCAGGAGTTGCGTAGAGCAGGGACAGTCACCAGCAGGATCCAGCAGCGGTCCTGTTGCACAGCATTTGAAGGTCCCGGGCAGACGCAGCAGGGGGCGACAGGCAACAGCGTGGCCGGCCTTGGGCAGCAAGCAAGTAGACGAGAAAGTCACAGAGCCAATCGTTCAAGCAGCAGCAGCACTCAGGCAGCAGGCACAGGAGAGTTTGACAGCATGCAGGAGTCACCTCATGAGGAATCTGATCGTCAGGCATCCCTCTTCTTCTTCATGAGAAATCTGCTGCCAGAAACCTATCCTCATGGTTTTCAGTTCCTCTTTTATCCTCCTTGTTCTCCTGCCTACATGACAAGGATGGGCCTTGAGCAAGAATCATTGAATACCCCCTGAGATGGCCACCATCCTGAGATAGGTCCACACAGAGGAGCACTTCACAGCTGTTGAGCTGCAGCTCACCTCGCTCTCCTTACCCCTGCCCTTGTCCATCTGCGTCCCCCCAGCTCACAACCTTTACCCAGGACTTGCCTGGACTTGTTCACCTGTGTCCTTCAGACAAAGGATTTCACAATCCTTGCTCGGGACTTGAACAAGTCCAGCTGTGCCCCCAGCAAGCTTTGAGACACAGACGTTAACAGAACAATATCTTGCAACGTGGAAACACACACCTTACTAAAAAGCCAACACAGGCTATTCACCACTGAGTTTTATCTGTGCTCAAGAGGCAAAAAGAGCTCAGCACTCCTCACAGTTCATGAGAAATCTCTACAGAAAATCATTCTTAAAAGAAACAGCACATTTCACTGAAAATGTCTCAGATGACACACAGCTGTGCTACCAGCAGGTGAATTGCTGTTCACCTTTTATGTTACACTCAGTTCCATTTTCATATTCCCACCTCCTCACTATTTGGGAAAAAAAAAAATAGAGACTGAAAAAAGACTCAGTGAATTCCACACTAGCAGAGTGTAATAGAAATTCTTTACTCTGAAGTCTCACAAGTCTTCCCACTACATCATTACCTTTCTAATGAGTAACCAACTCCTTAACAATGAAAAAAAACCATAATCAGCAGTAATAACTATGTAAACACATTTATAAGCTAGATTTTACTAGCCAGTACAAGTGCAAAACTGACAAAATAATAGAAGCTACTGTAAGAAACCATCATAAACCAAAACACTGCAAAAAAAAACTCTCTATTTCTTCCACCAACACAACAAAATGACAGAAAGCACAGCAATAACAAGAAGTTAACAAACTCTCAAACTACAGCAAAAAAAAAAAAAAAAAAAAAAAAAAAAAAAAAAATCATATTCAAACACAACAACCATAGAAACAATGAAAGGTTTACTTACACAACACAGAAGGTTCACTTACCCTAAAAAACCTCCACTACACAGAAACCACCAGTCCAAACCCCTACCTCTCCTGCCAGCCCTTAAGTGAGGTCTGGGAAGGGCTGGATCCTGGCTCCTCCCCTTCCAATCAGTCAGATGCATTGCATGCACCTGAGCTCCCTGGGTTGGCCTTGCCTTCCCACCAGGTGCTCAATCACTGCTTCAGGCCGTGGCTCAGCACTACAGCAACTACAGCACTACAGCAACCAAACATCTCTTAATTGCCTTTGGTCTCCAGTGAGCTGTGTAATAGAGTAATTGGTATCTCAATTCTATATTAAAAACTTTGAACACGCTGTCCTTTTTCAGAGGTGTAACAAAAATGCTGAGTAGCAAGGCAGGGCCAACGCAGGGGAGCTCAGGTGCATGCAATGCATCTGACTGATTGGAAGGGGAGGAGCCAGGATCCAGCCCTTCCCAGACCTCACTTAAGGGCTGGCAGTAGCCATGGTAGCCTTTCTTGCTGGACATTTGTGTCTAGCTGTAGTTTTTTTTAAAGTAAGTAGCTCTTTTTTGTTGTTTCTGCTGATGCTGTACTTGGGCTCTTTTTCTTTTCCTATACCTGTAGTCTTTACCATTCTTTTATTAGCATCCCATTGTAGTTGCTTTAAAAGTTGTTTTATGATGATTTAAATTCATATAATTTAAACTTTGTTGTATAAGGTTTACCACTTTTTTTTGGTTTATCATGTGCTAGGTTACTCTATCCGTTCATAAGTTGTCTCAAAATGTAAGTTCTTTAAGGAAAAAACAGGAGTCTACAAGATTCTGTACTGCCATGAAAAAAAACTTGCGAGTATCTTAAAGTTGTATTCTGTGCCATGAGGCATTTATTTGCTCTTCTCTTAATAAGAGGGATACTCAAATATTGTGTTGTATAATGTGAAGTACTACTTAAGACACTTGGTGTAAGAAAATAATACATACAAGTCGCTTCAGATGGTGAGGGCTCCAGGTGGGGCAGTATGCAGGAAAGCATTGCCTGTAACAGGTTTTTCCTGTTTTAGTCATTCAAGCTGCTGTGGGATTTGGCTGTTCAAAAGCTACTGTTTTTTGCTTCTTTGTCAGACAGAAAGGATGCTTACATGAGAACTTACTGGTGTACTTCTAAAGGCAAGAACAATCAATTGGTGCTATCACCTGCAGGCTCTTGGGTTGTATTTGCCTGCTGCGTTCATCTTGTTAGTGTGAAACTGTCTCAGGTGCTTGTTAGGCCTGTCTCTAAGCCTGGCCAGGAGCACTACATGTTGTAAGGGCTGCAGTCAGTATTTGTGCTTTAATTCTTCCTCTCCTTTTTCATTCTAGTGAGTTGTTGCTGTTTTCTTGGTTTCACTCAAAACTTCGTATCACCTCTTGAACACGAAGGAAGCAGAGCACTTTGTTGGACCAAATCATTACATGGCACCACAGTTTTGCCTTTCCTTTGACAGCGACAGATGTAATAGCAGGAAGTAAAACATGTGCAAAGGCTGCACTAGTACAGAGGTCCCCGTGGGGCATCCCAACTCAGTTCTACTTTCCTAGCTTTAAATACTCACTTCATAAAAATGCAGTCATTCTTCTAGCACCCTCTAGTGTTCCTAGCAGTCCTGAAGCACAGTTATAAAGATTGTGATCTTACCTGAAATCTCTTCCTCCCAATTAAAAACTATTGATTCACCCCACTGAAGGAGCTTTGTAGAACATCACATACCCCTATTCTATACTTAACTCTGATCTATCATGTTATATTTTCTTTCAGAAGGCAATGAAGTTCTAGTTTTCATACAACACAAAAAAGGAATTAGGCCTCTCCACCTTAATAATGCAATTATAAGAGATAATCATAGAACCATAGGATGATTTGGGTTGGAAGGGATCTTTAAGATCACTTGGTTGCAACCTCCTGCTACAGGCAGGGATGCGTCCCTCCAGACCAGGCTGCTCACAGCCCCATCCAGCCTGGCCTTGGATGCTTCCAAGGAGGGGGCCATAATGAAGACTGCCAAGTGTAAGATTCTCTTTTACTCCTTAGAGTCCTTGAACTAGTACAAAAAAAGCATAGAAGACCAGAAGATCCTATGATCTTGATTTATGACAATAAAAGAGCTAAGACCCACTGTGTAGTTTAAGAACAGTGTGTCATGTTCTGAAGTTTGCTGACTACCTGACCTTCATGCTCAAACTTAAAAGCAGCATGCAGGCTACAAGCAGGGAGCTTTTTGTAGCCGCAAGTGTTCTGAGTGTTCTTAAGCAAAGAGAGGCACAAAACTAGCCATCCTATGAAGCTGCATGACTGAAATAAAGCGTTTTCAAAAAAGCAAACCTGTTGAATAGTAACTGGAGTGCAAAATTATTATTTCAAAAGCTTCTGCCCTTAATTGTATTACTGACTTCATGCATTGAAATGGTGCAGTGGTTGCCTTGAGCAACTTCATTCCGCTGCCCAAAGTCAGGGTTGTCCACTGTACTATTAACATGGGTTTTGGTGTTGATGCAGCAAGTTTGCAAACAACAAATACACAATCTAGACTCAGTAGGTAAAGCAAATGAGCATTATCTGTTTAGTATGTGCTTTTGCCTGGATGGGTTTTCATGTAAGTTGACAAAGAAATACAATTACTTCCCCATACAACATGTAGACTTTAAGAACAAATTCATTTTCTCCGGTTGGTTTATGGAACATTTCTCACGAAGTTCTGCAAGGAATTCTAAATGCAAATGGCTATTTACTGTATCAACTATTCTCCTGATGCACTGCAGTGCATACAATAAAATGATCTACCTTGCAGCACTTTATTCTGGAAGTCGCAGCTCCTCCTAACTGAGCAACATGCTGAAAGTACTGCAGTCCCTAATAGGACCAAGATGTAATTTTAGAAGAAACATTGGCAAATTCCTTTGGCTTTGTGTAGATGTGTCTACAAATTTTATATTCTCTATGTAAATCTGAACAAATGAGAGAACCACACAAAGGCCACACCTCAGCCACATGAACACAAATTAGAACGGTCAACAGCTGAGACTGTTTTTGCTCCTTGCTCATTTGAAAACCACAACCCAGATACACCTTGGTAACTCTCGCTCCCCAAGTCTCCCCAAAATTCTAAGGAGCTGTTCTGCTTGTGTCTGTTTAAATTCATCAATCTGTGTGCTTAGCCCAGGTTTTGGCCTCTTTTAAAAAAAAAAAAAAACACTTTATGAGACTGAACTAAAAAGCCAGATGACATAGATTTAACAAAAACACACTAAAAACGTTTTACAGGACTACCAGAGAACTTCAGGCAACCACTATGACTTGGAACACAAAAATCTTCGCTTTTTATTTTTTTTTAATATGGAAACTTTGGGAAAATATTATCAGTGGTTTCACGAAGTGAGACCTGACCACAGGTACCATGCACAACCATCTGTTTCAATTGAAGAGGTGAGGCTTTCAGGATCAGATTGCTTGATTCACAGCGTGGTAGCAGAACACTTCCAAGTAGGTGGAAAATATCAGTTTAAAGTGTGAAAACAGGAGAAAGGAGTAAAAAAAAAAAAAAAGCATGGGATAGGAGGAATGACAGCAGCACTGAGCCACTGGTGTGGAACAGGGCGCAGTCACTGCTTTCAGTGCAGGGTTCCCTAATTCCTCTAGTACAAGTTGATCACCCTTCACCACTCAGAAGGTAACACAGTCACTGTTGACATCGTTTCCACAACATGTGGAAGTTCTGATAGCAGATTTCTATATGTAGTCATGCTAACTGTTAAGTAATGTGTCCTACATACAGGGCTGCTCTGACCATGCTCTGCCCTGACCTGCTTGTGCCACCGCCTGCTATTTATCACCTCAGCTTAACGGGTTTTGGGAGCTCCGTGCAGTCTATTACTCAAGATCTTTGGAGCTTATAACTAGCGTCATAAAGTGATGGGGTTATATTGCTGTTGCACACGTTTATTAATAAAAACGTGACGGAGTCACAGCAGAGTAGGGTTCAGAGAGAAGGGAGCTCCGGGATCACCCCGTGCATCCCCTGCTGCAGCAGCTCGCAGGCGGGCCTGAATATCTCCAGAGAAGGGACCCAGGCCTGCGGGCAGCTCGCTCCCGGGCTCCGTCACTGACAACAAAGTCCTTCTTCGTGTTGGTGCGGAACTTCCCGCGTTCCAGTTCGAGCGCACACGTTACTTTACCTCGGGCTGTTTAACAACCGACTAAACGCTCACCAGAGATCTGCAACAGCGGCATCCCGGACGGCCGCGCACGACGCGCGAGCCCCGCTCACCTCGTCCCTCAGCGCGGACGCGGCTCTCGCGCGGGGCTGCTGGGGACACCGAGCCCGCCCGGCTGCCCCTCACGCGCAGACGGCCGTTAAGGGGCGCCGCGCACGCGGCAGCGCCGTGCGCGCAGCGGGCGGAGCTCGGCGGCGGAAGGGCGGCCGCGCGGTTCCGCTCGAGGAAGATGGTGGCGCCGGCGGCGCTCCGCGTGGTGCGATGCGGCGGCGGCGCCCTGCACGGCGCCCGGGCCGTCTTCTCTGTCGGTGCCAGGCAAGCGGGGGGCCGGGCTCTTGGTCCGAGCGACTCCGCGGGACGCTGACGGCTTTCTTTCCTCTCAGGTTCCTGCTGTGCGCCTCCGGCGACTTCGTGAAGATGTACAGCGTGGCCACCGAGGAGCTGGTGCGGCTGCTGCGGGGCCACAGTGACCTGGTGACGAGCGTGCAGCTCGCCCCGCACAACCACCTGCAGGTGGGCCGGGCCGGCAGCGGGGTAGCGCTCGGGAGGGGCGCCGTGCCATGCCGTGCTGCGCCGTGCCGCCGGCACCCTCGGGCCGGGCCGCTGTGCGGGCAGGAGCGCTTTGCGATGGCGGCTCGGAGCTTCTCGTGTTCTCTGTTTGCGGTGCTTCAGCCGCGTCTAATCTCAGTGCGTTGATCGGTGCTTCAGCGCGAAGTGGGGATTTGATGTGAAGTCTGACTTTGGTGTATTGCTGTAACTTGGGTGTTTTTTTTTTTTTTCAGCTCTATTCTTCCTCCCTTGACGGCACCATTAAGCTGTGGGACTTCACAGATGGGATTCTCATTAAAGTACGTTGAGCTGTTCCTGTTGAGTAAATATCAGCGTTATTCTTGGTCTGTAGGAGATGATGTGCTCTCGTGTAGTAATTGCTGGACTTGTGTTTCTCCCGCAGACATTCACTGTAGGACATCGGCTGCTTGCGCTCTATGTGCTGCCTGCTGCTGAGGACTCTGTGTTTGTTATCATTCCAAAGCGGGGTGCAAGAGGTACGGTGTGCTTTGGCTCACCCTTACAGTGCTGCTGTCAGCCTGAGCTGTGGCACCTGGCTGAACGGTACGATGTCAGGTGCTTTTATGTATTAGTCTTGATGTTCTGTGAACAGCAGAACAGCTGCTGTTATATATTCTGTGTATCGTGTTTTGGTTTTGTTCTGTGGGATCTGCATTCTGTACCTGCCTAGAAGAATGCTTATCCTCACTTCTAAAGCACAGAGCGCACATATGTGATGTTGGAGATGTGGCAAATCTTTACACGGTCCTTACTGTGGCAGTACGTACACACAGTATTCGAGACTCCTCTCTCAATTTAACAGCATATGTGGATAGTTTTTTCCTGGGATCTTCCTGAAATAAACATAAACATACCTTGGCCTTACTCTGTTTCTGCAGATGTCACTTCAGAGCGTGTTATGCAGTGTTTCTTGCTTCCTGCTGACAGCTGCACCAGAATCCACTATTCTGACCTTGAACTTCAACACTGTTGTTTGAATTAGAATATCCAACACAATTATTTTTTGAAAAAGTATTCTGTTCAAAAACACTGAATGTACTAATGTGTTACAGTATAATGGTTGCAAATCTCCTTTATAGTGAACATGCATAAACCTGTATGTAGAAGTCTTTGGATAACAGATTTTCCTTTGGCCAGATACGTTCCAACTGGTCTCAGTTAAGCTGACAAAAGCAGCAGGCCAAGACATGGAAGCCAAGGAATTGTCTGTGGTTTTGGAGGGTGTGGATGCGTCCCCAAAGTGTACTGCGTTTGGAAGAGAGGTATATCCACTTCTGGGGGGATTGGCTTCTTTCTTTACTTTTCAAGTAACCTATATACCATTTATGTGTTTATAGAAGTACAGCAGAACTTCAGACTCATTAATCCAATTTTTTTTTTTTTAAATAATAACTTTATGAACCTTTCTTTGGCCCTATTCTGTTATTTGCATGCTCTGATTTCTGCACAAGCTTTTTAAGCTCCATTTGACAAAACAAATGATTTTGTAATCTGTAAGTACTATGTTTTCTTTAAAGGAAAAAAAAAACAAATTATAACAGGAAATTTGTTTAACATCAGCTTCTATGTTGTCTCCATTTTCAAGTATTTT
>NW_024884756.1:7034361-7097983 GCF_019232065.1 Centrocercus urophasianus
ATTTGTTTAACATCAGCTTCTATGTTGTCTCCATTTTCAAGTATTTTGTAGTGAAACACGATTTTCTCTTTTTTTTTCACATGTGAGTACACAATCTGTATGTTCTAACTTCTTGAATAATGTTTTATATTGTAACAGGGTGAATATGTGGCATCAGTTAAAGATGTTAGTCTCCAAGTTTACTTCTTTAAACAGAAGCAATTGAACAGGTAAGAATGAAGATGCCAAGTCGTATGGTAGCTGTTGAGTCACGGCCTGAACCACTGATTGAGCACCTAGGGAAAGGACTGAGTCAGCATTGGGTGCACAGGTGAAGGCAATTCAGCTGTGTGACTGGAAGGGGTGGAGCCTGGCTGCACCTCTTAAGGGTTGACTGCCATGGGAGAAGGATCTTTTTCTGGAGTTCTCTCCTTTGTGGAGTTGTTCTCTGTGAGCCTGGGTTTTCAGTGATGGGTGAGCAGTTCTCTTTTCCTTCCTTGGTGGCATCTTTCTGTCACGTTAATTCCTTTGTCATTGTGCTTCCTGTATCACCTTTTCATCGTGTTGATCTTTCTGATAGTTACACAGGTATTGCTTCAATCTTATCTAATAACATTCATATTTACTGGTGAGGTGTATGTATGTAAACATTTAAGTTGATGTTGGGCTGAAACAAGTGATGGTTTGGCCAAGGAGAAGTAGGCAGAGAGGGTGGAACACATAAAAGGCTTGCAGCTTGATTGAGTACGGAGATCTACTAAAGTAAGAAACTTGTCACTAATTTTTTTTTTTAGTACGTATGTTGGTTTATAACAACTTGGAGGTGCTTAATTTTGCTACTCAGAATTATTTTTATGTGCATTTGTGCGTCAGTTGGTCCTTTGGAAGCTTTGTTTTTAAAAAAGGAAAAAAACTGTGTGTAACTGAAGTTGTTGTTTTCCTAACTTCTGAAGGTTTTCTCTGAGAAGAACAAATAAAAAAGGTGGAAACAATGTCTTTACTTGTGTAGCCTGCCATCCTCAGGAGGATTGTATTGCAACTGGCCACGCTGATGGAAAGATTCGTCTCTGGTATGCTTATTTTGATTTGATTATTTGATTAGAATATTTGACTATTTACTTTTGTACCCTGACCGTGGGAATTAAGTAAAACCTGAGCAGAGCAGCTGTTAGTTCTTACCATTGTGATTTTCAGAAATCAAAAAAAGCAAAGAATGGAAAATCCTCTGTAATTTCCTGTAATACTGATGTTGACTTCAGAGTACAGCTTCAGTTTAACATGAAAGGGGAAAATATTCCTTTTAAGCTACACTGCTATTTTAAAATGTATTTGGAAAGGTCAGAGCAGTTTGAATTAGTGGTTGTGGGCATCTGGAGTCCTCGTGACAGCACACTAGGGAAACTGTGTGGTGAAGAATTATCAGCTTGCTAAGCATGGTAGTGATGTATAGGGTGCATCAGGAAAGCTGCTGGTGTGATTCCTTCCTTTTGCACCATGTGCATACATGAAACTGTAGTCAGGAGATTGGAAAAAAGGATGGTATTCACTATTAGCATTTGTTTGCTCTGTTGTCAATGACTACCTTTAAAGAACTGTTCTCTTTCTTCTCCACAGGAGGAATTTCAACCACAAAAAAGAGTACACGTTCTCTACACTGCACTGGCATCACGATAAAGTCCTGGATCTAGCTTTTTCTGTAGAAGGTGAGTACAAAAATCATTAAAAGATTAAGAGTTACAAACAGAAATTAACAGAAGTTCAAAATAATCCATTTACAAACAAACTAATTTCCAGTATTCTAAATATGTTGAAGGTGGATCTGAAATAAGTGAGAGCAGCCATGCTTTCTTTGTAATACTTTAACATTCATAATGTCAAATAGCCGCCTGTAATAGAAATGCTCAGTCTGAAGCAGTGATTGAGCACCTGATGGGAAGGCAGGGCCAACCCAGGGGAGCTCAGGTGCATGCAATGTACTGCAGTGATTGGAAGGGGAGGAGCCAGGATCCACCCCTTCATAGGCGATGGCATCCACCCCTCATTTAAGGGGTGGCAGTGGGGGTGAGGGCATCTCTTGCTGGAGATCTCTGCCTACTTGAGGCCTTCCAAAAGTAAGTAGCTCTTCATGCTCACTTCTGCATCTGTGGTTGCTGCATTTGGGCTCGTTCTCATTTTCTGTAGCCAGAGACTTTTCCACCCTGCTATTATCATCCCGTGATAGCATTACGCTGTCCTTTAACAGAATGTAAAATCTAACCAGTTATATCTTCTACCCTGCCTGCCACCTTCTTCTCTTTCACGAGCAATACTCATGAGTCCTTTCCAGAGTCTATCTGAATCCAAAATAAGTCAGGCTTGACTGAGCTTAAACCTAGTGGCGAAAATCCACTTAGTTTTCATGTGAATGTATTTCTTAGCGTACTTCTTACTGCAAAATACATATTGTGAAAGGAAAACTAACAAGCTGTATTCTAACACAATACTCAACAGATTCAACAAGTGATAGAATTTAACATTCCTGAGCATTTCTTTAAGTTCTATTGCAGGCAGAAGTTCTTGTTATTTATGTAAGTTTCTGTGTCGGTTTTCCTTGGGATAACAAGAAATCTACCTGTGTGTATTGCCCAGGCTAGATATGAAGAATAATTCATCCATGTGTGATGCTTTAAGAAATGTTCTTCAGAAATCTGTGTGTCTGTCATTGTAACTGGTGATATTCTTAAAACCTCTAACTGTATGTTTATGATCTGAAAAGGAACCAGCTTGCTGAGTGGAGGAGTTGAATCTGTTCTAGTTCAGTGGCACAGTGGATCAGACTGCAAGAAGGATTTTCTTCCTCGCTTGGGATCTGCTATTGAATACGTCTCCATGTCACCTGATGGCACTTTCTATTGCACCTCTCATGCAGACAACAGTATGTCTATGTTTTAAGTACCACTTACTGCAAATCTATACGGGCTCTGTTTCGTTATTTTCGGGTGAATTAGCAAGGTGTTGTGTATGGATGTTTAAAGCAGTGTTTTGCTTTTTCTTTAGTTGTGCACATTTGTATGAGGTCTTTGTGTGGGGTCTGCTTGTAGCTTAGCTTCCCATCTTGATTCAGGAGTCTGACAGATTGTGAGAAGATGAATGTCTATCCCACATATATATATATATATATGTATGTAGGATGAAATAGAGATAACTACAGTCCCTTCTCCACCATTGATGCGGTTACTTTGTGGAAACTTTTTGCAAGACTTTATATGCTTTTTCTTTCAGGAATTACAATAATAAACAGCAACCTGAGATTTTCCAAAACCATTCAAGGGCTAGTTAAAGGTATGTGCACTGAAGTTTATTTTCTGCTGATGATGTGGAATGTGTCACTTCCAATCAGAGGTCACTTTCACCTTGTTTTCATTCCCAGCCAGGGATATCAAGACAGGTCTAGTGGTTGATCCTAGAACCAAAGCTTTGGTCTTGAATGGAGAGCCTGGCCACTTGCAGTTCTACTGTCTCCAAAGTGACAAACAGCTATACAGTGTAAGTTGGGCAGGCCTGTGCTAACCTTTTCATTTCTTAATTCGAGTTATACATGAGAATTTCTTTGAGGACTGTATATAGCAAACAAGGAAAAGCCATTAACTGTACTATGGGACTGGATTCCAGCCTGAGATTTTTTTCCTTTATGAGAATCTTCTATTCTAGAAGAGTATTTAAGGTAAACCTTGTTTGGAAAGATGTTTTCACCTGCTAATGTCCTATTCCTCTCATAAGTTCAATGTTTAAAAAAAAAAAATCTGTAATTTCCCATGCAATATGCTGTTAATGTTGTGTTATTTATGTGCTATAGTATTGCTTTTCCCAATTTTTTTTTTAAACTACAGCCTGCTCAGTTCTAATCGGTGCTTTCTGGTTGTCCTTTCTCCTTTGTTTTGTGAATGGTACCTATAAATCTGCACTCAAACTTTGAAACTCTGATTTGTTTTGCAGTTGGATATTGTTCAGCAAGAGTACATCCATCAAGCAGGCTTAAACCAATCTGACTTGTCCAGAGTTGCGTTTAGTGCTGAAGGCAAGTGGTTAGCAACAGTAGAAGAGAGAAAAGAAACTGACCTAGAGTTACAGTTGAAGCTGTGGCTCTTTGATGAGAAAACACAAAGGTAATGATAATTGGAGCTGGCCCTGTGGGTGTCAAAGTTTGTATTTTAAGTATCATGCAAATGTCTATACAGTCCTTGTCTTGAAAAGGCAAGGTTTTCCAAATAAACTGATGGCATTAGAGAGGAGACCTGAGGAAGGGATTACCGTGTGTGTCACACACATTTGTAAAAACCCATAAACAAAATTAATTGCAGTTGTGAATACTTGCTTTGAATTTAATTGTCTTAGAATAATTGCCTAGGCTATCTGGGGGCTTTAATTCCTGTATTTATTTGATACTAAAATAGTGGACTGGATGAAATGGATCTATTTGGTTTTTCCAGTCCCTCTCAAGTCCATTGTTAATTGATCAGTCCCTTTAGGTTACATGAAATAATTACTTCAATTTTTTGTGTCTTTAACGAATATGCCTCTGGTTCATACATTTCCCAGCTTCTCACTTAATTTTTTTTTTTAGTCTAAAAGTTATTTTAAAGAGAAAACAAAGCAAAATATTGCTGACGTGTTTAGTAGTAGTAGAAGTGTGACTGATCAACTAACTAAGGAAAAGGTTGCCCTGATTTCAGGCTGGATGTTTGAGACTGGTGTTCATTTAAGTAATAATTTTGGCTGCTAGGATGCTGTCTATAGAGGAGTGCAACTAACTAGATAAGATGGATCTGTAAATGCAATAGCACTTCAGCTATCTAATTAGAAGTTTCTTTGATTCTTTATTTGCAGCTTTAGACTGAATACTAGAGTAAGCATGCCTCATGAGGATCACGTAACGGCGATGTGCTTCCGTGACATGGATGAAATGGAAGATGACTCTCTGATGCTGGTAACAACTGGGAGAGATGGTGTGTTTAAGGTCTGGGTGATACTAGAAGACACTGATCCGGAGGGTAAGTAAGGTCAGAGCATAATATGCTCTTATTTGTCTCCTTATAACACGCTATAGAAATGTTGACCCTTCAAAACTAGGTCATCTATTCCTACCCATTTATTCATGCTATTGCATGTTCTCCTGAGCATCCTCTGCCATGGACTTCTGCCGTAGTTTTACAATATGAGATTTGCAGTGTAAGGAACCTCCTTATAAAAGACTTCACAGAGCTTGCTGCAGGAGGCCATGGCAGCCTATATTCATTATTTAAAAGATTGTTTTTAGCATGGTTTCTCCACTCTAAGAAACTGGAGTGGGTATAGTCTTTTAGAATCCTGATCAAAAAAGGATATAGAGCAGAGTTATGTTCAATGGCATGCGTGGAAGTACACATGGATATTGAATTCCCTTGTATTTGACCAGGGAAGGAAAGAAATGTGTAGCCAGAAGGATTTGGCATGCCACAGCTTTTTTTTTCAGCAAATGATAAAGTAACTAGTTAATATGTAGACTGTGACGTTTTTATTTGTAGCTGGTTGCTCGCTGTGCCGCTAGATGGCGCTGTGCCGTTAAAGTAATGAACTGGGTCTGGCCTTGAAGGTCTTCTCAATGCCAGCTCACAGCTTTTACATAAAGGACATCTGAATATGGGCTGAACTTATTTTCTTCACTTTCTTTATCTTGTTCGTAAGTTGTTAAGGTCGGCTATACAGGTTTGCTGATACTCAAATTGTTTGTTAGGTTGTAAATGCATCCACTTGTTTCTGTTACTTTAGAGTAATTATCAACTGTAGAAAAAGGACCTAAGCAGAACAGGCTGGCAGGTTAAACAAGACAAGAAAGCAAACTGACAGGTTGCTTTGCTATCCTGAAGCTTTGTGTAAATGGAATCAAATGCAACCTGTGTTCCAACTTCTAGTAATGCTCGTGTTCTTGCTACAGTTTTGGAAGAAAAAGATACTCCAGTTTAACATATACTATTTTTAAGTATCTTTTTTTTTAATCTGTCTGCCTGTTTGTTGGCTAAATCTACCCTTATGCTGTACTGTATCAATCATGGGATTCACTGAGATGCAAAACCTATTGGATGCTCCTTGTAGGTTCTTTGTACTTCACAAAAAATTATGTCTTCTGAAAGAAAATTTACTTTTTCTTGAGCCAATTTTTCAGTGCTATTATTTGAACTCTTCGTGTATGGACCTGAATGTAATGAATTTAATTATTCAATGCAGCACAGCTAAGTTTGAGTTGGAGCTGTGACTTCGTAGGCAGCTACCATGGCTACCAGGCTACCAACTGCTGTTTCTCAGAAGATGGCTCTTTGCTTGCCGTTAGCTTTGAGGAAACTGTCACTGTATGGGATTCTAGTACTTGGGATCTGAAGTGTACGTTTTGCCACCCACCTGGAAAAATAAGGTATGTTTTTCATCTGGCTTATTCTTTCTTATTTGAACTTCTCAGAACAGAAAGAATTGATTTGTAGTGTTTTAAGATTGAATATGTTCATATAAACATTGAGTTAATAGTCTAAGTTCATATATAGGGAAGCATAATTAAAAGTTCCTATTAATCTGGAGGTGAACCCAAGTACTGAAAGAATAAAAGTCTACCTTAAATTTATGCTCTTGTTAGTGTTTTATTCTTGAATACTGATAAAACTCCTATTTGGAAACTGTAAAGCTGTACTGATGTTGTTGTCTGCATTACAGTGTGTGTGTCTTGACTGTTGCTAGCCTTTGCTGGAAAGTCTGTGTTTGCCCAGCAGACCAACCCTGCACTTTCTGCTAGGTGCTACAAAAAGAAAAGATATCCAGAAGGTCTAGAGACCATTTTGTTTTATAAACATAATGAGGAATGGCATTCATCTGTAGTGAGGCAAAAAGGTAGAGACTCAATGAATAGGACAACTTCTATACAGGCTTTCTAGGGCTGTGCAGTTACTGCAGTGGTTTGTGATCCAGGCAAAGTACCTGTCTTAGCAGTTGTCTTAGAAAAATAGGCCAGTAGGTGGCCTCGCTGCTTCATCCAGTTAAGCTCTGTGCCAGATCTCTAAACAAATTCTGAATGGGGAAGATGCTACAACTGAATGATAGCATTCTCTTTCAGCTGTTGTCTAGCTCTCCACACAGTTGCTGGGATAATGTGAAAGGTTCTAAATATACTCAGAGAACATGTATAATGAAAAGCAAAACACTGCTTATTTGCAGTGTTTTAAAGACTGAAATAAAGTATCACTGAAAGAAGAGATTTGTTGTCAGTTTTGAAACAAGTCTGTTTCGTTCATACTGATTCTCCAAGAGTAGTCATTGAGAAGTATGATTCTAAAGTGGGTTCTGCAGGAAAAACATGAGCGTGTTAGCTCTCCATTGCATCTCAGGGAAATGTCTCTTTTGGCAGCTTGGTACAGCGGCAAGTTTTTCCCTTGGGAATTTTTCCTTTTGAAGCCTTTGCTATATGCTATATTAAAATGAAATAAGGTACCGTGTGTACTCAATTAAATGACTGTTATGTAAGTTCAAATGGCTATGCTTTAATGAAGAGAATTTGAAAGCATTCTCATGTAGCATTAGAAATCTGTTTGATTGTGTAACAAGAACAAGAAATTCATGTGATTGAAAACAAATTGCTTGTTTTCTTCAGTCAGAGCAACCCACGAGAATGTAACTGATTTGATTTCTATTCCATTTCTCTTCTTCTAGTGTTTAGCACAATGCTAGGTGTTCTAGAGGTGTTTGGTTTTTTTTTCCCCCTAACCCCAGTGTTAACACTCCATAGTAATTAAAGATTTGTTACTAATTGATGAACCTAAGATTGCTGCTTCAAGTCAGAATGATTTATGAACAGTTTGAAATTCTCTGTACTCCTTACAGATTCATGCATACTCGAAATCTCCCACATCTATGTCTGGTAGCTGTGTGTGAAAGTTCCTTGCAACTGGAGGTGAAAGCAAAATGGGAACTTGTCCTGATTAACTATCAGAATTAAATCTTTAATGAATGTTCTTGTGACTTGTGAATCAAAACTGCATGGAGAAACAGAAGTTGAAGATAATGGACTTGTTTTGACTTTTTACTTCTGCAGGACCATCTGCTTTGGGAGACTAACATGTTCCAAATACCTGATTGGTGCCACTGATCATGGCTTTCTCTGTTGCTGGAATCTGCTCAGCTGTGCATGTAAGATGAGCTTAAATGCATGCTAGAGTGAAAGTAATGATGTTTAACCTTTGAATGTGCTATGATAACTTAAAGTAATTCTAATTTGATTCTAGATTGACCCACTGTAAAATGGCCTGTGGAGTTGTAATGTTTTTTGTACCTGAGTATAGATAGTATCTCACCCCATATGCATGTGCTTAGCAAATCCTATTTTAGGTGACGGATAACCCAATAGCAGCTAGTATTTCCTTCATTTTTACAAATGGTTGATCATGTTTTCATTAATCTGAGAATAACTGAAGTTGTATGGCTCTTGCAGAGGTGAAGCCTTGTGGGTCTTTTCCATTTTAAGTTTTATTTGGCAAAGCACCTGAATAGAATTCTTTTTTACATCCTGCTATTGCTGTGTTTGCTTTTCAGTGGAATGGAGTGCTCACCTCAACGTCGTAGTTCTGCAACCTGATCCCTTTTCAGAACATATTGCTGCTTTCTCCTGGCTCTTTAAAGAGTCCAGCTGTGAGTACAAAGGCTTTTTTGACAAGTAGTAGTCAGTGGAACTTAAAACTGGTAAAGTATGATTTATATAAAAGATTTTCTTAGAATTCAGCTCCATTGAAGCCATTAAACAGACCTGAGTCTGTGTCTGACCCAGGGAAAACTGAGCTATGTTTTGAAGCAGCAATTAAATACAGGTGAATTCCAGTATTTAAACAACACGCTCCCCGTCTTCTCTTTCAATAGTTTGTCTCCAGCACAGTGTAAGATTAACTGTCCTCTGGATGAGTGTCTTGTGTGGTCTCAACTCTCACCTTGAAGCTCAAAATCATGGTTGAATTATATAGCTTTGTACTAGACTTCTGATGTAAGTGAAGATTAATCTTTCCAGAACTACTGTTCTACAGTAAGGTTCATCTCCAAGTATGTTCTTGAGATTGAAATAATGTGAAAAGTACTGTATGGGGACTGCTGACTTGTGGCCTGAGGTGACCAGTGAGTCAGCCATGGGAGCACAGGTGGAGGCAATTCACCTGTGCTGCAGGAGGGGGTGGAGCCTGGTTGCACCTCTCCTAGACCCATTTAAGAGCTGACTGCCAGTGGGAAAGGATCTCTTCTGGAGATCCCTCCTTTTGGAGTTTTCCAGTGAGCCCAGGATAAGGGTAAGCCCTCCATCTATTCTTTTTTGGTGTAATAACTTGCTTAGCCAAACTTTCTTGTGTCTATCTTAATTATAACATCTGTATAATCATTGGTTATACAAGTACCATAAATTATGTGTTAAGTGTATCTGAGCATAATTCCTGTTTAAAGGCAGTCCTGTGCAGAACTTTCTGGCTTTGATGCGTAGTGCTTTGACAACTCTCCAGAAGGGTAAGAATGCTGTGACTTCAAGCGAAGATGTTCTTGTATTTGCAGTGTTTGTATTTAAGCCAAATGAGCCACGGCCAATCTGTATCCAGAGAAAAATTTGTAAGGAAAGGATCCAGTTTGCTGCCTTTGTTCCAAGAGATGCACCTGAATCAATTGGCTCAGATAAATACCTTTGGCTAAGAAGATCCCAACTATTTTTTCTTACGGATACACAAGTAAGAAATAGTCACTGGTGGGGAAGGTGGTTCTTAGGGGATAAATAGGTACACAACTGCTGCCAAGTGTAAGAATTTACCTTTATGATTTCAAAGAAGAAAAAGCTGTACTTTTCTGTAAAAACTTTCCAATGCTAAAATAGATTAACATTGATTACTTACTGGTCTTCTACTAGTCAGAGTTTCCACTGCTTTGTGCTTGCAGGGAACTAAGTGGCATGGGAATGCTGCCTATGCTTTTTGTAGTGCAAATGCTAAGTTATGGGCTGAAGCAGTGATTGAGCACCTGGTGGGAAGACAAGGTCAACCCAGGGGGGATCAGGTGTAAGCAATGCACCTGAGTGACTGGGAGGGGAGGAGCCTGGATCCACCCCTTCCCAGACCTCATTTCAAGGGCTGGCAGTGGAGGTAAGGGGGTCTTTTGCTGGAGATCCCTGCCTACCAGAGGCCTTCCCAAGTTAAGCAACTCTTTTATTTCTGAATCTGTGGTGCTGCATTTGGGCTTGTTCTCATTGTCTGCAGCCAGTGACTTTGCTACTGTGCTATTATTATCCCATTATAGCTTTATGCTGTTAAACTTAAATGTGAAGTAGTATTGCTGTAGTATTGCTAGTTAAGCAAATGATTCATATGATAATCCATTTTATCTGTTTTATTTGGGTGCTAATTTGTTTGCTTTCTATTCCACCCAGAAAGGCTATCCAGAGCCTTTAGATCCATTCATGCTTCCTTTGGGTTCTTTCTAAAATAAAGACGTTTGCTGCTTCTGCTTGACCAACAAAAGCTTTTGGGTCAAACTTCTGCAGACAAGCTACTGAAATACAGAGAGCAGTTTCCTGTTTCTTAATTCTGCTACATCATTGTTTATTTTAGGAGCTAATGACAGTAAGCACAAAGTCTCTGGAAGAAAGACTTACGCTGTCAAGCGAACAGGTAACTTTCTCAAAAGTTCTTTTAGGGGTAGGTGGAGCAGGTCCAAATGCTCTTAGTGTTTAATTGTCAGATTCAAATGCCTTTCACCACTGAAGGACATACCACTTCCTGGCATGAAGCCACAGGCAATTATCTGAAGGGGCAGCTCTTCCTTAACTTTGGCAGAATTACTGTTCATAAAACCTTAAAAAAAATCAAGTATTAGGAAGCTACACTCTCATTTTCATGATCTAAAGCAAGTTCTTGAATTTGGTTTCTTTAATGCTTGGAATCTAGAATATGGCACATCAGCAACTTTATAGTGATGGTGAAAACATTGTCAGTCCGTTTTGTTTTACAAGTGGGGGAAAAAGCTGTGAAATAATTTCAGTATGTACTTAAATGGAGAGGTAGTGTGGGAAATTCAGTCTTACGAATTCACACTGAAGAATTGCTCCATGCCTTGTGAGACAAATGAAAGAGTGGCACTCGATGGAGTGATTGGTAAGTAGATGAAAAAGATGAAAGTAGATGAGAATAGAAGCTAATATCTTTCCGAGATAAAATTCAATTGGAACGTGGTTGTAAGCAATCAGTTTGTTTGTGAGGGTTGCTGATGTAGAAAAATGGCAGAAGGGAAGTTACCAAGTAGTACCTCAAGATAGGCAGTTGGCTCATTCAGCAGATACTGGAGTATAAGTGATCTTGCAGTGAGAAGTGGCGTATGGAAGCCGTATTTCAGTTTTTCTGGCACACGCACCAGCTTCTGGTTCTAGAAGTTAGTTGGTGCATCAGTGAACTAACATCTGGTGTTCATACTGCTAAAAGAGCAAAAATTCAGATTCTAGAGAGTTCTATTAGCTCTGTGAGGAATTTATTGGAAAGGATGCCTGGGAGAGAATGGGTACAAAGAGCTGTGTCAAATAGCTCAGCTGAGTTAAACCTGAGCATGAGACTCTGTCACTTGGGTTGACTCTAAATTCTACTTGAGTTTTGGTAACAGAAAATGAGGTGGAACTTAAATCTGTGTTACTAAGTTCTAGTTAAAACTTCGTTCTTTCTCAATTACAAGATGGGTTTTTTTTTTTTTTTTTTTAATTCAAGCTGGCAGTAGAAGAAAGTCTTCCTGTGACCCCATTTAGCTTGCTGTTGGGAAAGCACAGACATCAACAGTCACAGGGGGATGTAGACCTTGGAAAAATTGTTCGCCATCACCATGAGCAAGATTCCCCTGCAGTCAAAGAGGTAGGAATCACTACAGTAAAAATATGAGCAAAATAATGGCAGGCAAAAACTTTTATGAAACCTCTTTTTTTCTCTTCAGCTCCTGCATACTCCAGCGCATGTTTTGCCATCTGCTTCCTTCCTGTGCCCCATATTTATTAATTCATTGCTTGTCTCCAAAGAGAAGAAAAGGTAAGAGAAATTGGAAGGACTCCTCCATGTTGTTTAAGGTGAAATGCATCTTTATTTAAAGTGTAAGACTGGATTTCTAGTATGATTCATTATTCTGTTCATACAGGCGAGTAGAACATATCATAGAGGCAACGTAAAGCAAAAAAAAAAGTTCAGATATGCAAGATCAGCTGCTTAACATATGGGCCTTTTCATTGCTGTTGTTAGTTATCCTGTCATTTGGCATAATGTACTTTTAAGCAGAACGTGTACGTAGATACTCCATAGTTGTTTGTCAATTGAACTTTATTTCCAGGTAAGGATTGTAGAAGGCTAGAATGGCTTGAGTT
Organism: Centrocercus urophasianus; assembly: GCF_019232065.1. NCBI lineage: Eukaryota > Metazoa > Chordata > Aves > Galliformes > Phasianidae > Centrocercus > Centrocercus urophasianus. The sequence goes on from NW_024884756.1 coordinate 7,046,750, forward strand.
GAAAGGGACCTTAAAATAGTCCAGTTCCAACCCTGCTGCCGTGGGCAGGGCTGCTGCTCACTAGGTCAGGTGCCCATGGCCCCATCCAACCTGGTCCTGTACACTTACAGGGATGGGGCATCGACATCTTCTCTGGGCAGTCTGTGCCAGTGCCTGCGGTGACCTTCTGAGAAAGGAACTGCCACCTGGTGACTAATCTAAATCTCCCCTCTTTTAGTTCAAAGCCTTTCCCCCTTAGCTTATTATCAGGTTGTGGAAAAACTAATTCTCCCTCCTGTTTGTAAGCTCCCCTCAAGAACTGGAAGACTGCAACAAGGTATCCCCAAAGCCTTCTGTTTTTTTGCTGTCTGAAAAATCCCAGCTCCTTTGACTTTTCTCTATAAGAGAAGTTCTCCAGCCCTCTGGTCATCTTCATGGCTTCCTCTGGATTTGTTCTGACAGGTCCATGCCCTTCTCATGCTGGGGTCCCCAGACCCAGATGCAGTCCTCCAGGTGGAGTCTCCTGAGAACAGTGTAGAGGGAGACTTTTACTTTCCTCCCTGCTGCTCACACTGCTCACTTATCTTTTGATGCAGCCCAGGATACAGTTGGCCTTCCGGGCTGCAAGTTCACATGCTGATCTCATATTAGGTTTTTCATTCATTTGATGCCTGCAAGCCCTCCTCTAGAGTGCTGCCTGTTATGCATTCTCTGCTCAGGCTGTACTCATGTCTGGGTTTGCTCCAAGTCAGGTACAGTACCACGCACTTGGCCCTGTTGAACTGCGTGAGGTTTGTGTGGGCCAGCTTTCAGGTGGGATGAGATCCCTCTGGATGGCTTCTCTTTGCTCCAGGATGTCAACCTCACTCAGCTTAGTGCTGACTGCAAATTTGCCAAGCTTCTATTCGTTCCTGCTGAATAAGTTGTAATGAAGATGTTAAATAATGCTAGTCCTAAACTTAAGGTCTACGCTTAACAGTAGGTTTAGAATTCAAATTTCATTCCTAGTGAAACTACAGAGTAAGATTGTGAGAACAGGCGAGCTTGTTTGACAGTACTGTAATCCCAGTTTAATGCAGTGATTCGATAAGCACTTAAAATGTGTGGATGCCTGCTCCTCTGAGATCAACATAAAGTTCTAGAAAATGGATGCCAATGCAAAAGTTATTAATCCTAATATAAGGCTGCCTTAATATCTTGACACTTAGACTGAATGCAACCAGGTAGTTCTGTTACTTGCTTGTATGATCTGTTCTTTAAAGCGTTTCATAATCCTCTACCAAGCTGCAGATGAAAGTATGTCACTGGTATCAGCTGCCATCTGAAATTTGCAGAGACAGATGAAAGGATGGTTGATATAGCTAGAAGAAATGCTGGTTTGAGTACATTTTACATGTACACTGTATTCTGCTCCTACAGCAGTGTGATCAGTTGTGCTGTGATAGCTCGTATGGCTAGCTTTCTTATGAGATTACCCAAGTAAAACTACTGTGATAACAACAAAAGTGGTAAAAATCTCATACAAAGATCATGTAGAAATTTGCATGTAGTTCCAGGATTCAAGAGTTTAGGAGTTCAGTGGCCTGTGCAAATATTTGCTGCTCTAGAGCTCGTACTTTGACACTGGTGATTAGTGTCACCAGCGCTTTTAAAGTTGCGTATGAGTCTAAGCACTGGAGGGTTGGGCAACTGTAGATAGCTATGTAGAATAACTTCCTGATTGATGTTTCTCTTTGCCATTTAAGTATAATTATAATGTATTACGTCTGTACCTTCAGTTTAGATTTTAGACATGGTAAATGAGTTTATTAGAACAGATGATATTTAGGAGTATTCTTCTGCCATGTAGAACTTTTTCAATGGTATCTAAAATAAGACTTAAGCGACAGACACTTGAACAGTGTATAATTACCACATTGCAAATGGTAACTTTTCTGTCTAACTCTTCTGAGTATGTCAAGTCAGAAGGGAACTGCTGCTTAAAAACCACTCTGTATTTCAAAAAAAAATACAATAAAAATTCCCAAGAACATCCTGGGTACTGTAGTGACTTTTAAGACCAAATGACCTTTTTCAGGGCTGAAAGAGGAGACTGGCCTTCTTATTTATTGTCTCATCTGCTGGCTTGTTCTGTTCTTAATCCTACAGGGGTTGAAGTGATAACACTTTATGCAATACTAATCTGCATGTTCTGATGGTGTTAGTTGTTTTGGCTTTAGAGAAAGAGAATGTATGCTTGTTAAATTTACTTAATGTAGCTACTGGGGGAAAAAGCCTTGTATTTGAGATGGCAAGAGAAGTACAGTAGTTTCTCAGAAGTCTTAGATTTAAGAACAAAAATTCCAGTACTCACTTGAAGTTATTTTTGTAATAACTCAGTGTATAGTATCACAACTATCTGTTAACATCATTTTTTGTTGCCAATCGTATCCTTACACAGTGCTGAAGAGGCTCCTGCTGAAGTAGAAATGGAAAGTGAAGAAGGAGAGGATGATTCAGATGAGGAAACTGCTGCTACTGAAATGAGACAAGATGATACAATGCCTATGGAATCATTAGGAGAGACAATACACAAACTGTCTAAATCCGAGGAAAAAGAACTGCGAAAAATAAGAAAAACAGACTTCAGTTGGATATCAGTTTTCTAAACATGCTGTTTTTTTAATAGTGTAAGTTGAATCTTTGTGGATTAAATATTCTTCCAGAAATCTTTCAGTTGTTTGGCTGTGAATTTCAGCGACTTTTACTGCCCTAAGAAAAGAGAACGGAGGGGAGGGATTAAAGTTCTGAAAAAATGGCTCTGATCTTAGCTTTATGACTGATTCTCTCTGAGCTCAGAAAATGTTTAACCTGTATTTTTTCCCTTTGCAAGTGCATTTAAAAGGCTACTAGCAAAACTGAATTTATTATGTGACTTGTGGTCAGTTACCGAATCTCCTCAGCTGAGACCAGGCCACTGAGGCCCGAGGAAGAGCAGCAAACAACTTGAGTTTATGGACTATTTAATTCAAGATCTGGTAGGGCAATCTGGGATAGTTCTTAAAAGTGCTGTATATGGGTGAGTAACAAGTCTCCCTAGAGGTTTGTCTACTTCTGAGATGGTGGACAGGTGGTTTAATACCTCTGAGTCTAGAATGTATTTTCCTCATGTGTTGTGGTTTTAATGTGTTTACTGGTGTTTATAGTGCTTGTGTGTATTTGGCCATAATGAAAACTACATTGCAGTCTTGAAGGAAATTGCGTCCAGTCTTGTTCAACATCTTCATCAATGACCTTGATGAGGGGATAGTGGCCACCCTCAGCAAGTTTGCTGATGATACGAAGTTGGGAGGATTGGCTGACACGCCTGAAGGCTGTGCTGCCATTCAGCAAGACCTGGAGAGCTGGGCAGTAAGAAACCAGATGAAGTTCAACAAAAGCAAGTGTAGAGTCTTCCACCTAGGGAGGAATAATTGCATGCACCAATACAGGCTGGGGGATGAGCTGCTGGAGAGGAGCTCTGCAGAGAGGGACCTGGGCGTCCTGGTGGACGACAGGTTGGCCATGAGCCAGCAGTGTGCCCTTGTGGCCAAAAAGGCCAATGGCATCCTGGGGTGCATTAAAAAGAGCGTGGCCAGCAGGTCGAGGAAGGTGATCCTCCTCTACTCTGCCCTGGTGAGGCCTCATCTGGAGTACTGCGTTTAGTTCTGGGCTCCCCAGTACAAAAAAGACAGGGACCTCTTGGAAAGAGTCCAGCGGAGGGCCACAAAGATGGTGAAGGGCCTGGAGCATCTCCCCTATGAAGAAAGGCTGAGTGAACTGGGTCTGTTCAGCTTTGAGAAAAGAAGACTGGGAGGGGACCTGATCCAGGTGTATAAATAAATATCTGAGGTATGTTGCTTAAGGCCATAGTGATGAGGCCAGTCTCTTTTCAGTGATACGTGGAGACAGGACAAGGGGAAACGGACATAAGCTGCAGCATAGGAAGTTCTGCACCAGTGTGCACAAGAACTTCTTTACAGTGAGGTGACGGAGCACTGGAACAGGCTGCCCAGGGTGGTTGTGGAGTCTCCTCTGGAGATGTTCAAGTCTCGCCTGGACGCCTACCTGTGTGACCTGGTTTGGGGAAACCTACTTTGGTGGGGGGGTTGATCTCGATGATCTCTAGAGGTCCCTTCCAATCCCTACAATTCTGTGATTCTCCTGACTGCTGTACTACTGAGCCTCTCACACTGTAGCTGCAGCTTCTATGGTGTGGTGCTAAACATGGATATGGTATCCAGTCATATTGCTATATAATGGCAAGCTGCTGGAAGTTGGGTTAATCACTAGAAGCCATGCTGAAGAATATTCAGATTAACTGTTGGAAACAGGAATGATGCTTCAAATATTCTTTGGCAGTGAAAGTGATGCTTTCCATACTTAGCTACTGATTTCAGTACTGTGTTGAAAATAAAGTGGATGACACTTTATCTTCTTTTTTAACACCAGAAATAGAAAGGTAATTGATAGCAACTTCTTTTTGACAAAAGCTATTGTTTCATTATGTGCATGGACTACTCCAATTCTTAATCAAGCATCAAGGAAAGGACAGTATGGTGATTTTGCTGTAAGGATAATTTTCTGTACTTTAATATGTATGTAGTTGTTTGGCCAGCTATTTACTATGAGCAATTGTTCACATCTGTTTAAAGCATTTGATAAATGTTGTAGGATTATGTAGAATGACAGAACAGTGTTTTGGGACTGGTGCTCTTTAACCTATTGATCAGTGATATCAGTGGGGGAATTGAATGCACCCTCAGCTTGGTGTCATCAGCAAACAAGCTGAGTGGTGTGGTTGATGTGGTAGAAGGAAAGGATGCCATTCAGAGGGACCTCAACAGGCTAGAAAGGTGGGCCTAGGTGAACCTGATGAGGTTCAACACGGCAAAGTGCAAAGTTTTGCACTTGGGCTGGAGGAATCCCAGGCGTCCATACAGACTGGAAGAAGTGGTCCTTGAGAGCAGCCCTGCGGAGAAGGACCTGGGGGTCTTGATAGATGGGAAACTTAACGTGAGCCAGCAGTGTGCTCTTGCAGCTCGGAAGGCAGATGGTGTCCTGGGCTCCATCAAAAGAGGGGTGGCCAGCAGGGACAGGGAGGTGATTGTCCCTCTCTACTCTGCTGTTGTGAGGCCCCGTCTGGAATACTGGTCTGGCGCCCCTTGTGCAAGGAAGGCAACTGTTGGAGAGTGTTCAGAGGAGGGCCAAGAAGATGATCAGGGGACTGGAGCAGCTCCCCTATGAAGACAGGCCTGAGGGAGCTGGGTTGATTCAGCTTGGAGAAAAGAAGTCTGTGGGGTGACCTCATTGCAGCCTTTCAGTACTGAAAGGGAGCCTACAAACAGGAGGGGAATCAACTCTTTGAAAGAATAGATAACAGCAGAACAAGGGGAAATGGTTTGAAGTTGAGGGAGGGAAGTTTTAGGTTGGATGTTGGGGGGAAGTTCTTTACTGTGAGTGTGGTGAGGTGCTGGAACAGGCTGCCCAGGGAGGTGGTGGATGCCCTGTCCATCCCTGGAGGTGTTCAAGGCCAGGTTGGATGGGGACCTAGGCAGCCTTGTTTATATTAAATGTGGAGGTTGGTGACCCTGCAGAGATTGATGATCCTTGAGGTCCCTTCCAACCCTGACCATTCTGTGGTTCTGTATGCAGGAACTATCCTGGCAGGAATGAGTACTTCGTTCTGAGCCCAGTTTTATTAAGAGGACAAACAAACTCCTAAAGCTACTTGAATTATGTCTGTAATACGTGTTGTTGAAATGCCAAGGGTTGTTTGGAAGAAGTGGTTATTTCACTAGCTTTTCCATGCAACCCTAGCAGAAGTGAAGCTGGGTTATGTGGACAGAAGTGTGGCGGGTAATATTAACTTGTTACTCCATTGAATCATACAATTGTTTGTGTTGGAAGAGACTGTTAAATGTTATCTAGTCCTACTCTGCTGCAAACAAGGACACCTACGCTTGATCAGGGCCTGTCCAGTCTGACCTTGAATGTCTCCAGGGTTAGGATTTTCACCACCTCTCTGGGCAACCTCTTCCAGTGTCTCACCACCCTTGTGTTTTTTTTTTTTGTTTTTTTTTTTTTTGTTTCTTTGTTTTACAACAATCTATGTTATATGTATAATATATGTTATTTTTGAAATCATTTCCCCTTGTCCTGTCCTAACAGACCCTGCCAAAGAGTCTGTCCCCTTCTTTCTTATAGCCCCCTTCAGACTCTAACAGGCCACAGTCAGGTCTCCCTGGAGCTTTCTTTTCTCCAGGCTGAAGCTGCAGATCTCTCAACCTGTCTTTGTAGGGAAGGTGTTTCATCCCTTGGGTCATTGTTGTGGCCTTCCTCAGGATGTGCTCTTAACAGGGTTGCATCTCTCCTGTACATCTAGATGCAGTACCTCCAGGTGAGGTTACACCAGCACAGAGTAAAAGGATAGGATCATCTTCTTGGACCCTCTGACCCAGGATACAGTGAGCTTTGAAGGCATGTTGCTGCCTCACATCCAGCTTCCATCCCCCAGCACCCTCAAGTCCTTGGCAGTGCTGTGCTCCATTCTTACATCCCTCAGCTTGTATTGATGGTGAGAGTTGACACAACTCAGGTTGAAGACGCTGCTGTTGCATTTGCTGAACCTCAGGAGGTTCACCTGGGCCTTCTGTTCAAACCTGCCTAGGTCACTCTGGATTGTGTGCTATCCCTCAGGTATGTCAAGCTGCAGATAGACAGCAGGCTGATCTGGAGAGGAGGCAGTCAGGACCCCCTTCTACACAGCTCTTAATCCTGAAAAATGGAAAATGTGACATGGTAATTTCCTTGTTTCTCTGTTAAAGAGCTTCCATGTAGGAGAGTAAAGTAGATAAAATGAACTATCAGAAACCTGGGCTGAAGCACAGCAGAAGCAGTTCAGGTACCTTCTTTAATCAAGTAGTTGAAACACCATATTGTCTTGTTACTTTTCTCCGTGCCCTGGTCTTATTTCCTGGTTAAATCTAGTACAGAAGCTGTTCTGGCAAAATTTGCGAATCACCAGAGTTCTGCAAAGGAACAGCTGCAGTCAGGCACTCCCCTTCCTGTGTACCCATCTTGCAGGATTACTTCAAGGTAGGCAGGCTCCTTGTCCCTTGCGGGGATGTTGGGGCTGTCAGGGTCATAAATAAGCTGGGGCCTCACCAGCAGGTCAGTTACTGCGCTGCCCCCTCAGCAGAGGGCCAGATCCTCTGCCTGCCAGCTGTGCTATACAACCAGAGCTGTTCCCTGAGCCTTCGTGTGTACAGCTTGCTGATCTTGATGTCCTAGGCTTGTCCTTGCGGCAGATGAGGACAGCAGTATTAGCAAGACTATATCATCTGCATGTAATTGTAACAGGGAAGAAGTTTACAAAAATAAGGAGCCGTACATTTGTGCAGAAAATGCAGTAACCCCCACCAAACAAAGCATTTGGCCCAGGAGGACCCATGGTATCCTGGCTTGTATCAGGGATGGTGTGGTGACCAGGACTATGGAAGTCATCCTGCCCTTATACTTGGCCTTGGTGAGGCCTCATCTCAAGTACTGCGTTCAGCTTTGGGCGCCTCAGTGCAGAAAAGACATTGAGATGCTGGAGCGTGTCCAAAGAAGGGCAAGGAGACTTGTGAAGTTGGGCTTGGAGAATAAGGCCTATGAGGAGAGAATGAAGGAAATGGGATTGTCCGGTCTGGGGAAAAGTCTGAGGGGAGACCTTACTGCTCTCATCCAGTATTGGATAGGTGCTTACAGCAAGAGCGGAGTTGGTCCTTTCTCACTGGTGACAGGACAAGGAGAAATGGCCTCAAGTTGCACCAGGGTAAGTTCAGGTTGGATGTCAGCAAACACTTCTTTACAGAAAGGGTTGTTAAGCACTGGAATAGGCTCCCCAGGGAGGTGGTTGAGTTACCATCAATGGATGTGTTTAAAAACAGTTTGGATGTGGTGCTCAGCAGAGGTTGTTAGAGTTAGGGTAGTATGGTTAGGAGGTGGTTGAACTCGATCTTTAAGGTCTTTCTCCAACCTGAGTGATTCTGTGCACATAAATATGAGCACTGTGTTTGTTTCAGAGCAGGTGGAGACAAAGCTACTTTCTCCATGGTAATCACTTGTGAGCTGAAAACAACCCTTAAAAATAAATCTACTAATAAATCTGGGTACTGGCTGAATCTAAGCCTAAATTAGTTTAAAATTCATTAGTTTAGAAAAATGGGAAAATGGCTGCATTTTTTGATTCTGCAAATTGAATCAGGTGGCCATCAACCTGTGAACGTGGAAAATACAAACGTTTTGCATAAAGGCACAGCTTTGCCTACAGTGCTATTAGGAGTTTTGTGGAACTTCCATGAGGTGTCCAACAGCACACAATACACTAGTTAAATTTTCTTCTCCTCAGACTAATGCGATAAAACTGTAATTTATTGTTACAGTTTTGGACTAAATTGGCCAGAGTTGACTTTGCTCCTTGGCAGCAAAGGGCTTCTGCATCCTTGTACAAAAGCTGTACACTGTAGCTCTTCAGACCACGTATTACTTACAACTGTGAGGGACAGCAGACAATGTGTTCTCTTCTACCACAGATTGTTTACGTTGGGATTACTATTACTATGAATTTGAATATTGAAGAAAGTGCAAGGTTTTGCATTTGGGCCGGAAGAACCCCAGGCACCCGTACAGGCTGGGAGGAGTGGTCCTTGAGAGCAGCTCGGCAGAGAAGGACCTGGGGGTCCTGATGGACGAGAGACTGAACATGAGCCAGCAGTGCGCTCTGGCAGCTCGAAAGGCAAATGGGATCCTGGGCTCCATCAGGAGAGGGGTGGTCAGCAGGGACAGGGAGGTGATCGTCCCTCTCTACTCGGCTCTTGTGAGGCCCCATCTGGAGTACTGTGTCCAGGTGTGGAGCCCTCAGTACAAGAAAGACATTGAGATTTTGGAAAGGGTCCAGAGGAGGGCGACTAAGATGATCAGGGGGCTGGAGCACCTCCCCTATGAGGACAGGCTGAGGGAGTTGGGCTTGTTCAGCCTGGAGAAGAGAAGGCTGCGGGGTGACCTCATGGCAGCCTATCAATACCTGAAGGGAACCTACACCCACGAGGGGAGTAAACTCTTCAAAAGGGCTGACAACAGCAGGACTAGGGGAAATGGATCCAAGTTGAAGGAGGGAAGATTTAGGTTGGATGTTAGGGGGAAGTTCTATACAAGGAGAGTGGTTAGGCCCTGGAACGGGCTGCCCAGGGAGGTTGTGGATGCCCCGTCCTTGGATGTGTTTAAGGCCAGGTTGGACGGGGTCCTGGGCAACCTGATCTGAATGTGTGTGTTTGGTGGCCCTGCTAGGCAGGGGGGTTGGAACTACATGATCCTTGAGGTCCCTTCCAACCCGGGTGATTCTGTGATTCTGTGATTCTGTGATTCTGTGATTCTGTGAAGAAAATTGTTCGTATTTTTGGCATTGAGAGTTGTTTACAGCCCTTGGTATGGCAGAGAAATAGTACGCTTTAGGATCTGTAGAGATTTTTCCAGTTCTGTTTGCCTGAAGGTTTACGTATCATTATTTCTATCTTGAAAACTTACAGGAGGAGAAAGGAACCACAACACTGCTTTTAGATAGAGCATGGCTAAGGCCATTTTTCTGTTGTGTTTTTCTCCCTTTTAATAGCAGCTGTTTAGTAACTGTCTGGTGCAGCTACTCAAAAAGAAAAATCTCAGCTCTCCAGATACTCTACAGTTTTCAATCCTATGTCCTTTATTTACAGATCTGGGACAGATGATGTTTCTTTTTCAGAACCTTGGACTCAACGGATTTTTTTTTTTTTGTAATGAAAAGTTTCAACAGAACAAATAGAGAAAGTGTGTTCAGTGTCCAACTGACAGAGGGCAGGAGTTGTGATAGCTTGGAGGTTTTTAAAATTAGGAAGTGCAGAGAAAAAGAAACCTAGGTCAACGTGTTTCCCCTTTTCAAAGCATGCACTATACTGGAGAAGCCTGCAAAGTCTTTTTCTTACATAACAGATATCATACGGGGGGAGGGGGGGGTGGAAATGAGCGTAGAGAAAATGAATAGAGGAATCTATCCACTTTATTTCAAAAATTCTTGCTGCATCACAGCCCAGTTCAATATTGTGCTGATAACAGGTGAGGCTTCAGAGGTGAGAAGGAAATCTCAATATCTGTTAGCAAGTTATTTTTTTTTTCTGAAGTTTGCGTATTCTTGTGGAAGTGTCATATTGCTAAGTAATCAGGTATGACCAGGAGACGATTTAGATGGCATTCAGGTTGGGGAAGCGTATCAGCAATCTTCATTAAGAAAATTTTCACCTATTTTTATTTTTTCCTGATGAGTTTCATCTCTGCACACTGTATGTACTGGGATCACAGCACATCCTTACTTTGTATTGTTGTAAGTACATTGCTGTTCAGAGCTCTACCACATTCAGTAGCCACACTCTACTGATTTACTGATTAATTTGAAAATGCCTATTGAAAGAAATGGCAATCATGTGAATGCAGAATGCAGAGAGGCAGCTGGAACGTAAACGCCTGGTCTGCTCCAAATGTGGCTGCTTTAGAATGTTTTAGTTTTAAATAGCTTCCTGTTGTTCCTCCACAGCTTGTTTGTTTATTTTTGTGAGGGTTTTCTAAGTATGTTGCTATTCTTTATCAGAAAGATTTGACACAAAAGAACATTGAGAAAACTACTGAGTTTAATCTCGTGACTCCAATTACAGCAGAAACACCAGAAGTACCAAATAGCTGTGTGTTATGTAGAGGTCAGCGTTCAGTATCTCTGCAGTAGCTCTGCAACCTTCCTAGTCAGAGATTCTCACAGAAGTAGTCACATCTTCACTTGGGCTGAGGCACAGACCAGGGAGCGTGGGCAGAAGCTCAGGGCAGGAATTGCCTGCCTCCAACATTTTCCACCGAGACAAGTGGTCAGCTAAACACTGGGACCTGAAGCCGCAGTAGTTATGACAAGTCTGATAAAAAATGAACAGATTTATGAGGCTGCATCAACAGGATTTCAGTGTGGTGCTGCCTTCCTGCTGCACTGCTCAGACGTTGCCCTAAAGAAATGTGATGTTAATTTGCTTGGTAGCGGCTTCCCAGCAAACCTAGTTGCAGCGAGGCTGAGAAGTATTGTTCTTACAGTGGGATCCCTTTCGTGAAGGGGTAGGAGATGATGTGGTTACTGTTTCCCTTCCAGAGCTGTATATATGTTTTTCCCAGGAGATTATTATTAGGTGTTGCTAAACTGTGGCTGCAGAGGTTTTTTTCGATTGTTCAAGAATGGGGCAAAAGTTCAAACTGCGGTTTGTGCAGGGATGTTTTAGCATCATCCAGAACTGTGCTTTGTATGTCTTTCTGCCTAACAATTGCTGGGTTATTTGACCTTGCGGAGCCTTTTGGAGATGCTGATTACTGGGATTGGGCAGATGGAGTTGGAGTCTGTACAGGCAAGAGGTAACGGCCAGGAGGAGAATCAGAAGAGAATAAGAGGAAATTAACAGCCTGAAATACAATTCAGGGAGACAGGAAACTGCTGCAAATTGCCCCTGAAGCAGAAAATACTTAGTTCTGATAGATTTTGTCTGATTTTTGTGAATCTCTTCTGGAAGTCATTCTACAGTCTATGTCATCTGTTCAATGCTTACTTATTCCAATTATGTTTTCTCTCAGAAAAGTAGTGTTTTCACTGCAAAATGTATTTCCTTTCACCTTTTTGTTGTAAACTTCTTTGTTACTGATCTTTTAAAAAGTAGAAGCAGGCACTATGCTTCTAAGTTTCCTTTAAACAACAGCAACAAGGGGAAAAACGAGCTCCTCAGCCTTTGTGTTTTTTTTCTGTTAGCAGAAGCACAGTAATGCTCCTCGGGTACTTCTTTGGGGACACTGTGTTACTGTGAAGCTGTTCGGTGTGAAATCCTGACTCTTCAAAAATCACTGACAAAGCCCAGTCTGACTTTACACCCCGGAGGCACAAAAAACACACAGCAAGTACTGAATTCTTCAATGCCGTTTCAAACAGATAGGTTCCAGCTGCTTATAATAAGGCAAAGTTACTTACGCTGACTGAAGCCCTTGAGGTAAATAAGATGTAGGTGTAAGGAAGTTACCACAGCTCTGGGAATGTGCTGCTCAGCACTTTCGGAGGTTGCAGGTTTCTCAGATGTTTTGAACGTCTGCCATGGAAAGAAGCCTTCCCACCTTCAAGCTTGCATCCTCTGCTTGTTTCTGCTCTCGCATCACTGCCAGCTGTGTGCTGGCTCAAGCTTCCCTTGCCCTGCACTGAGCTAGACCAGGAGAAGAAATCTGGCTTTGAACTATCCCGGATGATACACAAATGCATGAAGGTGGTCACTGAGCTGCAGCCAAATTCTACTGAGAACGATAGAGGACTCTGCTTCAAGAGCTCATTGTGTGCTCAGGTGACCATGTTCTCATGCTAAGCATGCGAAATCCCACTCCTTTCTCATGGTGACACAGAGCCTCTCCCCTGTGCTGCTGTAGACCCTGGGCCCTGGCTGTTCCCAGGGCGTCTGTGAGGGGACAGCCCAGCGCTGCAGCAAAACCCAGCTGCCTTTGTACCTTATGAGGACAGGCTGAGGGAGTTGGGCTTGTTCAGCCTGGAGAAGAGAAGGCTGCGGGGTGACCTCATGGCAGCCTATCAATACCTGAAGGGAACCTACACCCAGAAGGGGAGTAAACTCTTCAAAAGGGCTGACAACAGCAGGACTAGGGGAAATGGATCCAAGTTGAAGGAGGGAAGATTTAGGTTGGATGTTAGGGGGAAGTTCTATACAAGGAGAGTGGTTAGGCCCTGGAACGGGCTGCCCAGGGAGGTTGTGGATGCCCCGTCCTTGGATGTGTTTAAGGCCAGGTTGGACAGGGTCCTGGGCAACCTGATCTGAATGTGTGTGTTTGGTGGCCCTGCTAGGCAGGGGGGTTGGAACTACATGATCCTTGAGGTCCCTTCCAACCCGGGTGATTCTGTGATTCTGTACCCTCTTCTACCTTAACTGCACTAACAGGGAAGAGAAATTTCATACAGAGCAGCAGCTTGTAATTCTAAGCAGATACTTTCATGCTGTCACAGCATTAAACTGCTGAGAGGGACTCTTTTCTTAGCTTCTAAAACAAAATGAGCTAAAGAATTATGAGGTTTCAAGCAGGTAATGAAGTATTTATTGTGCTGGAGTCGTGAACTTTGTCCTCTACTGACCTACACCGCTCCATCTGTGTTGTTAAGAATTAGGTTTATCTTGTAAGAACAGCTGTAAGTTTGTCTAATTTCTTCATGAGAGTGGGTTTTAGGAAACAAGGTACTATCCAGAATAACCAGTTCTGTTGTGTATTTTTCAAAATGCCTTGCTTATACTTCTAATTCCTCGATTTATAAAAAAGCACAGACTCTAAATTACCTTAATAAAAACTGAAATAAGTAAATAATAATAAAAACTTACCAGTTTATGCTGTTCATGCCTCAACTTGTGTCTGTTTGTAATGCTACTTTGTTTATTGTATTTCAGATTCAGTACTGTGCTCAAAGCTTCAGCTTCCTTGGCCATTTTGTTTCCTTGAGTAACCAAAGGAGCTCTCATTTCTGCCCCAAGCTAGCAGCACAAACGAAGAAAGCCATCACAATTATCTGAGATGTCGTCCCTTTCATTTTTAGCACCGCTTCAGAAATACTAAAGGAAAGAGCAACCATGTAGTCCTGTGGTTTGTTACTCTAAGGCAGTATGCAATTTTATCCTAAGTGGAATGCTGCTGCACTCAAAGGTTTTGTTCAGGTAAAGTTTCCTCTGTCCTTAGAGTATCTTATGGCTGTGAGTTCTCTTGCTTTGAGTTCTGGTTCTATTAAGGAGAGATGGGGGGGGAGGAGATGAGAGATCTGTCACAGTCCTCCAACTTTGGCACTTAAAAAATTCAGCTAAATTTCTCAAGAGGTTCAGCAGATTCATGATAATTACGCTGAATAATACTTCCCAGGACGAAAGACAACCATCTCCTGGGATCAGAGGCCTGATGTGGAAGATAGGAGAAATTACCACCTTCTGCGGGAGACAGACCAAGATGATCAAGATGGCAAAGATGTGCAAGCACCTCTTTGCCCTGATTTAGTCTCTAGTTCTTATTTTTCACGGACTGACTGACTGCAGATTGCTGTTTCTCATGCAACTTAAAAATCATCAGATGTAAATTCCCACAAGTACGAACAAATATAAAAAGGAGCACATACACTGTCAGTACAAAGAGACTATTTAAAACCCAAAATATCCTATGCTGAAAAGAGCCCTTTTTCATTTGCCATAGAGGAAAGGAAAGCTGGGTTTCTGAGAACTATCACATATGGTAGGAAAGGAAAGTTTGCATTGCTTTCTCCATCACTATGTTATTTCTGGACTGCTAACGGCAAGCTGACTGGGGATACAGAAAAAGAAAGTTTAGCTGCCAGTATGTGAAATCTACTAGCTGATCTCAAGGACTGAATGGAAAGAAAAACTTATTTGCAAAATAAAAAGCCACTTCTAAATCAGCAGGTTTAGTTCAACCCAGAAAGCCACCCTGGACATGCATCACTAAAAATCACCTGGATGCAATAAATAAAACTTTTCCAGTTAACCAGCAAAGAATGTTCCAAAAACATTCCAACTTTAAATAATGCACTGTAAGTAGAACTAGTTACAAACTATTTCAAGATGGACTACGGCATACAAACGGTGGAGGCTTCCTGCAGCCCTTCTCAGCTTAGTCAGACAACAAGCCAGTTACATAGTGAAGGCAAATTGTCCAGTAGAGCTGGCAATAACCCTGCAAAAATATCTTATGCTATGTATATACCACAGCTGGGCTTGAGATCTCATCTTAAAAGTGGCCATCAGTTCAAATAGGAGCAATTCAGACAGCTGCCCACCTGCAACAAAAAATATTCCTAAGTTGTAAAGCAGTTTCTCAAACTACCCCCAATTGTGTGATGTACAATACAGAAATTCAACACCAAATGAATATATTTTAAGCAGATTATAGGCTTAACTCTTTGTAAGTCAATCAAGAACAAATCTGTGGAGACTCACAGATACCTGCCCTCGTTGCAAGGAACAGCAGAGGGGAAGAGACAAAATAAGAGACCAATGCCTAAAAGCTTCAAAAGAAGAGAAACTCTGTGCACGACAAAGTGCTGCTGGTTTTCCCATAGCACTGTAATTTGGGGCTCTCAAGCTTCATTTGCTCTGCAAGCTGCTGCTTCTTTACACAGAACATTCGCACTCTCCATCTGGCTATTCTGGTGCTCTTTTCAGCAGCACGCTCACAGCACCTTTCCTCTCACTGAGTGCTCATCCCAATGAGCATAGAGGAGTGCAGCCTCTCAATTAAACAGGGTGACAAGAGACCAAAGCGTTCCAAAGTTGTTTGGGTGGGGAGAAGAGGGAGACGCGCACAGACGAATTCAACAAAGTTTCACTTTTCTGAATGGAACCAATGTAGAAATCAGTTTTCTTTCTTTTTATGTAACTCCCTACGAAGCAGTCATACCAAGCCAGAGGCTGTTGTGCCTCACACTGCACAGGGCTGCCTGCAGCACCAGCACAATCATCAGCTACTGCATGGGGGCCAGAGTCCCATCTCAAGGCCCAGCTGAACTGTGCTCACATGAACATCAAGGTGTTCAGCCAGTAGTAACCCAAAACCATGATGAGTGTCTTGTAATTTTGAATAGGTTTATAGGGGACACTGCTCCCAGAGCAGAGTTCTTCTCGGGATGCAGCATAGGAAACGTATGGCACCTCAGCCCATTTGCAGGAAATAACTATCAGGTCTGCAGTCCTCCAGTTGATCATCATAGGAACAAAAACCAAAATAACGATCTTCAGAAAAGGAAAAACATTGCAGAGAAGAAAAGGGTCTCCAAAGGAAGATACAGATTGCATCTGGGAATCATTGTGTTTCGATTTTCTTTTAATGCCTGCATGGAATCAAGCTCCTATCTGTAGTACTTGTAATCAACGAGCAAGTTGCCCTTGCACAATCAAAGACCTGCCAGGAATAGCAAACTTCTGTTCTCAAAGCATGCAAACCTTTCCCATGCAGAAGCACCTGCATAGTGATCAAACCAGCTGCCATAGCCACAAAGGATTTACAAGTGTTCGCTCGGTGCTGGACGGCCATCATCAGACACAGACCTGCGGCCTGTTAGATGTGCCCAGTATCGTTCACCAAGAAAACAGAATTGGGCCATGGAAGTAGGTTACTTCCATTGTGGAACCTAATCCCTATAGTAGTTTTTTTAGTTAAGATCCAAGAGCTACTGAAAAAAACCCACACATCTTGACCAATACAAACTTAGTTTCAATCTAAATAAAATTTAAAAAAGAAACAGCTTGACAGAACTCAGAAAACAAAATCTTCTAATGAGGCATTTGTTAAAATTTTTTCTCCATAGGGAAAGAGAAAATCTGCTCACTTAATAGTAGAGATCGGGTGAATTTTCTTAATAGTTTACTTAAATAATCACTTTAATTGTCATTTTCTTTCAAGTTTCAGAATAGCTGTAGGCTCTGATCTATAGAATTCATTAAGAACAAAAGCAGCAGAATCCCACAGCAGTGATTTTGGAATCTTTAGGTATTATTATTTCTCAAGAAATTAGAAGAACAAAGAATTTCAGAGTAAACATTCAATTTAAAGTAATAAATTAAAAGCTACTAAATGAAACCCAGTCAACATTAATCATTTCTTAAGTAGAATCTGAGAGGTACAAAGCAGCCTTTTTTTAATCCCATGTTCATTTTCCAAATTCATTTTGACTATTCATTAGTGAGATCACACTGCAAAGGAAGAAATGTGAACCAGGCCATTGTGCCAGTTTGCTAATCCTGCATTTACAGCTTGTTCAAACTATCAAGAAGGTGCTCACAAAGAAAGAGTGGCATGGAATGAGGGAAATGTATATTTAAAGAGAGACAGTTAGGTTGTTAGACATTTGTGGAAAAACTTCAATCAGAAATGCAGAAGTACTCTGTAGGAAGGAACAGTCACTGGAGAGAAGCAGGCCTTTCTGGTGCTTTTTCATAGAAAACCTCTTAAGGGGACAAAAGCCTGTGCCTTTTGGCATTTCATTGATGGAGACTGGATAAATCTTAAAAGCAGATGCTGGGAGTTCAATTTTGTTCATATTTACAGCTTTGAGTCTAAATTGCAAAACAAAAGCCAGCTAATAAAGTAACAATTCTTTCCCTTCCCTGCCATTTGGAGAACAAAATGTCTGTCATTTTGGGTTGAGTGTTCTGAAGAAATAAGATTTGTCAATCCAATGCGATTTTTTGCTCATCTCACGAGTCCCTCATGAAAGAAACAGAAACCAACCAAACACATGAAACAGCTGTGTTTGCATTTAAACAAATATCAATTGATTAAAGTAATGAGTAACTAAAACACGCTTCAGAAAGCTCATATTTGTAGACCACTAGAATTTAACTACTTAATCATTTATGTACTATCTTCTATTACGAGGGGAATGAACTCTTTGGTGCATCGTTTGGACATCTGAAGATAATGGACTGAAATAGAAAAAGATAGCAGGTGAGTGCAACGCTTTGAAAAATTGTCTTTACAGTAAATCTACCTTCAGCCCAAGTTACCAGCTGTCATAGTTCAGCGCTGCTTTTGCTCTTTCACTCTTTCAAGATAGATAAAAGAAAGGAAAAATTATTGCAGAAATAACCTGGCAGCTCTGCCTCCGGTTTGTCACATTACTTCTTCTCCTACAAGTATACTGATATGTTCTACACACACACACACACACGTATCAAGTTAGTTTTTATAGCATACTGTCTTTAAAGAGACATGCTAAATGCTAAGCAACATCTCAGACAAGACGAACAGTTACTGCTGGGAGGGCCAAGACAGCTTGGGAAGGAACCATAACACCTGCTATTGATAGAATATTATCCTATAGCTGGGCTCCACTGTAGGAAATTATGAGATAAAAGGAAAGGGAGAACACTTTCAACCCTGAGTGACAGAGCTTTGAGGGAATTTGATGTATTAATGATATATTCCATAGAACAAGACAATAATTTTATACCATATCCTCTATCAAGTGTCATTCTTGGGAGGTCAGACATACTTTACTGATCACTTGTTCCATTCAACTCTTCCAATAGCATGCATTGTGACAATCATGAAGACAACTGGCCAACTAAAAAGAAAAAATGTGACTTTGGGGGCTATTTGGTTTTTAATTCATCTACTTTTCTGAATATTTTAACCTGAGGAAGTTAGTAGGAAACACAGTTCTATTGATATACCTTATATTTCATACCAAAATTAATTTACATTCCCACAATAATTGAGCAATTTCTTTCTGACTTTCTTCAGTGGAAATTGTAATATATGTAAAAGGATCCTTTCAACGCTCCATCAATACAATTCAGAGTCCTACTCTGTAGCAAAGAACCTACTCCTTTTCAGTGCTTTCTCTTGTCTGCAGTTTAAGCACTAATTCCCAATTGTTTGCTGACATGAGAAATCAGGGAAAACCTCTAAATTACACCAATGCACCCAGACACCTGAGAGCTAATTGGCAGCTAAGTCCAAAACATCTCTCATTAATCAATAGCATGCTTCTGGACTTGCTTCTTTATTTTTTTAAATAAAAAAAAAATATTTCTTGAATAAGTTTATTTAGGAAACAAAGCAGGCAATCTAAACCAGATGTTGTACACAGAGCATTGATAATTTGTTTGGGTTTATCTTTGGGTTAATTTTTTAAAATTTCCCTGAAGGAAATACTATCATTTAAAAGGGTTAAAAGAAACCCTAATCAAACGTAGTATGCAATTATGGTAGTTTAGCACACTAAATATTCTTGCAAATCAAGCCTTGGTGGTAGGAGAGAAGGCAGAAATTTCACGTCGAAGAAGTAGTGGGTATTCTTACTGAGCATTGGTTTTCCAAGGACACAAGTTGAAGAGATACCAAAAGATTAAGTCTATTAAGTTTAATGACATTCTTTATTTTCCCAAAGACCTGACCTCCCAGCTTTACAAAAAAAACAAAATAAAATTAAATCAAAAGTAGAAGAGCTTCCTTGGACAGGAATTCAGCTAGTCGAGCACACATGCATCTATAACATTAAGATAATCCCAGTGGAGCCATGAGGTCAACCTCACGTAAAAGTTCAGCAGACATTACCCTTCTGCTGAAAAAAGGCATCACCTGAAGAAACATGTACATAATCTTTCTAGCTTCAGGACTGCGGTCCATAAGAACAGCCCATGGTAATTAAGAATGTAATTATATTTTTATGTTGTATTTCCTAAGGCTGCATGGCTTAAAAGAATGTACAGCTTTGAAGTAAAAGTGCTATCAACAGGCACTTTCCCACATTTTCCATCATAAATATACCCTTCTGTTTCTATGCAAATGGAACATTTCATGACGTGATAGCATCTAAAGGCAGTTACCCTACTCAATAAAAGTCAGATTACCTCATGTTCCTGGGCTGCACTGTCTCCTAATGACACCGGTGTTATCAAACGCATTTGTGCAGCACAAGCCCTTATCTGCTGCAGTAGTTCCTGAACAAGGAAACCCCAAACGTCCAACTGAAAGAGAGGGCTCGTATTCGTGTGTCCAGCACCCACCAGCTCAAACATGAGCTTGCCACCAAAAAGATAAGGACTCTTGCTGCATGGCAGAGAAATCATGCATGGTTTGATATCGCCTTCCTGCACCATCAGGGAAGCTGGCATGTGTCACTAGGCAGTGACATTGGAGAACAGCTTAATATTTTGTAGTTCTTAGTTTCTCATGCATGGTTCTAAAATAGATACTTTGCCATGTGAAATAACTTGACTTACAGTAAATAAAAGCTGAAGAACATACTAAACTTTGCCTAAATCCCAAGAGCACATTCCCCAAATCAAAATAAGTTGATTTTTACCCCTTAACAGTTGATTCAGACATGTCTGGTCTTTGAACCGGTCACAAGTAAGAGCATTTCTTTCCTGCTCTCAGCACCTAAACCAATGACAGAGCTGACAGAGCAAAACTGTTGTGGCTTGGATGGTTTACAGAAGTGGATCTTTCATGCTTAGTAATCCCCACAGTTGTGCAGAGAAAAGCCAGTCTGACTAACCACAAAAAACAACTCTTGAGTAATGCACTGTCTTCTGGTAGCACTCTCGTTACTTCCAGTTTATAATGATTTTCAGCTTAACCTTTACATTTTCATATACCACTTATTTATTTTAACTATCCTGACAAAGAACAAACCTCCCAGGAGACAAAGGAAGCAAGCTGTGGTCTCAGTCCCACTGGAACACATCCCCACAAGGAACTGCATGGCCACAGAAGCCATCCTGACTTCCTCCAAGGCATACCTTGCCACGTGTACCGCTTTCATGGCCACGTATGTGGCCTCATTCAGCTGAAGCATCGTCTATACTGTCTCAAAATGAAGCTTTCAGCCTAGATAACAAGTATTTTTAGAAAAGAACTACAAAATAGCTGAGATGCAGAAAGCTTGAAATACATCTCTTGCCCTGAGTACTTTTATTTCTGATCTACAGCAAACTGTATGACTGGAAGAAAAATATACTATTTATCCTTTTAATAACATATCTATGCTGAGGATTTTACCCCATGTTCAACTCCCAAAGAAGAAAGATTATCAGATATTAGCAACACACTCATCTCTTTTCATACCAACAAACTGCTGCTCAGTTGGATTAAACACAAAGGGAGCTTCCTGGGCTCTGGAGCTAATATGAAACAGGAAAAGCATTTCCTTCCTCTCATTCCTGCAAGCTGACTTCCTTCATGAGATCGCATGTATTTCATACAAAAACAGAGGCAGCTTTCCTGCAATACAACACCGTCCCCACTGAAAACACAGTGTGAAAAGTAGGGGAAAAAACGGTAAAATATGTAAATTCATCCTGCTTGCAGCTTAAGAGAGCGGTGAAACCCATTAAGCTGTGGTAGCAAGCAAAAAAAAAATTAATTTTCAAGCCTTTTCTGGCATCTTACAATACAAATCAGCCTTGGGATCTTGCTAACAGAGGCGAAAAAGCTAAGGAGTTCAGTGAGAGGAAGACGGACTCAGCATCAGGGTTAGCAGAGTTCATGTTATTCCCCTTGGGTCTGACTTCAGCAAGTTTGGCAGTCTGAAAGCAGGCAGAGATGTCTGAGGGCAACCGAAGAAGTAAGAAGAAAGCACTGTGTTAAAACCGGCTTCGAGTTTTATTTCTTTTTCCAAGACTTCTATCTAAGGCTGGCCCAGAAGGAAATGCATCTTGCTGGAGAACTTGAGTGTTTGCAATTAGAAAAAGGAAAACATGGAGATTTAAAATCAAAATATAAAGCAGAGGTCTTAATGGCACTGTAGTCAAGCACTAAGACGATACATTTAGTTTTTATTTCCTAAAGGATTCTGCTTGAGATGGAGGTTTTGTGCTGGGGGTTGAGGTTTCCTTCTGGGCATAGCGGAGCCAGGAAGAAAGGGCATTTATCCTCAGTACCGCATATCTCTGCTGCTGCTAGCTTCACTCCTTTGAAATCTAGTTTGAATTAGAAGCAACCTAAAACTTTGATGCAAAGCAAGTAATTGTCCTGCCCACAAGACAAGTTTTTTGGTTGTTTTTTTTTTTCACTTTGAAGATGAATGGCAATAAGGAGCGGGAAGTCACAAATAATTTCCATGGGAAACATATGACTCCACAGTACCCCATCACTACTCAGACACCTCCTGCTGTGTCTTCTGATTACTCTGTAGAAGGATGTGAAACCTCAGAAGTACTGGTTCTTGTATATTTATACACGTCAGGAGCACAATGAACATGATTGCTCCCAACAGCAGATCTCAGAGCATGCTTCTTGCTAGAATCACAATGCACTGAACGCAGATTTTGATCTATAGCTTAAGGTCCATTTTGAAGAACCTTGCCCTTCTGAAGTCTTTTTTTTTTTCTTTTTTTTTTTTTCACATTTAGAGCTTCACATTACATGTATGCTTCTACAAGAATGTGCCGTTATGCATCATGCACATACTATGGGTTTGGTACTGATAATTTTAACTAGGATGTGAAAGATACAGGGAAGCAATTTTTCTGTTGGATTGTTTCAACCAAATAGCAAAAGCTGATGCTGCATAGCCTGTTTTTCCCTTGAACATATAACAGAATGAACAATACAAAGTTGGTAAAAAAAAACAATTCTCCCCAGCCAAGCCTGGGTATTTTCAGGACTCAAAAAGAGCAATTGTATTTCTAAAGATATAGTAAAAAAAAAAAAAAAAAAAAAAATTGAATGAAAATTAACTTTCATTCACCAAAGGGTAGAAACGTGCAGGTGACATGAGAAGATGTGTTCTCAGTCACAGCTGCATGGACAGCATACAAGCTTTCACATCCATTGCTAGATTTTTTCCTGCACTAGTTTAGCTTTCTCCATGCACCTCTCAATATGCCTGCACGGCTTTGCTCAGCATCTCTTGGCAGTTCACAGTCATTTCTCACCTGCTGCTCTCATCCTCGCATTTCTGGCAAGTGCCTCTCTGATATGACCGATAGCTTTCAGCCCCATACCAATTCCTGCAAAACTCACTTTCTAATTAAAATGTTATTTAATAATCCATTCTTATCCTATCAGTTATTGAAACTAATACTATACACATATTTATTATTCATAATATATTTATGTTAAAAAAAAAAAAACAACTCTGAAAGAATACAAATAGGAGCTACAGAGATTCACTGCAGACCACAAGCAAGGCTAAAGAAGCACATTAGCTCTTTTCAAGACAAAAATAAAGGTCATGTGAGCGATGTGCCAACTTTCCATAGATAACCAATAGACAACAATTTGACTTCCTAATTGCATTTCTGCTTTTCCAAGGACACAGGAAAGAGAAGATTTTCGAGGAAATGAAACTCCTCATGATTGCATTTGCTACATGTTTGGAGAAACGTGACTTTTTACTTCTAAGTACAGAAGTGATAGCAAACATTCTAACAAGTGATCCTTGTTAAGGTAGGAAGCATCACACGAAGTCTCTGGATCCCACAGACATAATGTTTCAGAGTCGACAGCCCCCTGTACTAAATGTCATGGCAAACTCTCCTGAAGTTGAACGCTGGAGTAGGCTGTTCAGCAGCTAGAGCATTTGTACCATTCAAAGATTATGGACAAGCAGAGTAAACTGTTCTCCAGTACTCATTTCTTCCTTATCAGTGGCAGCATGAAAGACAGTTACATATGTTCCATGGTTGAGGTTTACTGGATTAAATTAAGCATAGGCGTGGTACGGCGCTTAGAAATTTCTGGTAACAGATGCACTGTGAGAGGACTGGGGCGTAAAAAGGGAGCCCAAAAGGCCACTCAGTGGCCCTAGCCTCTAGACAGTGGAAGAGACTACAAGAATCAGACTCAAGGGAAGAACAAACCGAAGTGAGGACATCACCCTACGGTGCCCCACAGGTCTGAATGGCAGGGCAGCAGCACTCTGCTCTCAGGGCGTTGGTTATCACAGAGAACCTGGCAGTTACTTGTGCCCGCTCCTGTATCCCAGCTGGTCAGTAGGACCTAGGTCACTTTGGAAAACATCTTACATGTACATTTCTCACTTGTAAACTCCCAGCTTCAATTGCATTTCTGCTTAACACACGAAGTAAAATCAACAGCGAGCGCCATCACAGGCCAAGGAAGTAATAATCATTAGCACTGGAGTATCACCAAGTTTAGAAAGCCAAAATCCTTCTGTTGATTGGTCCCCACCCATCCTTGTATGTTAAGCATAACTAAGAAGAGAAACTTGAACCTTCCAAAAAATGTAAGCCTCCTAACAAATGGATTAAAATTTTACCTCAAAGCAATACGTGGTTTCTTACCTAATGAGCTATGTTGCCATTTTGGGCAATAGCTGTTTTGTAAATTGATGATCAGAACTCGAACTTGGGATTTAGTGCAATTCAGAATACACACTTGTAGTTATGAACTTGTCTTAGAGGAGATTCTGTCCAACTCCTGGCCATTTGAACAGATCTTCGGTTTGTGTCAGTAGAGAATCAGTATTTGCAGCTGGAGAGATGGCCTGTTATTTGTGACCAGCTGCAACCGTCATTCTGATTATGCTTTCTTATCAAGAAAAGCAATATTTTTTAGCTCCTCCCCATTCTGAACAGCAGTAATCAACACAGGGAATCCATGCAGGTTTGTGTAAAGCGCATCCAAACTTTGTATCTTCTTATTCACTAAAAAACTTTTAAGAATCTGAAATAGGTGGTGGGTGGTAAAGATCATATTGTTTCATCTTTTAGAGGGTGGAGGCTCTTGTTCATCTCTCTTTGTTTTCATTAATAGTATTGTGTGGGCAAACAGATTTCAAAGCCTGATCTCAGAAGGCATTTAGTTTTCCAGGCCAGTTTTCCAGGAGCCACTCACATGTACAGCTCAATCAGCACAATGCGTTGGGTAGAAGGATGAATTACAGCATGTAAGTAATATCTCCATTCAAAAAATCAAAGCGTGTTGGCAAAGAACTTTCCTTCTTGGTGAAAAATCAGAAAGAAAACTCACTATCAGGACATCTCATGAGCACCTTCCTAAAGGAATGTCAGCTAGGGACAAGGCGTTTAAAATTGTCACCTCTACCAGTGCCCAGGATTATTATGGATTTCTGTTTACCAGAACTGCTTGTTTGCATTGCTGTTTGGAACTACTCAACATCATTTCAGAACTTAAGCCATTTCTTAGGGAATTAACCCACCATTTCCAGCCCCGTCCCAGCAGGTACAGGTAACAATGCTCAGTGAGTCCGTCAGCTGCTTGGAGACGATCATGGGGAGAGGTTTGGAGCGGCATGGCAAGTTTCCAGCAGTGGTGAGAGGGAAGGAAGCTCTGCTGTGCCTGCCAGCAAACCCAGCGACAGCGTGCAGAAAGCTGAACTTTGCCTTACTTAGAGCCTGACAGCCTGAGCTCTTCTGGCTTTCAGATCTTCATCAGGCTCTACTCGCATACAACAGTATCAGCTCTGTGGGAATCCAGTGGAAAGAAATCTTCCATTTTAAGGTACCAATCCATACTGTGTTAAGCTTGTAGTCACAGGTCAGCTTTTGCTATAATATGCAGCCCCTGCAGATTTCTTATAATATACATCTTCTCATAAACACCTTTTTTTCCCTCTTACAGTGACTGATAATTGACTTTATTCATCAGGCTCCTGGTTTGCCAGAAATAGCGTGGAGAAAAACTCACAGAATGTGACTCACGTTCTGTATTTTCCTGCCAAAATGTTTCATCTTGCCCATGCATGGTTGAGTGAACACAGAAGCTCCAGAACATCCAGTGGTGATTCTCCTGCTGCTATCTATGCAATGGAGAATGGGTCTGTTCTTGGAGGGCTTTGTTTTCTTCACTTGTTGGTTTGTTGCTAACCCAAGGCCTTGATGCCACAGGGCACTAATTCTTACCTTTGCATCTGCACACATCACAACCTCCCCCCCCCAGCCCAAAATACAAATCACTAGGCTGAGATGACCACAAGAAAATTCTGTTGTGAAGTGGAGAGAAAAAAAAAGCAACAAAAAAACCCACTGAACTGCTTCAACTAAAATAAACAGATTTTCCTCTTGACTTAAAGAAATGTTTTGGGTTTGACATTTAAAAGCATTTCAAATGTTCTACTTTGCAGTTACTTATGTTTAGACAATGATGTTTTGTAAGTCACATTTTGGAGAAGGCTCAGCACTTTGGCTTTCCCAACATACATTGTAGTGTGCATGTTTTTTCGTTATTTTTTGTTGGTTCTGCCAAGAGCAATTAGGTTTTGATGCTGATCAAGATCCATTCTTTTTCTCGCCTCAATAATTCCTTTTTCTCCATCTCACTCACTGAACCACTATCTAGTTTTACTGCCCAGCTGGAAAACTCACAGTTCAAGATCACATATTGACATTGCAAAGGCATTTAGGTACCAACTCCCACAGAAACAAAAGAAGCCACGTGAATTCACTAACTGTCCCACAAACTGTACTGATCACACTCTGTTTTCCCAGTGGCCACTGCTATCGGGTCAAAGTCTTTCCTGCTCGTTTCCTGCCCCTCCCTGCAAAAGGAATACCAAGAAATTTTTCTTCAGAGGAACACAGATCCTCTGAAGGATCTGATTCAATTACACAGATGCTGGAGATTGCTCCACACTTTCCCAGCAACCTAAATGCCCCACAGAAAACAAATCTGCTGAGCAGTCCCTGGTAGGGTTGCTTCTGCAGGAAGCTCCATAGACGCTTCTTGGGCCCACGGCTACCTCACAACTCAATGGGCCATAGCAGTTTCCAGAGAATGCTTCTTAATACACAAGCTTTTCTTCTCTCTGCAAGCACTGAGGTGGATGCATGCAGGAGCATCTAATGCACCGCACTCTATTTTCTGTTTGAAAACTGAGAGGGGACTGTGAAAGCTCAGCTTAGAGGCCAGGTGGGCTGCTGGTGCAAGGAGCTCCAAATAGTGGCCCACAGGAGAGCACCACATCAGGACTTCCTGGCAAAGCTGGTGGAGGAGATGCTCCTGCACGTGATGTCAGCCCAAAGAGATGACAGGGAAAGGGGATAAGAGCAAGGCGTTCTTGTGTGAATAAGGAAAGGGGATTTACAAACTGCTGAACCATCCACCACGTGAGTTTTGTTTCCTTTTTAATTCTAATCACAATTTTTATTGCACAGGCAGCAACAGCATTGCTTGTTGCTCGTGATGCTGGGTTTCTGCTACACGGAATGAACCCTCAACAGCTACCTACAGTGATACTTACAGTAATGCACACCCGACTGTAATTAAACAAGAAAAGTATCCTTCGACACACATCCTGCATTTCAAGATAGCCAAATCCTACTTTTTTGATTGTGTTTCTGCCTCATCATTTCAAGTTTCCAGTCTTACAGATGACATCTAATTATTGAACTGTGCAGTTGCTCTCCTACCTGTGAACAAAGTGACATAAAGCTATATGGTGCAACACAAATGAGGTCACTGTCCCACAGTTGTATTTCATGGGAGTGGAGTATCTTGAGCTCAAATATAGTTTTCTTACAAGAACTGAAGTATCAGAAAGAGTGTCAAAGATAATTATGTTCAATAAGAATACCTTTAGTGACAACTGAATCCTCTCATTATTTTGCATAGCCTCATGTGCTCTCATACTTGAATGGGTGATACATTAATGGAGTTACCATACAATCACAGATAAACTAAAATGGGAAAGCTGCAACTAAGAAACATGTGACAGCAAACCTTAAAATACTCTGGAACAGGTCTGAACTATTTGCTGGCTAGGAAACTGCTGAATCATTCCCATTGAGTCATACTGAAAATAGCATTTGCTTTGGCAAAGCACTTGTAAGCTACTAACATTCCCTATTGTTTAATGTCTGCTGAACAGCTGCTGATCAGTAAGGACGAGAAAGCATTCTCCTATCTTTGCTGCCTTTGCTATCTTCTTGAGAAGAATGGCAAGTATATCACCTCCTGTAGTAATTTTTCCTTTCACAACATTAGCTTTTAAACAGGGAAAAGGTCTCCTAAATATTTTCAAACCATTCTGAGTTTTCTGCGCTTGAGACACCTCAGAACAAATCTCGCTTACCTTTTCATACACACAGAGGTAGCAAATACTGCTCACCTCTTAGTTGCAGTTCTCTCTGGTGAGGCTAATACTTTCTATGCAGAGCGTATTATTTTTTAGACTTAAAGGAAAAAAGAACTCAGTATCAATTAAAGATTGAATTAATATGAGGGAAGTGATGCTCTCTGAGGCCTTTGAAAAGGTGATTGCTTAATGCCTTTAACGAGAGGTGAGAGGTTTTTAAAAGTCGAGTTCAAAAGTTCCAGCTGGAGTTGATTATGTTCTCTAATAGGCTTTGTAATGACTGTTCCCCTACCACTGGCGTCCCACAGGCGGAGGGAAAGACAAGAACTGCTCTGTGAGTTTATCTCTGGATTTGTAGTGACCTTCTCCCTTATTCCTTCTGCCCTGTCATGATGGAGCCCCAGGCTGAAGTCCTGGGTTTATCAGCATAAAGAGTGCAGTGTGGGCTGCTGGCATGAACTTGGCAAAGTCCATTTAAGACAGGCTGATGTTCCTCTTCCACAGCCCAAGATTCATTTCCTCTTCATCCTCTGGCCCCCACGGTGGTGTGCTTGATGCCAGCATGGATGCTGCTGGCCTCACCTGGGTGCCTTAGCCTTGCTGGAGGGAAAGGTTGTGCAGAGCAGCTCCTTCATCAGAGCTGCAAGGGGACAAGCATCAAGAAATTGTAAGGAAGGAAGATGGCTGCAGTTTTCTCTGCTCGGTCTGGGAGCACCACTCCCTGCATGCGTCCTGACCTGACCTCCGTGCAGTGGCTGACCAGCACTGAACCCTCCAAGTGTGCTCACACCAGGGCATCATCTGCTTCTGCTGAGCCTGTGCTGATTCTCTGAAAACAGTGCAATCAGACATGAGGATTGATAGTGAGATAAGTATTCTACTGACCATTCAAAATCTGACCATTTAAAACACACCGGTGTCTTCTAATAGAACAGAAAGTATACTACTCTTTAACCATTTGCCTTGTAATGTAAGAGTCTGAGTATCACGTAATGAAAAGTTCCCACGAATTTCATGTCACTGAAATGGAAAGTAAAATGTCTGTGGTGACACAGCGATGTGAAAATGAAGCTCTTGCATTTTTTGCCTGTAACTTGAAGATAATTGTTTAATTTCTCTGGCACATAAAATCCACCTTAGTAAAATAAGAAAGTTTTCCAGGCAGGAAGCGTGGGCAGCCCCGTGTCTCAGTCTCCAGGGAGGGTCGTTTACTCAGAAAGCAGGGAATGGTGCTTCTGGTGTTTCCTTTACAAAGCTTCAGACTGTGGTAGGTTGGACACCTGGGGGCTGTTGAAGAGACTTGCTGAGTTAGTTTGCTGTTTTAGCAGTGCTGCCCAGCACAGGCCATCTGCAGCGCCCACAGTGCACAAGAGATTATAGTTACTATACTTGCCTTGTTAGCTTTTCCATTTGTACTACATAGGTCTCAGAACTTCTGCACAGTTGTATTTAGGCAATTCTTCTTGGCCTCTTTTTTCCCCAGAAATTCAGACCTTTTTAGATTTTAACAACGAGTGACTGAGACTATCCAAGTCTAGAAATAGCGTTTCCCTGCAGCCACCAAGCCCAAGATAAGTAACCTGTGTTAACTAACCCTCAGTCAGCACCATGAGGATCACTCTAGATGAGTTCAGAAGCAAGAAAGCAAGAGTAAAGCCTGTGGTGAGGGAGCAGGGAAGGATGGTGCTCCCCAGAACCTTAGTTAGAAGTACCTTCTCCGTTTCTAACCAGGGGTTGTGCTTAAGGCTTCCAGAATGCATTCATTTTCCCCATTCCATTGCTTTATGATTTTAACCAGACTTCTGGCACATTTATCCAGCATGATGTAAGACAAGAGTTGCTGACTCATCCTCAAGTACATCCAATAATGCCTTGTATCGCTTCCTCTGAGAGGCCTTGCAAAACTGTTAGTTCTGTTTTTTTGTTGTTTTTGAGCAGTGTTACTCATAGATAAGAGCAGTTAGCTGGATAAGGACACTGTAAGAAACGTATGCAGTCCACCTAAACTGAATAATCTGTATCTACGTTATTCCTTAAATGTTTAGTTGGTAACACTGTGAGGCATCAATATATCACCACTAAATTGTTTATAATTTGATTAATAAGAAGCAGGATAACACACTGATGTCTTGCAGGGTTAGTGAGAATGATTAGAAATGCATTTTTTTGTTAACAGGCCTTTTAATGAAGAGAATTAGAAGACCAAAATGGTCACCAAGAAATCTTTCTCTGAAGATGTCTTTATTAACTCAGTACAACATTTGCTTGCTGTTTTTTCCAGAGATGAAGGTCACTGGAATTTATAATAGCAGTGCACGGCTTCAAGAAATGTTCACACATTCAGAAGCTACAAAAACAAAATTTGCAGCTGCTCTCAACATCTTGTTTGGCACTAGGCCCCAGATACAGTCTGCACCTTGAAACTCAGTCCATGAAAGCTCCTGATAACCCTGATAACATGCTGCTGGGAGGGTAGCTCCTCCAGATCCCTCTTTTCTGATGTCAGATTTGTTTGTGAATACAATATTACCCTCAGCCAGTAAGTGATACTTTGAAAATGCACATAGCCAGAAGACACAGGCAGTGTTCTGTGGTTTGGAGCCGTGTGGATGTGGAGGTGCACGGCCAGTGGAAAGAAGAACGTGGATCTGTATTTCAATTTCTTTATCACATTTAAAAGGATTTACACTTGCCAGAAAATGCAGTGTTTATTCATATCATCTTCTGGTGCTTCAGTTTCCAAGCTCTGTTACTTACCTGACCTGTGTCCTCAGCATCTGAATGGGGAATGTCAACCAGACAGCAGGTGGAACGTCAGAAAGAAAAATGAACCCAGTTTGAAGTTACAGCTTTCTGCTGAAGAGCCAGTTATTGGCCCGGGTCTCTTCCGTTTAGATAAGAAAAACATTTAGATTTTACCTCAGCTAAACAGATGAAACGAAACCTTACATTCCTTTATAACCCTGAATTTGAATCGGTTCCCTAAGTTAACGCCCAAGCAATTTAAGTCAAGTTATCATTTCATTACTGAAAACAATCTCAGTGAGCAAAGCAGAACTGGTTAAGAACTCGTTATCAGTGGAGAGAGAAGAAACCTATGTATTCCTTTTCAAACAAGTCTTGCTCTTATCAGCTTTATCAGGCTGCACTTGCTGTGATTCCAAAGAGACTGGTTCCTCTGTTCTCTGAAATCCTCGGTTCAGAAAATGTATTCCTCCATCTGTCCACATAGTCCCACTGAATTAAACAAACTGGGAGCACAAATTTCTTTTTTGCCTCTTAGGGCAAAACAAGAACAATTGACTGGGAATCAGGGCAAGGATCTAAAGGTGCTGAGATGTGATTAATTCTTCTGTAGATACAGTGGTTCTGCATTGAGATTTGTGCTATCTGCCAAGTTCAGGCACTAATGAAAGCACAGAAAATAGCCAAAAACAAAGGAGCCAAACATGACTACTTCTCAGACAATTGAAAATTTCTGGAAAGGCCATTATGGCACAGAAAAGGAGTAAAAGCGCAGTGAAGATCGTGAACTCTGTGTGACAAAAACAGCAATTTCTTTTTTGTAAGACCATTTTTAGGACTGCAACTCTGCACAAAATGAAATTGTAATTGTAAGAGAAATTGTAACCTAAAACCAAAAAAAATAATACATTTCCTGATTATATTAATATAAAGATTCTACATTATTTCAGATGAGGAAGGAACTTTCCAGAAGACATTTAGGAGGTTTTTTTTCTACCAAACTTCTTTTCTGGGAGAAGTATTTATTTTTTTTCTTGTTGTTTTCATATTTCCTTCCATGGAGATATGTTACTTGTGGTGCTATTCTGCGTGTTTCTCTCCAGACACCGGCTGTGTTCCCACTGCCTCACGATATGCAGGGGCCATGGGGGAGTTTGTTCCCAGTGCCATCCCCTCAGTCCTCCAAAATCCTGAGCTTAAGCTACCAGAATTTGCAGTAGGTTTTTGCAGAGCAGTTCTGCCAGCTCAATCACAACCTCTTGAAAGAAAAGGCTGCGCAAAGCTGCCTTGCGCTTAGGCCTTCAGCAAGGAAATTCTGCAGTCCAGCGTGGCTGTTTAAGGTTTCTCTGGTCCCCAGCTGTGTCACAGTTTGCTCCTTTTGGGCATGACTGAGCAATGCCAAGTCACCATAAGCTGACATGGAACAAGTACTTTGCAGCCAAGCAAACAAAAATATCTGTGCTCATCAAGTTTCAGTTGACTTATTTTTATTTCTCTGAAACTTTCGTCAAAACCATCCCAAATAACGGGTTCCTTATCTTGTTTTGTTATCTTTAGAATAAAAGTGGACTGCAGCACACTTCATACTGTAAACAGTGACTTTGGCTGGCCTTACTCCAGCAGCAGCTGAACAAATATTTCTAATATGGACAACTCCTCTTTCTCAGATGGACAGACCGCGTATTTTTATAACTCCCTGTCAGTTCTCATGTCTAATGTGGTCAGCCTGCGGGGGGAAGCTCCCAGAAAGGAAAGAATTCAAACACCACAGCTACCTTTTCAGTAGCCTTAACCAGAATGTACCTTCCTAGGAGCATCCCCGGAGGACCCATTCTGAACTCTCCAAGTTAAGGTCAATAGGCTGCCGGCAGCTAAGGGAGCTTCAAGAAGCAGACTGTATAGGAGATGAACACACACGTCAGCAGGCTCTGCATAGGGCTATTGAGGCACGTGAGCCTTTTGGAAAACAGCTTGGGTAAGACTGCTTAATAAAATAGACTTGTTTGCACTGTTGTACCAAAATAATGTGAGGGAAAATCTAATACTCCTAATTGTCACGCTGAATAATTATAGTTGAACATTTCAGAATTATCTGCTGAAATAATATGAACATTAATAAAGAGGCATTGTTTTGATTCCTTTGTTCAAGATAAAATATCTGAAATAGTTGAACTGTATTAAAAGTGCTAACATAAGGAATGTATGTTATCCTTGCTTTAAGTGTCCTATTTAAAGGGATCCTTAGATGAAAAGGCGTTGAGGCCGTGTTACTTTCTAAGCATAAAGAGGATTTTCACGCTTAGCATTTTGTTCTTTCAGTAATGCGTTTCAGAATTCTGCCTTCTGAATTCAGCAGGACCACTTGACAGACCTGCTGAATCGCTGTTCTGTGAGAGCTGACTGTGGCAACTGGCGTGGAGCTTTGACTGAGCATCCACCAAAAACGCTTTAATTCTCATAGAAGCTGCCTGAAGATTTTAACAACCCTGCAGAGCAGCTCGTGACACTGAATTCAGAGATTGCTCATAAACAGAAAGCCAACATTCAGTCATTAAACGAAAAGATACACCTTTTGATGGGTGAGCTATCCACTGAAGAGGTCTGAAGGAGGGCAATTAACTGGCAATTGCTTGGTGACAGAAGTCTGTGTGCGCTTGTCTACTATCTCAGCTGTGCTCCAATGGAAATACTGAAGTGAACCAACTGTTACACATACATTATGTGTAATGGGAGAAGAGCCGAGCTGGAAAAACAGTACATGCACCTGAAAGATAGTCGGTAAAAAAAGAACACAGCTCCCAGAGTTGTAAGCACAGTGTGAGCTGTATTGTTAATCTCTATCTTCTCAAGCAAAATTACATATTCTTCCCATTCCCCTTTACATACTCAGATATTGTTAAACACATCACCTCTCAGTATTTAAATGACCACAATTATTTCATTCACTCCCATCTTGCTTTATAGAGCTCTAATTGCAACTTTTGCATTCCCCTGGTTCCTCCTCAGTTAGCACTGCTGCTAATAAAGAAATGAAGGAAAAACGGGCTGCTGTACTCCAGTCTTTCAGATCCAAAGAGCCTCTATGGTTCACTTCACAAATAAAATGCATCTGTTCTCACTGCTCTTTTCATGTTATGGAGCTGACATATATTTAGCCTCGTTGCCATAAACATGCAATTCATTTCTACAAAAACAGACAGGTGTTCTCTGTCCAGTACTCGAGCAGTCTGTTGTTCCAGCCTAACTGTAGTGTTTTGCACTTGCCTGCACTGATTTCATCGTAGTTCTCTTTCAGTTCATTTTATCCAATTGCTAGGATGTGCTGTTGACAACAGCCTAATTCAAGCCATATCACACAGCCCATTAAAAGCATATTATGTTTTTAAACATTTTCTAAGGATGTGGGACTTACACAGTCACACTCCTCTACCACTTCCTAACAAACATCTCTTGGCCCAATTGGATAATTTCCATTACGTGGGATGAAAGATATCCAAACCCGTTAGCAGTTTTGTGAGAATCAGTGGCTGAGGAGGGAGTGGGTATGGGACATTTCCCTTCCCAGAGAGGCACAAGCACAGGACTCTGCCCTGTTTGTGTTGGCTGCTGGCTAATCAGCCCACAAGCACTTGTGTGTCTGTTGCAGGCACAACGCTCCCAAATGAGGGATGAGTGTGTGCCCTGCTTGGCCCTGCTGATAGCACGGGGCCCAGGGGAGCACCGTGAGAGCTGGGGGAAGAGCAGGGATTGCACAACACAGGCTAACAGCTACAGCTACTGCCTAGGACAAGCAGACATAGAAAGCCATGCTTTGTTAGTTTGACTGCTCAAGGAAAACTCGTTTCCAGGCTCTGACGTGGTCTCATGGGGATGCTGATATGCTATAAATTGTGGACCAACAGCTTGCTGTGTTTTCTGAACCAAACCATGCATCTTTAAAAAGCATTTCGTTGTTATTTGGAGAGATTGCTTATTTTGTCTGAAGGAGTGATGCATAGTTTTCTGCAGAAGCCCTACCAACATCTACTGTACATTCCCCTTCCCTTATCTGCCCAAGGAGTAAAATTGATTATCTAAATGTAAGTCAAGTAACTTTCTGAACATTTACAAAGGAGTAAGAACTCAAACTCTGCATGAAAACAGATTGCTCCATCACTCTCTACCCAGAATAAGAGTGGAAGGCACGTGGTTGCATGCTTATGACCAAACGCAATAAAAGTTTAACTAGAAAGAAATATTGACCCACACAAGGACAGAACGAGCCAAAGTATTTGAAAAAGCATTACTGAATAGTTTGCACTTTGTCCACACACTTTGCAAGTCTTTAAGCAAACATCTTTGTCCAGTTTTTTCTGCTCCTCAGCATTACAAAATTTAAAGCAGAAGCTCGAGGCAGAGCCTTACTCTGGGAGCAAAATCCTCTTACTTAAACCTACAGTGCTTACCACAGCACCAGCACAGAGGAAAAAGAACATGAATACAGGGGGTAAGAGAGTACTAAGGACCAGCACACTAACATGAACCACTAGATTTTCCAGGATTAAGTGCCAGAGAAACGTACGGATGGCAAATACAGGTGCTGCAGGACGTGAAAAGTGGTTGACTTGAAAGCAGATAGAAAAACAGTATCATGTCCACAGAACCAGTTTCAGAAAAGTTATGTCTGTTTCAATCCATTAGTTGCACTTTTCCTCAGAAGAAATAACAGTCTTTACTTTCAAGTGCTTCAGGTTTTCCTGTAATCTTGTTCTGTTTCAGACTTGCTATGAGCCGATGACTTGGCACTGACTCAGTAATACCTGCTAGTTTTTAATGCTGAACAGCAGCATAAGCTATTGGAAATGAACTGAAATTGGCTGTGCATTTCTGTTACAAATTGCTCGGTTTCTTTAGGAAGATTTAACTGCAAATTGTGATCTTTTGCAGACCAAGTTTAAAAACTGCACATTGCAACACTAGCAAAGCAGGGCTCTGAGGGAATCCTCTGCTCGGTACAAAGGGAACATAACACTACATGAAAATATGTGGTCTTTGAGAACAACAGGAAACGAACACTTGGCCAATTTAAGCAAGTGAGTTAGCTCATTTAAACTGCAGGGATGGAATTCACTCTGATTGTCATTTTGTATTAAGGTTTAATTTTCAGTCTCTGAAACATCAGTGCTAGGTTTGAAAAAACTATTTTAAAAATAAAACCAATTAAATATTCCAAGGCAAAATAATGAAGTATGCAGTATGCAATATACTTGGCCTTCCATGGGCATGGCTTGCAGCTCCACCACCTAGTGAGCAAAGCAGCATACAAACAAGTGGAGCAGCACTCATCTTCAATCATCCTACCTTTGGCTGCTGAGCACTCATTTCCACACAGCCTTGGAAAACTCCGTTTTTTCCAAAGCGAACATCTAAATCATGAAAAGCACTGACACCATCAGATGAAAAATCAAGGGCTCTTTTCAGCCAAGATGTTATTAATCCACAAAATATGTTAAACAATACCATTAGAATTCTTGTGTCATACCTGCAGGGGTACTCCTGCAACAGAGTACTACAGAGTATTGTAACACTTCCAAGTTTCTCAGTGGCAGTGAAGATGAGCAATCCTTGAAATGGAAGTTAGTATCTCAACTTGAGCACTGACATTTTGCAGCTCCTACTACCAAGTGACAAGTCACTTAGCCTACCACTACCAAGGCTGATACTTGCAAAGCCTGTAGTTTTAATCCCCTACGTTCTGATTTCCACATAGGAGTAACTAAGAATTCTAATACTAAATAACTAATAATTCTAATTTTCCCAGTGGAATAACATAACTGAGGACAAAGAAAGATATCTTTCTAGACAACTCTGCCGGGTGAAATGGAATTGGTTCAGGAAAATCCTATTAAACAAGTGCAGCATGGCTGACTACAAGCAATCATACACCTTACGTGGCAAGCACAAATCCTGCACAAAATACCCAGCTGAAGTATTTTTCCAAGATTAAAAGCAAAACTTGCTGTTTCCTTCCTCCTCAGTGCTATTTGTTGGTATTTCCATCCCATCCCTATGGAAAACCTTCATCTACGGGAAGAGCAGTAGATGTAGCACACGGAGATGAACACAAACTGAATCATACAGGACAAATATTCTTTAATGCAAATTTATTCATTAGCTTTAACGAGATTAATACATAAATCAATACTATGTCCAGCATAAGGTTGTATAACAAAATAGGCTATTTTGGAAATATTGATTTTTAGTGTGTACATTTTAAGGGCAGTTTTCATCCAAATTGGACAAATTTAAAAAAAATAAATACAAGGCCAAAAATGCTTACTTAATGAAAGTCTTGCTAAGTAAGACTTCAGGCTCCACATTGCTTCAAAGCACTAATCAGTACAGGTGTCTGTGTACATTTTTAAGACATACAGATTGTTGTGCCCAAGCAGCATTCGTTTCTTCAACATCTCATTCCCGATTTGGTCCAAAGCATACTACATTTCCAATTTGGACCTCATTACTCACAAAACCTAGCATCCATACTTCTATTCTGTCTTTTAAGATTGTCTTGCCTTCCAGTCATATACCTGCACATACAAATCCTAGGAACAGTATGTATACAAAATATGAAGGACCAGCCCCCTCCCAATACTACTTCTTTGGTTTGAGATCCAGGCTACAATACCCGGTGGGACTACTTGTGAAGCAAACCACTGTTCTACTGAAATAAGGCCACAGCGATCTTAAAAACGAAAACACCACTTAGACAAGAGGTAAGAAGCCCCCAGGTCAATTTCCCTGTGTACTCCTGTGGGGCAGCCCCAAGAAACCGCATTTCCACCTTTGTTTCCCTGCAGGACAGCTAGTCCATGCATATGCTGGCATTTACATTTTCCTCCAAGTACAGTACAGAGACACCCAGGCTACCTTCGTTTACTTCAAGCAATATTAAAAATTGATCCAAATTTGTATTATATAAACAGGACAACAAATTTGGAAAATCAGACATTTTCTACTAGGAAATTCCTTACTGGTTCAACCCTACTCTTCTACCACACACTGTAAAGTTAATTCTTTGGGCATCTGTATTCTATAAATCTAGATAAGCTTGTTTTATTTTACTCCTGACTCAAGCTCTGCTGACAGCAAAGTTCCCTTTTACCTCAAGAATTTACATACAGGATTGAGTCACAAATTTTAAAGCTCTTCTAATTTACACATTTTACCTTTATTACATTAGAAGAAAATCCAAAAGCTTGGTCAAAATATAAACAATTATAAACTAGTGAAAATATCCCTGAGAACATTTCAGTGACATATCAGTAACGATTGGTTTTGGTCCATTAGAAGAGAAAATTCACTACTTTACAGTTCTAGAACTCCGAGGGCTACAAGTGGGTTTTATATTGGATTCCCATTCATTCATTTTCATTCCCCTTGCAGAACACCGTGAGACAAAAGCCACTGGAGGTTCTTTCACATTCAATTTAGGCAATTGTTACAAGTTTTGAGATGGCCCAGATATAGCGCGACGTAACGCCTGGAGCGGTAACGGAGTTTGCAGTCTTACATCCCAGGGTTGAGGTTTGGCAACACAGGTGACTGTGTTAAGGACGGTACCTAAAATAAAAACCTTAAAAGTGATGCCACCTAGAAGATGCGTCAGCAACACGTGAAAAATATCCTTCATGGTTTTGCATGTTTCTTGTAACTTGGCAAAGGAACATTTCCCAAAGATACACATTTAGAGTCATACTGTCCTACCATAGGAAAACTCAGAACACTAGAAGGTTCAACTGTACTGAAAAAGTGCTTAGAATTGTTTTCACAAAAGTGCACAACTGGCTAGTGACTCTAAAAGCACTGTGTAAGCACACATGTAGGGTCAACTAACACCAGAACTTCTAAATCAGAGGGATGAATCATTCTCTGTTTCTCTTATGCTGCTTTAGAGGGCCACACAATCCAACATCTCACCAGTTTGTTCAAAACAAGTCAAAGCTCACATAAATGTAAAACAGATAAATGCAAGCAATCCATCTCTTCTGCCTGGAATACACATTATTTTCCAATACCTAACACTTGAATAGGGTTTCTGAATACAATAGCTTTTGAAATAAACTAAAGCTGCTTGTACTCTGAGGCGAAGGCCAAATTAGCCCAGACTTCAGCTTTTCTGTACCAGTACTCCTGACCTTAGTACTCTCTGCTACATCAAACCTGAGCAGATCTGTCATCCGCAACAAGAAGGAAAAAAAAAAAAAGCCATGCTTTATAATGTTACAGTATATTAGTAGCTTCTGCTAAAATGAGGTTATGTTCTACTTTATGAAGTGCAACACTGTAATACAATATCTTGTACCTATAGTTACTCTAACTTTGAGGAAACATGCAAAAAAAAAAAAAACCAAACAAACCTACACAGGTGTTTCTGTAGAGTTAAGCCACGAGAAATACACTACTAGACATCTCTTCTGGGAAAGCATCAGAACAAATGGATCTGTTCAGGAAACCAAGAAGGACATTTTAAGCCTTTTGAGAAGGCAGAGGGGCATATATGGAACGGGAGATGCTTACAGAAAGGGGAAGAACAGAACACAGACATGGTACATCAAGGTTTTCTAAGTAAAGCAACTAAAAAGTCTTTTTTGCTCAATGAGCGTGGAATTCATGGAAAAGTACCTATGTTTAACTGCTAATTGGTATCACGAGGGGCAAGGCAGAAGAACAGACTCAGCGTTATCTCACAATCAAATAGTGCCTATGACATCCAGCTTTCCTTTGAAACACCAGATGTCAAGATGCAATGGAGTTTTCCCTGGCCAAAAATGAAGACACTTGCGTAGGCTCCTTTTAGACCAACGAGTTCTCCTGGGAAGGCTTCCTCGCATGTTTAAGTTACGCATTCAACTCTACAGAAACACCTTAGGCATGGTCAGAAAAGGCAATGTGTGCTTAACCATGATATTAATGTGGGAAGTTAGTATGAGAAGTGGATCCTTTCAGACAGTAGAGGTATTACCAGGCAGTGAACTATCAGAAACTGCTTTGGGATCAGGAGTGCAACAAGCAAGAAGTTGTTTTCCCAAGCTTTTCTGAGCAAATCTGAAGTACATTATGTGGCCCATCGCAACAAAAGACACAGAAATAAGCACCAATAAACCAAAAGCTTCTGGATTGGGGGCCAAGATGACCATGATGAAGTGCAGCAGATCAAGAAGATAATTCATGGAGTTTTGGACACCGTTTATAATGCCTCTTTCAGATTCTGCCACATTTTCTTGGAGCAACTGTGTGACAGTCAAATCAAAGGACCAAAGGCCTATGGAAGAAAAACACAGTTATCCATCTAGCAGAGCTTCTCAAGGCAAGCTTTCATTAATGATACAACCTAATTCATGCTTAGGAACAATCACTACTGCTAAAAATACACAAGTCAGGTCAGACTAACCTCCCTTTGGAGTAGAATGGATTTCACAGTGGCACGGCTATGAGCCATTTATTTTCCTTCAGTAACGCCTCCTGAACTAGTACTAACAGCTCGACACATCAACCTCCCTGTCACATCTTGCTTCATCACATCTATCAACAACGCTTTGCTCAGCAGTAATAGCTATTTTACAGGAAGTTTACCTTGCAAAACAATTCCTACACGTGACTCAAGTATTTTCCTCCTGCAAAACTAACCAAAAGCCACAGAAATTCTTACAGGGTTCCACAATACTAATACTAGATTACTTGTCAATTAATTTAATTTTTTTAAAAATAATGTTTTTTTGTTTTTGTTTTTGTTTTTTAAAGCTATCATTCAAATCACAGCTTCCTCTTCTGAACTCTTTTGTTGGTCAAAGTTTAAAGATTAGACCATTTATTCAGTGGACTAATTTGGTAAACCGTGAAAATTGAAGGTATTGGTTGCACAGATGTTTGGATCCGTTTCCTATCAACAAATAATTTCAATTGATTGGGAAGAAAAGATGATCTTTTAGAAGGTGAGTTTTCAAAAATAAAAAGTCACCTCCAAGTGTGACATTTTTTCACATCAGAGCAGAATGATGCACAAGAAGGTAGACCTACATCCTCTGCACCAACAACGCTAACAGAAGATAGTTTCATTTGCATGTTAAACATAATGAATTTGTCTTAGATTTGCAATGCAGAACTTCCACTGTAGCCTACAGTTCTAAACTCAGACTTGCATTCTGTTGACAGTTTTTGTAGGTTCCAAATTAAAAGCATTCAGTATGTCAGATGTCAACAGCGACGTAATACTCACCAACTCTAGCAGCAATTACTCCTGCAAATAGGAGACTAACAGAGATTAAAGGCACGGGCTCAGGACTCATCTCTGGGTCAGTGTTAGCAGGAGTAGCAGACCCGTTTAACAAGCTGGGCATTCCAGTTGCAGAAGCCACTTCAGGCTCACCTCCTGGAGATGCAATAGTAGGTAACGGCTCACTTTCAAACAGCCTGGCACTGATGTCAGCAAATGGGGAAACAGTCAAATCCAGGGGACTTCCAGGCATGAATACAGAGACGACACATAAAACCAGACAGGAAAACTGGGCAATTCCAGAAATAAGGCCTGTACGGATCAGGCCACATTTGCGACGAAGCCAAGTGAAAGCCACTGTTCCCATGATTCCAGTGATTGCTGAGGCACCCATCAGGAGGCTTAGCACTGAACCACTCAAACCCTGAGTGTATGCATAGCCTGTAGTAATGCAATCAAAGCCCAGAACAGTCATATACAGAAATGCAAGACCCATGCCTGCAAGAAACACAGGCTGGTTGTAGTATGCAACCCATCCATCACGAAATGTGATGAAAGGTTCAGCAATTCGGGCAGCACAGCTGACTTCCTTTTCCTGTTGGGGCTCAAAGCCAGTTACATCTTTCTCAGCAATTAACTGCACTCCTTCAGCAGGTTTCATGTCATTCTCTGCAAACAGAAATGGAACCGTTAGATACATTCCTGCCCAAAACTGCAGAGTATGAACTGCAAGACAAGCGTTTGCAGTAAGTTCACCGTTTCAGAGGTGCATCAGTTAGATTTGGTAATCAGTGTTCCCCCATTAGATAAGGGTCTTAAACCTGACCCATATAATATGATGAAGCCAAGTTTATTCATCAGTTTACATTTCTGCTTCTTCAGTGCAACACTGCTAAGAACGAAGCACATTGAAGAATGCTTCAACTAACAAACTTGCTACTGAATGCTGTTTCCGTAAGGAATGGATTCACTTCATACATTTGAGTTAGCATTAGATGGTATTTTAATACAGTTCTGTAAACTTAAATGCACTAACCAGATAAAGCAGGAAATACTTAAACATCAGTGAATATCACGTTAAGGTAGCATAGCACTGAATGGCACAGCGAGAGAGTGTGGATTTGAACAGTTACACTTTCGATACCTTTCTTTACATTCAGTTGTTTCAGCTCTGATTCTTCAACTTTTGAACACTTGAGAGCCAGAGTGGGAGTTTTCTGATAAACTTTCCATAGCAGCAGGTATTCCACGCACATCGACATCAGGTTCCAGCCAGAAATGAATCCACAGCCAATCATTGGGGAGCCAAATGTCATTATCTGACCAACTGCCATCGGGGCCAAGATATTGGTCAGCTGATCAATTCTTCGTATTGTGGCATTCATATCTGTCAGAACGATTGTATGAGTTGCTGAACATTTATCACAAAATATTCACTGACATATTTGAGAATTACACATACACATACATCCAGCTAAAAAGCCTTGACTTGGTTTCAGTTGATTTCAGTGAGAATAGAAATTTGCTAGAGACTCCTTTCAAGTGTTCCAGCATCTGAATTAACACTGAGACCAATCGAGGTGTTCCTGAGCCAGACCTCTCCGCTTTCAGTTTTGCCCAAGTCCATGTTCAGGATTCTGGGTTTAGAGCGGAAGCATTTTCTTGCAGCTAAATGAGCGTTTCACAAGACCACCAGCTAGCCTTACATTCAAGTGACACTATGAAATCCTGAGTCTCTATAGCATGCAAACACAATATACGCATCTCCAGAAACCACACACTGTAGAATTCATCCCTGAAAAAATAATTTGAGAAACTAGTCTCCCTCCATTTATTTCCAATAACTGGTGACTGCAGCACCCAACATGATAGCAGCAGACCTTTGAAATGGCTTTCAATTTTCTTATCGAGTTACATTGCTAGATGGCAGCTGTACACTTATTAAGAACTTACTGAGCAAAGTCCTCCCTCCCTTCTGTTCCACATTTGGGTGTCTGTGATCAAAACAAGTAGCGTGTTCTTAGCATGAATACATCTTACATTTGGCTGGGAAGGACGAGATATTTGCCCACAGATCAGCTTCAGCCATCACACCCTCTAAGTTGCTTCAGACTTCCAGTGAATGGTGCCACTGCTCTGCCCTTAAGAGCTGCTAAGGCTCTATGTTTTCTTGCACACTAGGGCTTTGGGCTGCTTAGAAGTACATAAACTGATTTTAGAGTCCTACTATGAAAATAAAGCTTACGAAGGGAAGATAAAATTAACAATACAAAGCTGCTTTACTAAATCTGTCAAGAATTGTTCCTTGTCATTCAAATAAACCGCTAGGTTATTCAACATTGAATTCTAAGTCCATTCAATACTAACAATTTCACTGATATTTAAGTAAGATGAACAAGTTAGAGTCTTGCAAACTATTTGACTTCAAAAGCTCCAATAACAAAGCTTTCTTTTATTTGGATAAAGTTAGTACTTCCAAACTCAGGAGAGCTACAAAGTAACCTGATGAATGGTGAATGAAAAAAATAATGAGGAAGAAGAAGAAGGGGCAGCCAAGGGGCAATTAATGCTTGCCTCTTTTACTGAATTTTTTAACTAGGACTGTTGTTTGAGGAAACCTAACAGTGCAGAGTTGAACAACAACACCTTCAGCAAAGTCAACACTGGCACTTATTTATTTCAACAAAATGTAATTTGAAGATCCCTTATGATTCGAGATAAAACAACCCTATCCAGCCTGAGAGAAACTTGCTTTTAAACAGATTTGGTGAACCAAGGTGCTTAGTTTTTGCTTTCTTATATTGTTTTTTAAATTGAGTTGCAAGAGAATTTCCAGTAACATCCTGCCTGAATTTTCAGTACAGAACGTAGTGGTCATGAAACTGTCTGAAGCTGTGAAGTAACAGAGAGGCAGGAGTGCCTCCCATGCAGCAGTTCTCTGCAGGCGTGGCCTGTACCTTATCTCATGTGCAGGCGTACAGGGTTTGGAGACATCATTTGCTGAATAAGAATTAACACAGGAAGAAAGGTTAATGAGAACCAATGGAACTTCAAAGCTCCTAAGGACAGATCAGATTTTTCCGTCTGTGATTCACACACATACAGGAGGTTAACAGTACTGCTGCTCTGCAAAATGCATGAACTAGGAAGGCACTGCAAGATCAATATAAGACTTCAGTGGAGAACCTGTCTCCCCTTCATTTCAAAGTATACACTTTATGCACCTAAGGGCTGATCTCTCCTGGATGCTTTGGTAAGGTAAAATTCCTTTCTTAGAGATATAACAGAGATTTATTCTTTATGAGGAATTTAGGCAGCTTGCGACAAAATTAAAATCCAGAAGCTGAAATGCTGCCAAGCTTAGAGGCGTCCAAGCTCCAGAAGCATCTCAGACTCGGAACTTTCAGTTCCCTTGTTACCTCAAGGAGCTATAAATGCCTTAGCAGGTCAAGCTGCTCCATGCCTCGCTGGCACTTCAGTATCAGTTCCTCTCTCTGGGAA
Organism: Centrocercus urophasianus; assembly: GCF_019232065.1. Taxonomy (NCBI): domain Eukaryota; kingdom Metazoa; phylum Chordata; class Aves; order Galliformes; family Phasianidae; genus Centrocercus; species Centrocercus urophasianus. The sequence goes on from NW_024884756.1 coordinate 7,090,888, forward strand.
GGCTTTTGCCTCTGAATTGGGAAAATTCAGAGCGCACCCAAGTTCACCACAAAAGGCTTATGTTATTTATCAGAGCAGCAGCACAGCATAATGAACATCAAACTGCAGCAGAATTTGCAGAGGAACTCTTCTGCTCCCCTAATACTGCCATACTACTGTGCAAGAAAGGGGGGAAAAAAGGAAAAATATTTACAATGCCAAAAAAAGATGAAGTCCAGACTCCCAGTATGAGATATCAAAGGAATACTGAGTATTCAGATACAACTGAAGAAGTCTTCTTAGGGTGTTCAACACTGAGTGCTAGAGAAACATGAGTTTTCAGATGGAGCTGTATGCACAGTAACTCTTATCTGCAGCTTCCTGATCTGTGTATTTGACTGTTCTGGACTTCATTCCTATATCTCTCTCTTTGATCCCTATGTAAGGAGCCCAGTTACACAACACAGTTTATTCCAGGGACCTAAAAATAAAGTATTGCAACACTTGGCTTTCAGTTCTGAAAGTTAAATAGCTTTCCTATTAAACACTGGATATTTGACTTAAGAGTGCGGTGCATGTTTATTTAGTCAACAACAAGAAAGATTTCCTCTGACAAAGCTGCAGTTGGACTAAAACAAGGACAAAAGAAGTTGAGGGCTTCCTAACTGTTGTAATCACAACAGCAACTTCTGCTCTCCGTAAAAATAGTTCAGAGCAGGGGGTGAAATAAAGGCTGCCCTTTTTTCACTTGCTGTTTTCTCATAGTAACTGGAACTCAAAGATGCTCTATCCTCCATAAAATTCTAGTCTGAAGTCAATCTTGGAAAGTAAGACAATTTAAAGTATTAGAAAGGCAATGCATTTCACCTGCCAGTTTGCTTCTGTCTTCCCCTGCAACCACAACAATCCAGTCCCTCTGAATTGTGATCGCTGTGGCAGTGCTGGCCAAATTAGCAATATTTGCTATCGTGATAACCAGGATATAGCACATCGTCTAGAGAAATGGGGGGGAAAAGTCAGAAGGTGAGAAAAGTGATAAAGGGATCTTCACTCCTAGCTTGTCAAACCAGAAAAGGCTTTTACATTTGAATCATATATTCCACTCTTACTGTTCTACTGTTAGGCTTCAGACATGATCAAGCCTGCATTATATTCTAAAAGAAAACAGTCAGTTGTTTCCTTAACTAGCTGCAAATTTTACTTGTCACTTACAGCTCTCAGGAACAAAACAGACAGAGTAGAAAAATAAAAAGTCAGTCTTCCCATACTCCAATAAAGTTCTTCATACATTATTTCCTTATTAACAAATTTGAGCACTCACAAGAAGCCATCCATGGTATAAGGTCAGAAGCTGTGTCTTAAATAAGAAGATAATCATCAGGATAATACCACACAGGATGACAGATGCATTCTGAACAACCAAGGATGTCTGGGCCACTGTTTTAAATCAAAACAGAGAATAACAATCATTAACATTAAAAAAATTAAACTTAGAGAACTTCTAAGAAACATTTAAAGATTCTTTAGGCATTTCTAGCTTCCTATTCTGCTCACTCAAATATGAGATACAAATGTATTACATTCTTGATTTTGAATTTTCAATTGTTTTAGAAAATCAGCTTATGCCTGATGCAACTTCACAGCTAAAGCAGTATCCAATTAAGCCTTCCCAGCCAAAAAGAAAACAAAGCAAGAAACAACTATTTAGGTGCTGACACTATTTTAAGAGGATAAAAGGCTTAACTTAAGCTTCTATAGTTTACCTTCAGTGTAGCATGGAAGTGATTCTATCGTGTAAACCCTTGGCAAGTGCCAGCACGTACGAAGAACTTGCCATTACACTCTAGTCTAGTTTAAAAACATACTTACACCTAAGTGAAAACATTGTGCATTTGCATTAAGTGGAAGATGTTTTTATCTAGATAGAAGGCACATAACACATGCCATGCTAGTACTAGACTGTAAAGCTGTAGTGTTTACTTTAACCCATGGCTTCTATCCCCTATATTTCTGTAACTGTACATATTGTACAAGCTTCCCTAAATAGCAAATACCACAATCAAAACCACCCACCTCCTGTCTCTGAAACTTTTTATGGATTATTACCACTCTCAATCACTATCCCCAATAAGCTGAGCAAGCCCAGTTCTCATACTTAACTTCAGAAGTTAACTCTAACAGCTTTGCCTTTTGACACTAATTGAGCCTGTCCTTAAGTCAATAGCCTTCTTTGGACATCTAACCTTTGAGCCTCGAGTTCTTGTCCACCCAGTCTCCAATAATGGCTCCCAGGAGAAGAACTGATCCCGCCACAACCAGTCCATAGACTGCAGTCAGGAGCAAGCTGTTTCCATACAGTTCAACCAGGAACACAGACACAGCAAAATGCCACATACGATCTCCCTTTAAGAGTAACAGAAAGTATACACACACAGCATGAATATTCGTACTTGTCAAGCACACTAGTTGAATATTTTTATTAATGCCCTGAAAAACACCCGTACAAAAAGTATCCGGTACCTTACTCACACAGGGATGGGCTTTTTTGATAAATGCATCCTGTTATCATCGATTTTATCCCAGCATCAGTAAGATCATCTGTCCTAATCACATGCAGCACAAGCTCAAGCTCAAATTTCTATATATTTGGAATTCTTGATAATACACAACTATGTCTGCTACCAGCCACACCTAACTAGGCACAAAACTTGCACAAAGCCTCCAGCAGAGCTCACAACACCAACAGATTCAATGATTATCAACACAATACTTGATAATATATGATAATACTTGATAATACTTGATAATACTCATTCAATGCTTTCTTAAACAACAACAGAAAGTCAAGTCAAAGCAGGTCACAAATTAAGGGTTCAGTGTTGTCCTCAACGTCCCTAAAAGTTAACTTCAGTTTTTCCAGCCATGGCCAACACTGCCGCATTACTAAGAAATCAAATACCAGAGCTTGTTTGGCCTACTGCAGTACTTTTGCTTATCTAAAAGAAGCAATGCTATGCGAAATAGCAAATAATATAAATTTGTAAGAACCTCGAGTAGTGTCATAGAATCATTTAGGTCAGAGAAGACCTCTAAGATCATCGAGTCCAATTGTCCACCCACCACCAATATTTCCCCACCAAACCACGTCCCTTCGTATAACATCTAAATGTTTCTTAAACACCTGCAGAGACAGTGACTCCATTACCTCCCCAGACAGCCTATTCCAGTGCCTGACCTCTCTTCTAAAGAAGCAGTTTTTCCTAAAACCCAACCCAAACCTCCCTTCCACAACCTGAGACTATTCCCTGCCGTCTTATCGCTGCTACCTGGGAGCAGAGGCCAATCCCCACCTCACCATAACTTCCCTCCAGGTTGCTGCAGATCGCAATAAGGTCTCCCCTGAGCCTCCTCTTTCCAGACTAAAAAGCTAAAAGGTTATTCTAAAGGGTTGGCGAAGAAGATGCAATAGAAAACTGCCTACAAAGCAGAAGTCTGACACATCTAACTATCAAGTAATGCAGCAATAAGGAGGTATAAGATATGTGCTATTTGAAGGGTCAAAATAATTGCAGATAGTTTGATTAAAGTCTTCAGTGTAGCACAGAGACATGCAAATACTTTGGCTTGTAATGTTAATGAAGTGATCTGAAACAGGCTTCTTCAAACTGTGTAAACACATTTCTTTAGCCATAGGCAGAAAAAGAACTGTACCCCAATTACACGAGAACCAAATTTCATGCAGTTTTGATTAGCATGATTACCTCTTCCTTAAGCTGGAAGAAAGAGTCAAAATAACACGTTTACATTCAAATTTCATAATAGAAGTTGCTGTTTTTTTCTCTTTACTCAGAAATGTTCCTGTTGATGAATTTTGAAGAGAAAGTAACTTAACAAGCACTGAAGTGCATGAAAGGTAGCAGCTACGGCCATTGCTCTCAGAAGGAGAAACCCAATTTCATGCCATATTCGTAGGAAGATTGCCTTGATCCCAGTGACACCATGGTTCTGCACCACAACTCATTTACAGTCTATGAACTCTCTTCATCCCTAACCAACACTTACCCAGAACAATGTGGCCAGGCCAGCCACAGTGCAAACTTCTGATATCCCTACTATCCCTACTTGGGAACACAAGTTTTCTTCAGGAACTAAAAGGCTTAAAGAGCAAGCAAGATAAGTCAGCATTGCGGAAGAATAGTATTAGCAAGTTACAGCGATTTTAAGCTGGGCTGCAATTGCAAGCTAAAACTTAATTTCAACAGTAAGTACTGCCTTCAGAAACTATTAAAACCTTAAATAAATCCTACTTCCCATAATGTGAATATTTCAACTCTAATATAACTATGGCTGTTCAGCTTCACCAGCCTCTCAAAGACATGTCTTGCTCTTCTGTTGTTAGAATTCTGTTATCCAGCCAGACGGAATGTCTGCAACACTCCCAGACCTGAAGACAAGCAGCAGCAGGCGGCTGCCTGCTGACAAGGCTCTTGAGGCCAGTAGAGCCATGGACTGTGCTGAGGAGTCACCACAAAACTCTTGACAAGCACGAGGCCCAGCATCACCCAGCAGAGACAGTTTGATTCTGCTCCTTTAGTCCTGAGCAACAGACAGGAATGAGTTAAGTACCTAAAGGCAGCAGCAGGAGGTCTCAGACACCAGTTCAGCAAAGCCAAGCACACATTCAAACGTTTCACTTAGAAGAGCCAAAAAGATATGCAATGGTTTGCTCAAATTTGAAGAGGTGACATTTAATCATTTACAACTTCTCTGTATTTGGGAATGGCTTATTAACAAGGAAACCAAATAAGCTCTCTCAATCACAGCAAAACAACATTTCCACTTGGGGACATGGTTTAGAACAAAGATACACAGTAGTTTAACTTCTGAAGAGAAAGGTGCTTACTTGCTCTACCCATTAACACTATTACACTAAAGTTTAGAAGATACAGAAGGTGCAGTCCTGCAACAGTGCTGCCAAAACAAGCCATGTTTTTTTTGTTTAGGCATATTTGGGTCTCTCTCTCTCTTTTTTTTTTTTTTTTTTTTTGTGGTTGTTGTGTTTAAGTAAAGGTTTTCAGCACAAAGGAAAATACACAGGAATGAGGAATATACTGTTAACACTGCTAACCAGCTGAACAGCCACCCTGCTGCCCACATCTGTCAGGACACATACCACTGCTTCCCAGCTCCCCTCTGTCACATCTCTTGCACACTGGGAGTAGCCTCACTGCCCAGCTCAAGCAGGCTCCCAGCAGGCTTCCAGCACTTCCAGCTAAGCAACTTGCTGGTATTACCAACAAGCTGATGCAGATAACAGCCCTGGACTCTACAGAAGAGCAAACCAATCAAACACCTTCACATCGCTTCTTCAATAGCATTAATAATTGCTAAGATACTGTCCTTATTTTAAAAAGCATCCAATTCTGCTCCAAGCAGAAAAATCCTCCCATTAACAGAAGTACCATCATGATCTGTTGAGCTAGTGGAAGCATGGAGCTGCCAACGGGGCACACAGTAGTACAGCTATGCAGCAGAGAGCACATCACCATCCTGCCCTCAGCCAGGGCTAGAAAGAGAGCAGGAAATGATAGGGGAAATCGCCCACTTCTTGAATCAATCCAACTGAAGCAGACTTAGGATTATACTACAAGGTTATGTGGATTCTTGATTTTATTATATAGAATCAGATTCTCTATTTTTTATTTGTGGTTTAAGATTATTGAACTGTAACCTCAAGTTAGTAAGAACTGGCACAGTAAGCTGCTGTAGTACACAAAGAAAGCATTTCAGCAGGTGAGTGTTTTGACAGAGCAAACTGGCACTCCACAGGTTTGCTACTTAAACAAAGTGTTTCCTATCAATAGGTGCAGGCAGTAGGAGCCCTCTGAGCCCAAGTGCAGTGGGCTGCCATTCGCATCCAACACTGGACCATACCTCATGCCTCAGACTCTGAACTTACACCACAAGGAACCTGGCTGGTTCTGCAGTTATTTAAAGCATAAAAGAAAGAATTCTGCAGATACCGCTTCGGGCCCTCATAAAACTGTGAGTACTGCTCTTCCGCGCTACTAGAAGCAGAGCGTACAGCTACATATCTTATAAGGACTACAAAAGCTTGCGACGACAAAGTGCAGTAGCAAATCCTCTGTCTCGGAGGCGTAGCGCTGTTCCGCGACCCTTTCTCGCTAAGTGCCGAAAACGCGCAGGTAAGTCAGAGCCGGATCAGCAGCACCCCACCTCCGGCAGGCCGGCGTCCCACTTACCCAAGTGGACAGCGCATGTCCAAGGTAAAGCAGAAATTTGGCAGACGTGAAATAGCCAACCAAGGCTCCTAAACGAGAAAGAGACAGAGGCTGAGGCCGGCCGGCAGCGGCTCCCCGCCCTCGCCGCTCGGGACCCGCCGCTCCTCGCCCGCCCTCAGCCCCTCCGCGCCCGGCAGCCGAGCGGGGCCGCCGCCGCGCACTGACCGCAGCGCCGCTGCTCGCCTGCCGGCCCGGCTTCCCTCGCCATGCCGGCCCGCTCCGCCGGGGCGCGACGCCGGGAGGAAAAAAGGGGGGACGCGCGGCTTCTCTCCGTGTTGCCTTTCCCGACTTAGCTAGCACTGTAGCTGAAGTCGGAAAGCGCTAGCCTTATGCGCCGCCGCCGGCGGGACCCTGCGGCGCGGAGAAGCCCAGCGCCGGCCCGGGTGGCTCGACGCGGCTCTGCCGGAAGCGCAAAGGCTGGGGGCTCGGGGCCGCGCTGCGCTTTGTAGGCGGCGGCAGCGAGCACCGCCCCGTTCCGCACCGCCCCGCTCCGCACAGCACCGCCCCGGGGCGGCCCCGCTCACTGCTCCGCGGCGGGCCGGGCAGCCGCAGCAGCCGTGGCTCGCGGCGTTGTCGCTTGGTTCCCTCCTTCTTTGTCCCCTTTTCCTGACATCTTTCAAAACGGCAGATCATCAAACATTCGAACGCTTCACGAAGCTGAAGTTGTAAGAGAAGCACCGAGTATCACAAGGCTAGGCCTGTAAATGACAGCGCTCCCAATTGTTTGCTTTCAAAAGGCAAAATAAACTAACAAAGTCTATTTCACTGAAAGAAGCTGCTTTTCTAATGAGGATGGTGAATCCGGTCGTTTGACG